>NC_045794.1:38123882-38423882 GCF_009873245.2 Balaenoptera musculus
AAGAAAGAAAGAAAGAAAAAGTGAAATAGCAGCAGTGTTTTTCAGGTGTACAGATGCTGGTGACTGATTTTAATGTTCTCTCAGTCCAAGCCTCTAATACCCAGCACTGTCTGATTTCTACAGAATAATGGCCATTTAATAATGAGCCTGCAGCGCTGCAAAACTCTGAATCACTCCAGGAGCACAAATTATGTTCAGTGGGATTTTAGAGTTGCACATTGCATTGTGACTGGCAGACGCTGGTTCTGACTGTAATGGCCCCTGGAACTATTAGACCAAAGATTGAATGACGATCAGACATGGGTAGAAGGAACTCCTACAACTGCAAGGGGAGAGGAGAGGCAGACTGGATGGTGCTGTGACCCACTAATGTAATATTCCATGGTCATGATTTGTAATTCTTAAAAACTGGCAAAGTTTCCTATCAGTAGAAAACTGGTTAAATGTATTCTGTTCTACCCACTGGAGCACCACACAAGGAAGGAGGTACAGCTATGTATAATGACATGGAAAGAAGCCCACCATCTGTTTTCTGTTGAAAAAGCAAATTACAGAAGATTATATATATATATAAACAATTTAATTTTAATTTTTAAAAGTAAACTGTGTGTGTTCTGGGGGAGAAAGGGGCTTTAAATATGGCTAGAAATATCCAGATGGCTACAGACCAGGCTATTGGTGGTGAACCCTGGGGAGTAAGGTTGAAGGAGGCCAGGAAGTAGCAGGTTTTCACTTTTATATCCTTTTATACACATTCATATTGCCTGAATTTTTTATAAGTATGTAGCATTATAAAAATACATAATCAGGAGACAGTGAAAGGAGGCGTGGTTGCCTTGGGTTAGGGAGGCAGGGAGGATAAACTGGCAGAGTACAGAGGATTATTAGGGCATTGACACTATTCTGTATGATACTACAGGGGTGGATACGTTATTATACATTTGTCAAAACCCATAAAATGTACAACAGCAAGAATGAACCCTAATGTAAACTATGGACTTCGGGTGATAATCTGTCAATGTGGTTCATCATTTATGACAAACGTACCTCTCTTGTGTGAGATTTCAATAGTGGGAGAGGGTGTGCTGTAGGCAGCTGGGCAGGGTGGGTATGTGGGAAGCCTCTGTACCGTCTGCTCAATTTTGCTGTGAACATAAAATGCTCTATAAAATAAAGACTGTTTGAAAAATATATATATATAATCAGTCACCCATGTGTAGGTTACCACCAGTGAGTGGTAACTTTCTGTTAACCAACATATGAATATCCTGTTTCTTTTTTTTTTTAATGATCTTTTTTTTAATAGATTTATTTATTTATTTGTTTATTTATTTATTTATTTATTTATGGCTGCGTTAGGTCTTCTTTGCTGCACGCGGGCTTTCTCTAGTTGCGGTGAGCAGGGACTACTCTTCATTGTGGTGTGCGGGCTTCTCATTGCGGTGGCTTCTCTTGTTGCGGAGCACGGGCTTTAGGCGCATGGGCCTCAGCAGTTGTGGCTCGCAGGCTCAATAGTTGTGGCTTGTGGGCTCTAGAGCGTAGGCTCAGTAGTTGTGGTACACAGGCTTAGTTGCGCCGCGGCATGTGGGATCTTCCCAGACCAGGGATCAAACCCGTGTCCACTGCATTGACAGGAAGATTCTTAACCCCTGCGCCACCAGGGAAGTCCTATCCTGTTTCTTATACAGGGGAGCTTGCAGCATTTGGAGCAAGAACAATAGCCCTGTCAGAAGGTCAAGAGAGAGAACTCTACTGCACTTCACTGTACAGTAGAGACTAACACAACCCTGTGAAGGAACTATACCCCCGTACAAAAAAAAAAAAAAAGAAAGAAAAGTCAATGACCTTGTCTTGTACCTCCTCTGCCCCAGCCAGCTGTGTTCTCTTAGGCAAGTTACTTCATCTTTTGACCTCTATCAAGAGGATGGAACCAAATTTCCTCTCAACTTCTTCCTAAGCTCAAAATTTCTAAAAAGGAAATAAACTTCATGTAAGCGTCCATTTGAAACCCTGATTCAGCTGTAACTTCCTGAATATGATATTTCCTTAGTGAATCAAACAGTTCAAGATTTTGAAGAAAAAGAATTCAGTGAGTATTAAAAAAATCTATTGGACTATTATGCCCAATGCTGATTCTGCAATAAACAACTATGCTTACTGCCCATGAGATTGAACTTTTCTCAGTTCTCTGATGCTGTTTGTGGTTTGCCCAAAGTTACCAAGAACTGCGAATTGCTTTTCCCCACAGCCTCCTACTCTGGGCATATTTCTAACTCTGGGGGAAGAAATATGGAGTTACAAAAGGATTTGCTGTGGAGGGAAATCTAAGTAGCCAGTAAGCCAAACAAACTTCATGACAAAGTAAGAGTTAGGAAGGGGGACAAAATGATTTATTTTGAACCTAACTAAACATTTAAATATTAAAGTGGATAATATATCAACACCACGAGACTTCATGTAAACCCAGGAAACCAGGAAATTTCAGTACTATTTCAATAATAAAAAAATTTTAGATCAAGCCTTTCTAACAGATTGTGTTTATCAGTCTGAAGGAGCATAATTAATAAATAAGTGTGCTTAAATACCTTTTTTCAAATGACGTGACTACCATGTGAAGAAATATGGCCTGGAGAAGAGATACATTAAAACATCAACCGTAACAATAGCACAAGGTTTCCGTGAATCTCCATAAAGACAGTATGTGCAGTTCATGAAAGAAGGTTTGTGGATACTGGGACAATTGGGCTGGGACAGCACAAGCACCCCAGTCAAGACTACCCTTGTTTCAGGGAAGCCCTGCTTTGATGGCCCCACTGGAAAAATCTAGTTGAGGGTTGTACTCCATGCTCCCTGGCAGTTCTGTGCTTTGGAGTCAGAGAAGACAAAGGTTAAATCCATCTCCACTTCTCGCTAGGGCAAGCCATGTAACTGAACCTCAGTTCTCTCATCTGTAAAATGGGATAATACATAACAACACAGAAACATGGTCACACACAATGAAAGTATACAGGTAAAATGACCTACCACTGCTGCTTCAGCATAAGCACTCAATAAATATTAGTCTCCTTCCTTCCAAGTAAAGATTCTATTTCCAAAACCATTGGATACCTGAGTGAATTTAGGAGCTATTTTACATTCCTGGTCTAATGATTTCACTGAGGCAAAATTGACCACCAAAGTAAGTTTCTTAAGAAGCTCTCTAAAACTATTTTCTTCTTTGTAAAATTGGAATTACATCTCCTTTCCAGCCTACTGCATATTGATGTCATGAAGACAGATTTTCTATTTCTGCAAGTAATGAAGTATTCACACAAGTGTAAGCAGTAACATCATTATTACTATGCCCATTTCTGATGAAATGGCAGATAGTACTTCTCTTTCCTAGGTTTTGACATTGGAAAACTGAATCCAGAGAGGTGAAGCAACCTGTTCAAGATCACACAGCTTGTTAGGGGCAGAGCTAATAGTAGAACTCAGTCTCCTGAAGCTCAGAAAAGTACAGATACCACTGGACCTCAGCCGGGAAGGGGAATCCATCCATTAAAAACTCTATATACTCCAAACTCCAGAGTCTACTTCTAGACAACTCAACCTGTGATACTCAGATACTCAGATGGCTTAAAAAATGTAGTATTTTAGCCTGTGGTTGTGTGTATTCCATAGTATCCCCTTAGTAGACTTTGCACAAAGTCTAATATAAAGGAGGCATTCAAAATTATTTATTGAATGAAAGAATGAGAGAGTGATTGAGTGGATGAATGAATAACAGGAATCCCCAGGGAAAGAACAAGGGCCCAATTAAACGTATTAGTTGTACACATATTGGGTCATATGGGCATATACATAAACACCTGAGGTACAAGTAATCAGAAATGTACAAATAGATTTTAAGACACTTACTCTAATCTCACCTGAAGAAAGAGAAGAACAGTTTCAAAGTGATTTTAAAATCATATTTGTAAGAAAGGAGAAGAAATTTTTGTGTCTCATTTTCAGTGAGAATTGCTAATACATCACACAGCTAATTGAGAAGGGTGCTTTTTTTGTTTTGTTTGTCTGCCTGTTTTTGCCAAAGCATAGAGTGCTTGGGGAAAAATATCTGCGGTCTTGTGGGAATCTTAATTCCTTGAGACAGAAGGGAGATCAAAAACCTTGTACTTTTCAACACATGTCACGTGCCAAGGAATTTTACAAAGAAAGAGGAAGAAATTAATCTATAAAATGTATTTTACAAAGAGAGAAGTATATGTACTTTTCCCAGGGGAATATAAAGTCAGCAGACTCAACAGTAAATGGCCTGTGGATGAAATACAGCTGCGGGGGGAGAGGACAATTGGGGGTAAGTGGTCAAAGGAGAGTGCTGAGGCCACAGGGGTAGAGCCTGGGAGCCTGGAGGGAGGAGTCTGGCAGCCAGTGCCCACGATGCTCTCCAAGGAAGGAAACTGAGACCCTGGAACAGAACACCTCCCATGTAACATTACATCAGTAGCCTTCTAAGGGTCATGGCTGGTGACAGAAATTTAGGTCAGTGGGCAAAGAAGACATTCAGGGGAGATGAGGGTCCTCAGAGCAGCCTGAGTCTCTCTAGTCCTTGGGCACATATCCTGCATTCAAGTGAGGACCCAGAAGAGAAGCAAAATGAAGGCAGCATTCAAGCTGTGAACAGAGCCACATGGATTTTTGATACAATAGGCTGTCAATGAAAATAATCAATAAACAATCTATAATAGGAATAGAAAAGGGTTTTATTTGAATCAAACTGAGGGCTATAGCCCGGAAGACAGCCTCTCAGATAACTCTGGGGAACTGCTCCAGAGAAGGAAGGTTTTCAGCAGTTTTATATCTTGTCAGAACAAAGAACATCAAACAAGTCAGGGATACATTCCTTCAAAGTTTCAAAAAAACAGGTCAGCACATACACAGTGAGTCAGTACGGCCTTGGCATCTGGGAAGGGAGTCCTATCACCAAAGGAGTACCAGCATTGCATCCCAAGAAGGGAGGAACTTAGTCTTTATTTTAATTTTATTTTCTTATTTTTTATGTTTTTAATTGAAATATAGTTGATTTACAATGTTGTGTTAGTTTCATGTGTACAGCAAAGTGATTCAGTTTTATATATATACATACACATACATATTCTTTTTCCAGATTCTTTTCCCTTATAGGTTATTACAAAACATTGAGTATAGCTCCCTGTGCTATACAGTAGGTCCTTGCTACTGTATAAAATAGGTTATCTATTTTATACGTAGCAGTGTGTGTATGTTAGTCCCAAGCTCCTAATTTATCCCTCCCCCTCCTTCCCCATTGGTAACCACAAGTTTGTTTTCAATGTCTATGTTTTCTATATTCATGTCTATGGGTCTATTTCTGTGTTGTATAGAAGTTCATTTATATCATTCTTTTTTCTTTTAGATTCCACATATAGGCGATATCATACGATATTTGTCTTTCTCTGTCTGGCATACTTCACTTAGCATGATAATCTCTAGGTCCATCCATGTTGCTACAAATGTCTTTATTTTTAACAAGGATGTTCTTTACTTCTGGTCAATGTGCCCTTTTCGTTAATAATTAAAGCAGATGTACAATGTATGTTTGATAGGCCACAAACAGGCTGTTCTAGTTAACATCAGATTCAAGTTAACTCATGTATAAACAAGAATGACTTCCCCATACCTAAATATGTGAAAATTCTTTTATCAAGGCCCTTTAAGAGACTTCCATAAAGAAACAGCCTGTACTCCTGCTGTGAGGAGTCGCAATTCTTCCTAGTCCTCAGGGACCAGGAAGGTCACTGTCCAAAACCCCACAGCCAAAGCTAAACACTTTTTCTGACATTCAGTTTCAATCTGACTGTTTTTATTTAATGTCCAGCCCAAGATGGACAACATGATACACTTCTATTTTTCTTCCAGAAAGCAAACAAATAAAAGGTTTTGCACAAGAGAAAAACAATGAAAGCCAAATGTGGCTATCATTCCTCATTAAAAGTTGAAGTGTCAAGTTCTAAACCCTGAGGAAGCCGCTGAGAGGCAATAGCTGGGAGAAATTTATGAACTAGAGAAAGGAAGTGATAGATAGAGAAAGGTAATACCATTGTGCTTTCCCCATCTCTCTGCTATTTTCCAGGTCTTGCTGAGGGGAGCCTGGGCTGTAGCAGGAGTTTCCATCACAGGCCAAAAGCCACATCTGTCATCCTCTAGCCCCAGCTGCAGAAAACTCTCTCTACTTCGCTCACACCTGGAGGGATGAGGTGGGGGAACTCTCAGCACAGCAAAGGCCGCCCCATGGGCAGCAGAGCCTCAGATGAGACCTTCCATAACAACCCAGACTTGTCACCACCAGTAAAAACAAAAATGCCTTATCTCATTTAATCCTCACTACAACCCAATAGTAAGGTACTATTTTAATCCACATTTTATATGTGAGGAAATTAAGGTTTAGAGAGATCAAGTAACTTGAAAGAGGTTTCAAACTGTCAAAGGAGGACCCAGTACGCAATCAATATGCCTCTTGTCTGAGGATGGGGTGGGATGGGGATGAGGGGAAATGGCAAAGTGCCCCTTTTTAAAAAAAAAAAACTTATGTCTCCTACATTTTCTAGTTGCTCATGAGTAACATGAGTTCGTTGAGAGGAACACATGAGATGACAGATGTCAAGACAGAGCAGCCCACAGTGAGCACTAGGGCAATGGTAAGAATCACCATTAATCCTCAGCATCCCTGGGAGAAAGTGGTATCTTCCCCCCATTTACCTGTGGAGAGACTGAGGCTTCACCACGTGGAGATGGTCCCAAGGCCATCCAGGGAGGAGATAGAGTTGCAAGAAGGGGAGTCCAATTCCTACCCAGTCTGGAACGCTTGCCCCCCAACTCAGCTGCTTTCCCAACCCTTCCTGCACTCCCGGGGTGTACCCCAAGCCGCTGTGCATGCTTATTATTTTACTTAATGCACATAACAGCCTGGTGAAGACGGCACATTACTGTGCATTAAAAATCGCCTAGTATTAGAGCTTTGTGACTTCCAAACGAAACGCATGTATCTTTACTTTTCAGCCCCTGTGTTGTTACCAAGATTTGGGCATTCTGAGAACAGTCAGGCAGGGAACACATGGTCCATTTTTACACTCTTTCAGCTCTGGGTCTGGAAGACCCAAATTAAAAGAGAAAAAAAAATCGTATAAAATGGGGAGAAGATTAAAGTTCTCTGAGTGTTAAGGGGGAAAAAAAAAAAAGGAGAAAAGCTTATTTCTCATTTTGATTCGACCACCCCAGGTAACAAGCAGTGCCTCTGGCCACCTTTTAATATCACTACAAGCATAATGACTCTGCAGACAGTCACTGGAGACCTTACCTTCACTCGTTTGAAGCCAGCTCTGAGGTTATTTTAAATAACGTTTTAATTTCTTCATCCCACCATGATAGTATTACGTGTTTGCCTCTGAAGATCCTTTATGACATTATGTTCTCAGAATTAGCTGTGAATCAGGAATGAGTCTGCCCCAGAGCTGCTCCATTTCCTTGATATCATAAAGTGAAAATTGCATGTCTAATAATGCATAACTGAGTTGTGCTGTTCCGTAAAACTGAGATGAAAAAAACCTTTTGAACCAAAGGAAAAATGTAAAATCTCACTTTGGGGGCGGGGGTAGAGACATACTCAGAAGAATTTTAAGGGCAGCGTTCTGAACTTTGTCTTTGATTCTTAATAGCATCCTAAAACATACTCTGCGGGGGTGAGAGGCTTTCTGACTGGGCGGTGGTGACTGTGGTGTGGGGGGAATGGAAGACTCCTAGCTCCTGTGGGAGGTGGGGGTGTGCTGCCGAACAATTCATTAAACTGTGCATCTGTTTCATGTGGTTTTCTGTGTTTGTGTTACAGTTAATGATTTTTTTAAGTTTGCTTGTTTGCTTTAAAGATGCCTACTACGGACAAGGCAGGGTGCCAAGCTCGATGGGCTTAAGATGACT
The DNA here is from genome assembly GCF_009873245.2 of Balaenoptera musculus. Lineage (NCBI taxonomy): Eukaryota > Metazoa > Chordata > Mammalia > Artiodactyla > Balaenopteridae > Balaenoptera > Balaenoptera musculus. Next base: position 38,131,857 of record NC_045794.1, read on the forward strand.
TGTATCTGTTTTGTTCACTGCTGAATCTTCACCACCTAGAAGAGTGCTTGGCTCACAGTAAGGACCTGATAAATACCTGTTAAAAAAAAGATTACACATAGGAAGAAGACATTCATTCATCCATCCCTTCACTGAGATAGGCTACTTGAAAAAAATGCAGATACCAACTAGGGTTTATGTTCATTCAGTAAGTCTGGATTGGGACCTAGGAATCAGAATTCCTAGGCATGTGGGATCTTCCCAGACCAGGGCTCGAACCCGTGTCCCCTGCATTGGCAGGCAGATTCTCAACCACTGTGCCACCAGGGAAGCCCTACATGTATATATTTTTAAATCATATGTTCAATTAACATATGTTCAATTAACTTTTTTATTATTAAGATATTCAAGCATAAAGAAAAAAAGAGAATGGTATACTTACCACCTACATACCCATTTCCTAGACTAATAATTGTTAACATTTTTACCATGTTTGCCTCATTAATCTTTTTGTTAAAGTGTTTTCAATAAATTATATTGACACCATGAAAATAAGAACATCTTCCTTCTTAAAGTCAATACCATTATACAGCTGACAAAATTAATTAAAATTCTTTATCATCCTCTAATACCTGATCCATATTCAAATTTTGTCAATTGCTCCAAAAATATATGTTACTCCCAGTTTAGTCCTACCGGGATCCAATCCACATTATATTTGGTTGTTATATCTGTTAAGTCACTTGTAACCCAGAAAAATGCCCCCCTCCCATTTCTTTGGCCAGGCCAGCTGTTCCTCAGAATGGCCTACTTTCTGACTTCGCCCAACTGTTAAATTTGTAGTGTCATTTAACTTATTCCAGTCACCCAAGCATTTCGTGTAAACTGGAGGTTGGAGATAGAGGCTGGATTACATTCTGGTTAAACATTTTAGGCAAGATATCATTACTGATGCTGTATCATATTGCAACACATTGCGAAGTACATCATACCTAATTGACCCATTATCAGTAAGCCACAGACAGCTTCATGCCTCCATCGTAAAGTTCCATTTTTCTTTTTAAATCATCAGATAATCTGTGGAGTAATACTTCAGCAGCACTGGAGCATCCAATTCTCCATCACTATATATATAATGGCTTTCTCATCTGCGGATGATTCTTGCCTCAATCAATTACTACATTAGGGGTTGCAATATGATTATGTTTTTGTTTCTAACATTCATCCAACATTTATTAGCTGATAATAGGAGAGAGAAAGAAAGAGTGAGAGAGAGAAAGGGAGATTTATCTCATCAACTGCTCCTTCTGGAAAGGCAAGGTAAATAATTATTTATTTAAATTATCACTTTTCAGAATCAGGGATATGTGACAAATGGTATTTTGTTTGTTTTGTTCTGTCTTTGTTTTTCTCTTTTCTGAGTATCATTTTATAGACTTACAGATTTGTATCTATTCAGTGTTTTATTCCATTGCAGTCTTTCTTTCTGAAGCTCAGATTGTCCCATCTCTGGCCAGTGAGAACCAATTATTGGCACAGAAATGTAGCCCAGTCTCACCTTGTACCCTGACCCAAAATCAGCCATTTCTCTAAAAGAATCCTGATTCCTTTCAGTGGGAATAATGGTTAGACATCAAAATCTGGGTGTTAGGGATACTCACTGCTACTGAGTTGTTAATGCTTCTAGGTCCTTCCAATGGATAGAGGTAGGGGGAAATATACATGTATATATATATTTTTTTTAATTAATTAATTTATGACTGTGTTGGGTCTTCGTTTCTGTGCGAGGGCTTTCTCTAGTTGCGGCGAGCGGGGGCCACTCTTCATCGCGGTGCGTGGGCCTCTCACTATCGTGGCCTCTCTTGTTGCGGAGCACAGGCTCCAGACGCGCAGGCTCAGTAATTGTGGCTCACGGGCCCAGTTGCTCCGCGGCATGTGGGATCTTCCCAGACCAGGGCTCGAACCCGTGTCCCCTGCATTGGCAGGCAGATTCTCAACCACTGCGCCACCAGGGAAGCCCTACATGTATATATTTTTAAATCATATGTTCATATTGAAATTTCCAATTAAAATTTAACAATACAGAGGTTTTAACTTTTTTGAGTTTTATACTTAACACTGCTTTTCTCTTATACTAAAAATTTAGTTGCTAACAACATTAACATATCACTTATTTGCTTTATCTTGCAATATATATTAGTTTCAAAATTAAAACATCAGGGACTTCCCTGGTGGCACAGTGGTTAAGAATCTGCCTGCCAATGCAGGGGACACGGGTTCGAGCCCTGGTCCGGGAAGATCCCACATGCCACAGAGCAACTAAGCCCGTGTGCGACAACTGCTGAGCCTGCACTCTAGACCCCACAAGCCACAACTCTTGAGCCTGCGTGCCACAACTGCTGAAGCCCACGTGCCTAGAGCCCGTGCTCCACAGCAAGAGAAGCCACGGCAATGAGAAACCCACATACAGTAACGAAGAGTAGCCCCGCTCACCACAACTAGAGAAAGCCCACATGCAGCAATGAAGACCCAACGCAGCCAAAAATAAATAAATAAAATGAAGATTTATTAAAATAAATAAATAAATAAATCAGCTAACTGGTATGTTTTTTTAAAAAAATTAAGATAGTATTATAACTTGTTTTAAAATTCGGAATTAAATTTGAGATTTTTTGTTCTGAGAATATATCCCACTAAGCAGGTTAAAACATTGTCTTCTAGACTTAAATAGACATTTCTCCAAAGAAGACATAGAGTTGGCCAGTAGGCACATGTAAGATGTTCAACATCACTAATTGTTAGAGAAATGCAGATCAAAACTACAAGGAGATACCACCTCACACCGGTCAGAATGGCCATCATTAAAAAGTCCACAAACAACAAATGCTGGAGAGGGTGTGGAGAAAAGGGAACCCTCCTACACTGCTGGTGGGAATGTGAATTGGTGCAACCACTATGGAGAACAGAATGGAGGTCCCTCAAAAACTAAAAATAGAGTTGCCCTATGATCCTGCAGTTCCACTCCTTGGCATATATCTGGAGAAAACTATAATTTGAAAAGATACATGCACCCCAGTATTTTTGCAGCACTATTTACAATAGCCAAGAGATGGAAATGACCTAAATGTCCAATGACAGATGAATGGAAAAAGAAGATGTCATACATATATACAGTGGAATATTACTCAGCCATAAAAAAAGAATGAAATAATGTCATTTGCAGCAACATGGATGCAACAAAAATTTATCATCTTAAGTGAAGTAAGTCAGAAAGAGAAAGACAAATACCATATGATATCACTTATATGTGGAATCTATAATATGACACAAATGAACTTATCTACGAAACAGAAACAGACTCACAGACGTAGAGAACAGACTTGTGGTTGCCAAGTGGGGGTTGAGAGAGGGATGGATTGGGAGTTTGGGGTTAAGAGATGCAAACTATTATATACAGGATGAATAAACAAGGTCCTAGTGAATGGCACAGGGAACTATATTCAATATCCTGTGATAAACCATAACGGAAAAGAATATGAAAAAGAATGCATATATATATATATATATATGCCTGAATCACTGTGCTGTACAGCAGAAACTAACACAACATTGTAAATCAACTATACTTCAATAAAATAAATTTTAAAATATTGTCTTTTAAAGCATTTAAAATAATTTTATTCTCTTGGTATGTTTGTTACCTATTTGATATATAATTACATTTATTTATTTTCAAATTTAAGAATTCTCTTTTTGAATATTAAAAGAGTCACTCGGTCAAAAAATCAGAATTAAATAAAAATGTACATTGGGACTTCCCTGGTGGTGCACTGGTTAAGAATCCGCCGGCCAATGCAGGGGACACAGGTTTGAGCCCTGGTCTGGGAAGATCCCACATGCCACACAGCAACTAAGCCCGTGCACCACAACTACTGAGCCTGCTCTCTAGAGCCCGCGAGCCACAACTACTGAGCCCACGAGCCACAGCTACTGAAGCCCACGTGCCTAGAGCCCGTGCTCCACAACAAGAGAAGCCACCAAAATGAGAAGCTCGCGCAGTGCAACGAAGAGTAACCCCTGTTCACCGCAACTAGAGAAAACAGCAACAAAGACCCAATGCAGCCATAAATAAATAAATAAATAAATTATTTTTTTTAAAAAATGTACATGAGTCTTGATTCCATCCCTGTCTCCTCCATCTTGTAATTTAAAAATAAAAATTATTTAAATGCTTCCACTTTTTTTCTTCCTCTGCTTCCTCCTCCCAACGTTGCCTTCCTGAACTATTCAGTCCTAAAACTCTTAGCAGGTCAGAGTAAAGCAAGTGGCTATGGAGGAAGGTAGGCATTGCTGTGATGGCCCAAAACAGGGGGCCAGAGCCCAAGCTGGGTAAGGAGGGCATCCACAGGTGGAAGGGGCTGGGCATGGGTCATCAGAGCCCGAGCAGGGTGAGGAGGGGTTCATCTGGGAGGGCTACCTGGTACAGGGTGCTGGAGCCCCAGCAAGGTGAGGGCTCTGGGCAGTGGTTCCAACTGATGCAAGTATCAGAGCACAGGTGGAGTGAGGAGAGCATCTGCATAGGGGCAGAGGCAGTGATGGGAAGTGGGTTACACCAGGTGGATTGAGCAAATACGTGACTATATTAAGGAAAATGGGAGCCAAGTTTCTCAGTGTCAGAGAAGGGAGTTACAAATAATGAGAAAACTAGGATGAATCCTGTGATATTAGATAGGAATTGGAGATATCAAGGTAAACTCAGTTTTGAAATATATACATAGACATAGAAATAAATACAGATGTAAACATATATACACAAACACACATGTATATCCATCTGTCCACTGAGAGAGCCTGAGAGCAGTGACACCCCAACCGGAATGGGCACAGCTAGCACATAAATCTTAGTTTCGAAACACCATTCACCACGAAAAGGAACCAGGAATCCTTGGACCAATTCCAGGGCTGGGGCAGGGAGAGTCCAACGTTAGAACATCTTGTGCCAGAAAGCAAGGAAGTACTCCAAGAATAATGACACCATCTAAAAAGGACAAAGAGAGCTTCCCTGGTGGCGCAGTGGTTGAGAATCTGCCTGCCAATGCAAGGGACACGGGTTCGAGCCCTGGTCTGGGAAGATCCCACATGCCGCGGAGCAGCTGGGCCCGTGAGCCACAATTACTGAGCCTGCGCGTCTGGAGCCTGTGCTCCGCAACAAGAGAGGCCGTGACGGTGAGAGGCCTGCGCACCGCGATGAAAAGTGGCCCCCACTTGCCGCAACTAGAGAAAGCCCTCGCACAGAAACGAAAACCCAACACAGCCATCCATAAATTAATTAATTAATTAATTAATTTTAAAAAATAAAATAAAATAAAAAGGACAAAGAAGCCAGCTTAACGAAGCTCCTACTAGACCAATCTGGGACAATTTGGGCCTCAAAGTAAATAATGATAGGACAAATTATAATCCATGAATAAAATAGGGAATCACGATATTAATTAGTTAATCAAAAGTTTGTTGAGAAACAGGATATTTACATAGTTTCAAAGTCCCTTCCCACAGATACCTAACAATTACAAGGGAAGGGAGGGAGGGAGGGAGGGAGAGAGGGGAAAGAAAGAAAACCACAAAGAACAACTTCTGTGCATGTGTAATTTTGCACTTATGCATGTCTATGCTTAGAATACATTTCTAGGAGTGGAATTGCTGGGTCAAAGAATAAGCGCTTCTTTAATTTATTACCCTATAATGTATTGCCACATTCCCCTGCATGGTACCAGTTTACATTCCCACCACAATACACAAGAGGACCTGTCTCCCCTACAGCCTCACGAACAGAATGGGTCTTGGATTTTCATCAGTGTGACAAGTAATTTGCGTTTTTGTGTGTGTGAGTGTGGTTGAGAGTTTTTTCATATGTTTCAAGGTCACAGAAATTCTGTTAAGCCCCACAGGCACCCACAGGGTGCCAGGTTTGGAAACTGCTCCATTGTCCTCTGTGGTTTGCGTAGCTAAGAAGAAGCACTGAACTAGTCAATATTGTTTACGTTTACTGGTTTTCACTGGAGTTTAGACAGACAAGGGAAGATAAGTTTAATCTGTTTAAATATCATCTCCACTATGAAACAAACCTTCCCCAACTTCATGGAGCTGGTCTTACCATGGTCCCTCCTGGCGTTTTGTACATACGTCTATTAGCACTTATCTCACTGTATTAAATTTACTTGTCTAAACGACTGTTCCCACTGGGGTTTTGAGTTCGGAAGATAAAACATTATGCCTAATTCAGCTTTAGATCCTTAGAATCAAGCCTAGTTTCTGGCACATGGTAGATGCTCAAGAAGTGTGAGTTTGAATAAATGAATATGCAAAATGTATAAGATAAATAAGGACTAGGGCTGCAATGTGCAACACGATTAATATAATCAACACTGCTGTACGTTATATATGAAAGTTATTAAGAGAGTAAACCCTGAGTTCTCCTCACAAGGAAAAAATATTTTTTTCCTTTTCTTTTGTATCTATGAGGTGAGGTGACAGATGTTTACTAAACTTACTGTGGTCATCATTTCAAGATGTATGTAGGTCAAGTCATTAATGCTGTAAACCTGAAACTTATACAGTGCTGTATGTCAATTACATCTCAATAAAACTGGAAAAAGAGAATAAAATAAAAAACAAAAAACTGAAAAAATGCATAAGCAATTGATTAACAGCACTGGTGTTAAATTCACACTCAAATCTAGCATGCCTCTTCTCTATAAACACACACAGCAGAAAGGAGATGATCTTTCTTTCTTGGACACCTTGAACTTTAAAGGACCGTTTATTTCTGGCTTCTGAGCTCTGCCTAGCATTGCTCAGCTTCACTGAGAAAACAAGTCAGTCTCCAGAGTTCCTGATCCCTTCCCTTCACCAGGGCATACGGGTAGGAGCCCAGCTCCTTCCACAGGGATATCTGGGGCCACCCAGAGGGAAGGCCGCTGCACCCCTGCCTCAGCAGCACATCTGTCTCGTTTCCAGGATATCTGGAGTGAGTAGACTTGTCCTGGGATCCTCTCTGATGCCTCTCCTTCCTCCCTCTATGCTCTAAGGAGTTGCACTTCTGGCAACTCACTTCATCTTTGAAATTTTCATTACATTCAGGTTAGAGCCCCATCATTTGAATCCAGAAGGTTATAGGCATAATGTTCTGCCTTGACTACTGGGGTTCCATTTTTCTCCCTAAGGGAGAAGTTCTTACACATAAAACAGTTGCTACTAATGATGCACCTTAGGAAACTAAACTCACCGTTTAACAGTCTCCTTCCCAGTTGATGGTCATATTTATTCTGAGAAATATTTTAAATCTGTCTTAGAAGACAGCCATGTTTCTATTACAAAGAGTTACTATAAAAGTGTATGCTAAAAACCCCAGGAGCCACAGACACAAACAAAGTAGATATGTTTAGTCACATCCTTTGTAAGTTAATTTAAAAACATATAAAGATTGCAGAGCAGGTCTTCAGGAAAGCTGTTCTGTGTAATAATAATTGCATTTGTCACCTCAATATTCTTTTCTTTCCTATTCCCCAAAATATATCTGTTCACTTCTAATAGAATAGTGAATCAGTTCTAAACTGTCCATTGCTATCTTTAAAAATTTTAGTTCCAAATCAAAAATACTAGCTAGAATTCCAGCTTGGTCACGAAGAATGTCGGGTCGTCTCATTTGAGGGATGAAAGAAAGTGAAATGTGATAACGTGGAAAGAAAGCGGCAGGTGGTGTGGTTCCAGCCTGGCTCAGAGATGGATGAGCCCACAGAAGGCTGCCAGGTGCTCCCCTGTGCTGTTCTGGGCCAGTAACCTGGTCAGGCAACCTTAAAGGCCAACGGCAACCAGCACAGATGCAGGATGGAATCTGTACTTTCTGCAAAGTACATGGGCTCTGCTATCTGGCAGCTTTTACTTCCATCAGTTACTAGGTTTATAATCTCAAGCAAGTAACTTGACTTCATTGAACCTCAGTTTCCTGACCTTTAATATGGAGATAATAACACCTACTGTGCAAGCAAATCAGTCTGTGTCCTCAGTATATGTAGATACTGTTATCTAACAGCATCCAACAACAACAATAATAGTAACCATGGTTTGAGCTCTTAATATGGAATTGACATTACACAAAGTGCTTTCCAACCATTATTTCATTTAACTCTCTAGATAAGGCTATGCGGTGAATAGCATTGAACTGAATCACCATTTTACAGATGAGGAAATGAAGCTAGAAAATGTTACATTTTTCACCTGAAGTCACATAGCTAGTAAGTAGCAGCTGACTTCCAGTGGCATGCTGGTACACCAGCTCACTGGGCAAAAATAAATGAACAAATAAATAAAGGCCTGATTTGTAGCACTTGTCAATTTCCACAGTGTAAATATTCCGTGGCTGATTTCAAGCTACCAATGGTTTAACATGCACCTTGCAAAATTCCTGCATATTTCACTACCGGCTCTTGGGAGCCTGTTCAGGCTCCTTCCCGCACACCGCTGCCTTAAACCCAAGTCTGATTCCAAAGTTTGCTCTGCTGAGCCTTAATCTACTGCCTTCCCAGCCACCTAACACAGTGGCATATTAGAGGAGTGTAGTAAGTATCTGTCAGACTGTAAAAAGTGGGAGGTTTCTATTATAAGGAACTCACACAAGCCAGTCTTTTCTCAGTGATTTCTCTTCTCTGTCTGGATCCCTATGGACCAGCCTGCATGGTGCACAGCTGACCTCTCCCAAGCTCCGAAAACCCTCATGTACAACACGTGACTACAGAATTCTATAACCTAGTGGCCTGTTTATATTTACATCAGCATATATTCAAATGCGTTTTCCCCCTTTCGACTGTCATGTTGGGCAGACACAGTCCAATGATGCCCCCCAGTGGGGGGCCCACCCTACTGGAAACAGACCCTGTGGACACCCCCCTCTCACAGCAATGCCATTAAGTCTACCCTTCCCTGGAGACATGCCCCTCACAACAGGTAACACCTGGAACAAGAAATGGAAATAGTTAAGCCAATACGTATAAAACAAATAGTGTTAAGTAAATAATTTGTACCCACTACTGTCTAATAAAAGAACAGAGACAAATTTTAATTTTTCAACTTTTCTGTGACATTGTACAAATATATTTTTAAAAAGTGTTCACAAACTAGAATGATTGGACTGAAGTCAACGAGACACATGCTACCTGTTTTCTGCTGGAAACCTGGGAGGAGGGGACAAGGGGTCATTCTTGGACTCTCTTGTTTCTTTAGTTCTTGTGACGCCACTGCCTAGTCCTATATACCTTCAGTCCCCAACCTTTTTGGCACCAGGGACCGGCTTCGTGGAAGACACTTTTTCCATGGACTGGGGGGGAGGGGGGGATGGTTTGGGGATGATTCAAGCGCATTACATTTATTGTGCACTTTATTTCTATTATTATTACACTGTAATATATAATGAAATAATTATACAACTCACCATAATGCTGACAGGAGACGGAACTCAGGCGGTAATGCGAGCGATGGGGAGCAGCTGTAAATGCAGATGAAGCTTCGCTCACTCGCCCGCCGCTCACCTTCTGCTGCACGGCGGGGTTCCTCATAGCCCACGGACCAATAGCGGTCTGTGGCCCGGGAGTTGGGGACCCCTGCTACATACTGTACCTCCTTCGTAGCTCTTGTTTCCACCAACGCCTCGTTATTTCATACCTCATTTATTCCAACAGCCTTGTAATTGGGCTCCCTGCAGCCACGAGCCTGCCCCAGACCTTTCCACGAATCAAAGCTGAGCCTGTCTCCTCTGCCTGCTGCCCCTTAATGCATGAAGGGCCCTTTCCTGGCTGCCTTGTCTGTCTTCTCCAGTCTCATCATTTCTCTCTGCCTTTACCTCCACCTTCACCATGTGCCGTTTGCCCCAACCCAACTTGAAGACATGCGGTTCCCCCACACAACACGCTCTTTGATGTTCTGAGTTGTGTACTTACTTACTGGCTTGTTTATTTATGGTTTGTCTCCCTTCACTAGAATATAGGGTCATGAGAGTGGGAAACTTGTCTGTCTTTTACATAGCACCATCCCAGCATTTGGAATGATTCCTGCACCTCAAAGGCGCTTTTATAAAGATTCGTTAGATAAATGAATGAATGAGTGCCCCAGTGCTTTTGCACATGCTGTTTCTTCTATTTAAACTGTCCTTCCCCCACTGTTCTTTATGACTTAAATCCTATTTCTCCTCCCAAACTCAGTTTAAATGTTAATCTCCTGAGAGGTTTTTACTATCATTTCCCTTCCCTCCCCCTGACCCCCGGCACACACTTGCGTTTCTCTTGCTTCTAAGCTCCCATTACACTCCTTCTCCATGCATAAGTCCCAGAAACAGTTGGCTGTTCACCAAAGACTAAAGTTCCTCTTCCACAGTGTAGAACTGTTGCCAGAAAGTGGCTGCCTGGCCACGGCATTACATGGGCCAATGTGACTAAGCTATGACAAATGGCTGTGGGCACCACTTCCAAACCTGGCCCAGAAAGTCTTCCTGTGCAACACTTCCGTGTCCTCTTTCTTCCATCTGATGACTGGATGCAGAGGATCTGGAAGAGAGCTCGAAGGCCATGGAGATCACTGGAGCCGTGTGAGGACTGCCTTCCCAACACCTCATTACTCTAACAGAAGAGGGAAACAATGTCTATGTGGTGAGTCATTGAGCGCTTTGGGGCTGTTTGTTGCAGCAGTTAACCAGTCTAGCCACCAAGCACATCTTTACCACAGTACAGAGGACTGCTGTTGTTCATGTGTCTCTCCTTCTCTATGGTCTGTGCTCCTTGAGGCAGGGACCGTGTGTCACATCCCCACCTTACCAGGGCCTCATACAGGGTCTGGAACATTACAGTGTGCAGTTAATATGTCTGGCAGCTGGTTCGTGACTCCAGGAGAGACACACACAGGGCCAACCCTTGGTTTTCTTCCTAACAATCTTTTTCCCATAAATCCCTCTGCCATTTCCACGATAGAGAACTTCTTGTATATGTGGTTTCTACCTTGTGCATCACTTGGACCCCTACTGGGACACCCCACCCATCTTTCCAAGGACTTCTGCCCTCTGGATTTTGTTACCAGGCTCAACCTCTACCCAAAGAGCTCATCCAAGAGAAGTACTTTTAAGAAAGCAATCTATGCCTATGTTTAATTCTACCCTTCCCTGGAATGCTTTATTTTTTTGTTTTAAACAGCACTGTTTTCCTGTTAAAAATGAAATAAATTGTGCCTAACTTCTCTTCTCTTTTCCAACCTAAAGTCATCATTACTTCTTCTGACATTGGTAAATTTATTTGGTGAGCCCTACATTTAATTGAGAGCCTAAAAAACCTACGTGGGAGTTAATTCTATTTCTAAAACAATGCATAAAACCTAAATGAATTCTATACTAGAAAACGAAAATGAAATGTTCAGTTCTGAGCTCGTGTCCAGACTCACCACATCAAGTAAACCACTTAGATCAGGTGGAGCCTCCTTTCAAATAATTACTGCTACTAATGAAAGGTACCATCTCTAGGATCTATGTGCCAGGCACTACAGTAGACGGTTGTAATGCCATCCTCACCACAACAACAGAAGATAACAGTTATCCTCATTTTTAGGGTCACCGTATAATCTACTCAGGGCACTTGAGGCAGTGAAAGGAGACTTTTTTTTTTAGTTTTTTATTTTTTGGCTGTGTTGGGTCTTCATTGCTGCACACAGGCTTTCTCTAGTTGTGGTGAGCGGGGGCTACTCTTCCTTGTGGTGCACAGGCTACTCATTGCGGTGGCTTCTCTTTGCAGAGCACGGGCTCTAGGGCACGTGGGCTTCAGTAGCTGTGGCTCGTGGGCTCAGTAGTTGTGGCACACTGGCTTAGTTCCTCTGCAGCATGTGGGATCTTCCCGGACCAGATCGAACCCGTGTCCCCTGCATTGTCAGGCAGATTCTTAACCACTGCGCCACCAGGGAAGTCCAGGAGACGTTATTAATAAGGATGCCAGGACACAAAGCATAAGCCAAGATTGGCCAGGCAAGGCGGGGCATATGGTCACCCAGCTCATGTTCCAGCTCACAAAACCCTGACCTACAGGACCAAGTGCCTGACCAGTCACACATCTTAGGAGTGGGCAGGATTCAAAGACAGGTCTGTCTGACGCCAACGCTCATGCTCTTTCTACTGCCTTTGTCTGAAGTACTGGGGACAGTGGGAGGAGGTGGGCCAATGGGGGGAAGCGGAGGGAGAGGGGGATGAGATGGTTGATCTGGTTACATCAACCTGCTCAACCAGGTCAGCCTGGTCCATTCCACAGGCTGCCTCTCCCACTGCTTAATTCATATCTCCCCACGTTCCAAACCACAAAGAGCCTATAATGGGAAACAGTCAACACATGTTGGCTAGCGATAAATTTTCCAGATGATTTTTCTGGGAGAGAGAAAGAGAAAATGAGACAAGAACGAACTGAAAGAGGCTTAAGAACCACAAGGTAATCTAACAAACAGAGGTTCACCGGAGAAACCAAACTAATATATGCAGGAGACTTCACAGACCACCATGGATTTTGAGCTACAGGAACCATAAGTAAGGAAGGAGAGAAATATATACTTTTAACAGAAGGTATAATTTATTTTTCAACCTGTAAGACTATTTCATAACCCACTGATGGTATTAAGGAAATATTTACCATTGCATATGCAGATGGGCTTACATAATAAGGCTTTTACACTAGCAAATGTTTCTCATAAGGTTAGAAAATATATCTGACTTCTACAGGTTACATTATTTCAAAGCAGTTTCTTTTTAAAGAAATGTTTGACTTGTGCATTTTATATTCACTAACATGTCTTGATTGCCTCTGAAGAAATATGAAATGAAAAGAAACGACAGGTACTTCAAATGAAAAAAAAAAAAAAGCAGAAAATCAGTCACTCCCCAGGGGCATCTTACGTGTCAGTTCAGACTACGCAGCTTGCTTGATGTAAATCTGTTTATCACTCTTCAAGTGCCATCAACAGATATTCACTTGTTCATTCCACTCCACACCCCAGCGCATCAGTTCAGGGAAGGGCATAATTATTCCAGCAATTAAACCTACCAAATGTTAAAATGACTTTGCAAGGGAGCACCATAGAGATTGGACCGTGAAAGCTTTAGGATAGAAAACCTCGGTAAAGAAGACACCAGAGAGAAAGACTGAAAGAGAGAAAAGAGAGAGAGAGCATTGTAAAGAAATCTGCACCTCAAGTCGAGGTGGGCTCAGGGGCCGTAGAGACGGGGCTGAGGGGAAAGCTGGGTTTTCCATTTACCTGATGGCTGCAGGGTCTGATGGCTCAATCACGTGCTCATCAGTTTACTTTTCCATTAAATCTCTGAGGTCCCTGAAAAGTCATCACTGACAGTACACGAGATACAGCGAAACAAATATTCGTATTTCTTAAACAAGCTCAAAAACTTGTTTAAACCTGATGCTGCTGTCACTAAAATCTAGCTTTTATTTCTACCTTTCTGTGTAGTTACATCTTAATGCTTTCCTATTCTAAAAGACATCAGAGCCCCTCCTGAAACTCACCTGACAAGCTCTGTTTGATTAATTCTTTTTTTTCTCCCTCTGTGTTCAGGGATCTGAAGAAATTGGGCAAGGCCAGCTCACCATTCACTAAGGCTGTGACCCAGATAGGGTCTGTTTCTTTCAGACAGGAAGAGTTTTAGCCTCAGGCTAGCGATACATCTAAGGCTGCAGTGAATCCACAGTTTGTATATGAGGGATGTTTTTGCCTGGGGTAAAATGTAGGCATCAGCCGTTGATTTCTTCTGAGTTTATAGAACGCACCGAGATTCAGGAAAATTCTTTACTCTTCAAAAATGCTCACAAAGGTGTTATCTTTGCCTCTTAACACACTCAGAAAATTTTGTAAATTTCTTCCCCTTCTAAACTTGGCACTTTCTGTCCCCTTCTGATAACTAACAAGAAGGAAAAGACATTGCCCCTCAGCACTGAGTGCAGAGATAGCACTAAGTCATCCTCCGTTCAATGACTCACTTCCAAGTCTCCTCGATTCACTTTGATAAAATGTTATCATATTTGCACAGCTGCAGTGGGAACTAAGAATTATTTATCGAGCACTTATCGGGTACCTTGCTCAGGGCTAAGCACCTTACATCCATTAACTCATCGAAGCCTCATAAGTACACCATGAGGTAGATACCATTAATATCCCATTTTACGGACAGCTAGCAATACACGGTTATTAAGTAGAAGAATTAAAACTTGAGTTCATCTTACTCCACACAGACTTAACTATTATAGAACTATTCTAGGAGTGCATAGGACTGCAGATTCTTAATCATCTCAACCATCAGTAATGATGGGGTTCAGGACACACTATCCCCAAATATGGCACCTTCGTATATTGAGTATTTTAAGCTGAAGGAGTGTGAGAAAATCGAAGAAGCAAGGTCACTTTGGACTTCTCCCAATCTTTTTTCCCCCTGAAACAGGTCATAAAACCCTCCTGTGAAAAGCGCCCTCCCTTTACCTGGAGGAAAGGAGCATCCTTATCTCTGAAGACCAAGGGACCCCAAGAAGAATCCTAAGAAGTAGGCCTTGCTAAGCTTCCCCAGTTTACTATACGTACCTCATACTCCTTGACTTATCCTATTTCTCCATGACTGTCCACTCTTCACCAAACCCAGCATTAAAATAGTCAGTTTAACTGGTTTATTATGTTCCATTCTTCATTTCCTTATGAAGCCTCTTGTGCCACATGAAATTTATATTAAATAAATTTGTATAATTTTCTCTTGTTAATCTGTCTTTGTCAGTTTAATTTTCAGACCTCAGAAAGGCTGGGACCTGGGACCTGAGACCCTTTGCTGCAGCACTTGCACCTGGACACACATCTCCTCAAGCAACAAAATACAAAGAACTTATAAGGGACCAAAAATAACTGGGTGCATGCGCTGTTGAGGCAAATTATGGACAAAAAGATACAAAAAGACTCAAAGAAAACCCAACTGCCACTTCTTAAAAGCCAGGAGCAAAAACAGGTGTCAGGAGTAACAGCAGGGTACTGCTCATGCCCCCTGCACGCCACGCCCCCAAAGGGGTGGGCAGACCACCTAAGCCACTGAACCCTGGACCCACCCCTACCCTCACCCTGTATAAAGAACCAGCTCACAGCCCCTCAGGGAGAGAGCAAAGGAACCTGTTAGTTACTTGTTTTCACTCCCCCTCTGCAGGGGCCCCAGTAAAGCCTTGCCTGAGTTTCTTGTCTGGCCTCTTATCAAGTTCTATTGATTGGGGAAGGTTAAGAACACTGGTCAGTATCAGACACAGACAGGGACCCTAAGAGGGTTGAGGGGAACCCAGCCCCACTGCAGGGACCCCACGTGATCCTAAGCACAGCGCTCTCAAGTGGGTATCGTTCTGCTGTCTTTCAGATGAGGGAATTGCAACTCCGAGAGGTTAAATGACCTGCCCAAAGTAGGGTTGCCAGACTTAGAGGGGAAAAAAACACAGGATACTCAGTTAAGTTTGGATTCCAGATAATAACAAATAATATGTTAGTATAAATTATTCATTATCTGAAATTCAAATTTAACTGAGTGTTCTGTCCGTACATGGCAACCTTAAGCCCTTCCTTACGGTCCCAACGTGGCAGTGTTGGGACTATATGGCAGGGCTTCTCCTCTAAGCCCAGGGCTCTTTCCACCAGCCTGGGGTCAGGGGTCTAGACTCCCCACCCAGATCTGCAAATGGACAGTTTTCAAAAGCTGCCTCTATCAGATACTCATAGTCAAGTAAACTAATATTTGTCACTATAGCTAAATTAACCTTGTAGCCACTATGAATCTCAAGCCATATACCCTGGGGTCAAAAATTATACCTTTCTTTTTATAACTCAACTTAGTTTCTATTTTAAATCCTCCTTCTCCCGGAATAGTGGAAGCACTACTTCTCAACCCTCTCCCTGGGATGTGCCGCCATAGGGAAGTGATCAAAAAAATAAACATTGGTCTCTGTGCCAGGTCCTGGCACAGAGCTCCCAAAACCCTTGTAATTTCCTGAGTGATAAAAGCCCTAGGCGCATCTTTTGCTCTCATATTTGGCCTTTGACTCTGGTCTCTGACACAGAGTGTCTAAATCCCTTGGAATTTCCTAAGTGATAGTAGGGTCTTTTGTTCTAGCGAGGCGACTCTGGGTGGGCTCCTGGATGGCTCCTGAATGGGGGCTGGTCACCAGAAAGACCAAGCCACGATTAGAAGCTTGGAATTTTTCAGCCCCGCCCCTTCATTCTCCAGAGAGAAGAGAGGGCCTGGACATGGAGTTAAGAATTGATCACACCTGTGTCCCAAAGCATGGTGTTCAGAGAGCTTCCAGAATGGTGAACACATCCACACCACGTACTGGAGGGGTGATGCACCCCAACTCCAACTCCACAGGGAAGGAAGCTCCTGTGCTCCCGGACCCTCCCAGACCTCACCCTATGGATCTCTTCATCTCGCTGTTCATCTGTATCCTTTATCTCATCCTAAAGTAAGTGTTTCCCTGAGTTCTATGAGCCGCTCTAGCAAACACTCACATCCAAGGGGGAGGAGGTCATGGGAACCCCTGATCTGTAGCCAAGTTGGATGGAAGTTGCGGGTAACCTGGGGACCACCCACTTGCGATGAGCAGCTGAAGTGGATGGAGGGCAGTCCCGTGGTACTGAAACCGCAACCTGCAGCATCTGACGCTGTCTCCACATACATGGTGTCAGTTAACTTGTAGGACACCCGGCTGCTATCAGAGAATTGCGTGGCATGGGAAAAAACAAACCCACATCTGGTGTCAGCAGTGTCGCGAGTGAGGTCATAGCGTGAGAGCAAAGGAGACACACAGGGAAGGGTAGGCTTCCTACTCAGCCGCAATCCTGGAATGTGAGCCAGCATCAGGTTGCTGTGGGGACAGTGTCCCTTCTCCTGACCCTGCTGTCTGCTCACGTTAGGTGCTGCTGGAATCCCAAGCGCTGATGCTGCAGGGACGCGAAGTCCCAGGCCTTTGGGGAGCTGCCGGAGGCCACATCCTCCTTGCGCCGAGCCCGGGAGCCCAGCTGCCCCTGCAGGCCCTGGCTGTGCGCTCTGACTGGCAGCAGGGTGCAGGTTCTCCCTGCCCTCACCACCTCTCACCCCCCTCTGCCCACCCTGGGGACAAGATGGAGATTTTTCTTTTCTAGTCTCTGAGAGATCACACCTCCCTTCAGTGTCTGACCCAGAACTTTTATCTATTCTTCAGAATCGTTTCCCTGTTCCTTGGAGTTTAGCCTTTTGAAAAAAAAAGTCAAGAAAATTCCCACCCCTGGATTTTGAGGCCAGAATCCTCACTTTTAACCATGAAGCTTTATTGTTTTTTACTTTTTTCTGGCTGTATGTAGCCCACAACTAAGCAGGCTTTTGCCTATTATTACCCAAATTACATTTCACAATATAATCTTGTAACATTCCAAGAAAACCAAACTTGAACACGAAAAGCAAGTGTTCTTATCCATACTTCACTACAAATTACTTTATATAACATAGTAAAGGCCAATATTCAAACTCTCATAAATAATGATTATGACCTTAACAAATATACATATATATGTAAAAGTAAATTGTTTTATAAACTAAAAAAAAGGATTCCCACACTTATCTCTACCCCATCCGCTTCCCTGTGACAAGGAGCACAGGACCAACTAATTGCTTACATGCAAAAGAGACAGAAGGAAATTCAGGGAGAAAAAAAAAATCTGTTGGTACCTTAAAATAGTCTTCTGCCACAACATAATGTAAGAGTTATGCTTTTGTAAATAAAATGTTTATATAACATTTTTCATTCAATACACTGCTGTCTACAACTCTGCAGTTAAAATTAATATAATCATCTTAAATATTGCACCCAGACCAATTTTCTAAAAGCAGACTCACCAAATTACATCTGAACTCAAATCCCTCTAAAGGCTCTCCTTTGTCTCCAGAATATAATCTATGCTCAATCTTTTCGGCAGCAACAATGGATGCCAGAAGACAATAGAACAGTGTCTCCAAAGTACTAAAAGAAAATGTAACAAAAACTACCTATTCTGCTAAATGATCATTAAAGATAAGGGCAAAATAAACACATTTTAAATATACAAAAACTAAAAGATTTTTTTTTACCACCCACACTCTCTCTATATATAAACTACTAAAGGGTGTTCTCCAGCAAAAAGAAAAGTCAAACTAAAGGTATGATGTGAGCAACCCAATGAACCCAGAAATTGTAAAATACATTGGCAACTTTCATTAACTAGTAACTATAGTCAGTCAAAAAGCACCATCAGTTACCCCCTCACCCCACCCCAGCTCTACCCACGTGTTACTGAAAATAGCAACAGGGTCCAGGACTGTTCACAGCTGACCTTTGACAACATTCTCAATCCAGCACATAAATCTGAGCTTCCACAGCCATTACTACCCGCGCAGATCTCTAGCTTGCTGTTACATGTCGTTCTTTGTGGGAGTCTATTTACTCATCCAAAAAAGAGTCAGACAAGCATGAAAGGCAGGACCTCCACTGCTGTCCTTGGACCTCTGGCTTCAGAGCCTGTGGGGGAGGTCCTGGAAGTGCTGATGGACAAGGGCTTGGCTTTGAGACACCACTGCTGGCACTTGCTGAACAATTACCCGGTGGCAGAAAAAAAGAAACAAACTCTCAGAGCCACTGTGGTCTGGCTGAATATGGAGAGCAGGCGGAGCCTGGGGGAGCCCCGGCCACAGCAGGAGCCTGGGGCCTCCTTTTCGGGAGATCCAAGTGTTGACTACTGTTCCAAAAATAGGAGCTAAAAGCCAGAGGGCTCCCCAGTGGACTGGAGATTTAATTTAGATAGAGCATGCAGAAGGAAGCCTGAAATCTGAACTGACAGCAGATAAAGGGCTAGTATGCTTCTTCCAATACGTGACCCAGACTCCAAATGAGAGAAAGCGATCTCAGCGGCATCACATTATTAAAGTCATTCATCAGCATCCCTAATCAAAGTGTGCTCACTGCTTTGGGGCTGCTGCCTCCCCTGTAACAAAAAGCCTGATTCTCGGGCTGTAGGTAAGTGGACGAGAGCTCAGGTATGATCCTTCTGGTACTGTAATGCCAGTGCGGACCCTCGTCACTAACGTCTCTCCTTCAGAGTGGATTTGCTGATTTCGGTCACGGGTGTAACTAGATGGATATGGCTCCGCAATGAAATCTGTCTGAAACAGGTCTCTCCTTAGATGCCATTGAGGCAACCTGCCCTTCACCTCCCCTCTCATCCCATTTATTACATTTTATTGCATTCTTTACATTTATAGATTTGCTCCCCATAATAATAAAACACAACCTTTATTGTCCCTGACTATGTTGCAAAACCAATGCCAAGCACTTTAGACAAATTATCTCATTTAATCCTCGCTTCAACTCTGTGAAGTAAGTGCTATTATTATCTCCTTTTCAAAGATGAAAAATCTGAAGTTCTGAAACTTTGGGTCATTAGCGCCAGAGCCAGAATTCAAACTCCTGGCTGTCTGAATCTTGAGTCTAAGTTCTGATGCTACACTGCCTCTTCAGACTGTAAGCCCAAAAGCAGCAACTGTGTTGTTCATTCATTCACAAATATTTATTGAACAACTACTACAGATTATTCTAAGCTATATGCTAGGAATAAAACAGGCAAGGGTCTCATTTGCAAGAAACTAACATTCTAGAGGTTAGAAAACAGACAAGAAACAGTAACTGATAAATGAAAAAGATAATCCAAAAAGTGATAAAGGCTAAGATTGCAATAAATGAAGCGAATATGCTAGCTAGAGAATGACTAAAGCAGGTGTGTGGCCGGGAGGGAAAGAGTGACTTCAGTCTGTGTGGGGAAGACCTCAATGAAGAGGTAACCTTTGGGCTGGGACCTGCAGGATGAGGAGGGAAGAGAAGGCCAGGCAAAGGCTTAAGGTGTGTTCAAGAAATAGAAAGGAGGCTCATGTGGCTAAGGTGAAGTGAACGAGGAGATTCTACCTGATGCTGGAAGTGAGGTTTTTTGGTTTTGTTTTGTTTTGTTTTTTAACATCTTTATTGGAGTATAATTGCTTTACACACAATGGTGTGTTAGTTTCTGCTTTATAACAAAGTGAATCAGTTATACATATACATATATCCCCATATCTCCTCCCTCTTGCATCTCCCTCCCTCCCACCCTCCCTATCCCACCCCTCTAGGTGGTCACAAAGCACCGAGCTGATCTCCCTGTGCTATGCGGCTGCTTCCCACTAGCTATAGGTTTTACATTTGGTAGTGTATATATGTCAGTGCCACTCTCTCACTTTGTCCCAGCTTACCCTTCCCCCTCCCCATGTCCTCAAGTCCATTCTCTAGTAGGTCTGCGTCTTTATGGAAGTGAGGCTTTATTTTCAGTGTAATAAACAGCCAAATTCTCCTTTACCACCGATTCTACAGCACTTAGCGATGTGTTCAAGGTACATGTAATAGTCACTGAAAGACAGAACAATACCCAGCTCCCGGCTCTAAGGAAGGAGGAACAGAATGGTGGATCCTGTATCGATCCAGGATGCAGTGTTCTTCCCCCCACCTCTGCTCTCCCCTGCGAGCCTGACTGGGGGCTAGAAACTCCAGAGACACAGCAGAAATGGAGAACCACAAATCAAAGGCTTTTTGCGTTTTGTGGAACACCTGTATAAGGAGTAGGAGACGAATGTGTCATTGCTGGGTGCGTGTGTGTGGTGCCCCTATTCACGATCTGCGTAACAGCTTCCTTGTTTGGCTACACACACGATCCTCTTCCATCTCTGGAGGACAAAACGTGTGTAACATATGGGAGGATGCCATTTCCCTGTGGAGTGTAGTTTTCATTTTGGGGTGACAGATTCTGCAGAGCCATGCTTGCTGCTTCCAAGGCGCCCTGAGCATGGGCAGGAAGGGAACTTGGTGAAGAATCACACCAGCCTTCCCAAAGATGGGGGACGATGGGCTTCAGCCAGTCTGCAGCTGACACTGTTTGCCCGACTCTCTTCCTTCACACTGCTTTTCTCGTCTGTGATATGCCATCTGATGAAAAAGGTTTTCTGATTATCTCCAAGCCACGGATTCACTGTACAAAGCAAGCATGCAGGCCCCTTTAAATAGTCATTTGGCATATTCTTATTTTGCTGAGAATTTTATCAGCCTATGCAGACAATGCTTCTACACTTCCAAGTGCTGTAGACAGATAGCACATAGATACGGTCAAAGAGACAACACCTGGCCTAGAGAGGCAGTACTCTTCTCAGGTTCAGCCCAAAGTGTGCCTGTGACCTGAGTGAACTTTGACCTCTGCACTCTACATCTTTATCATTTTTTCCTACCATGCTCACCACTGCCCCACCCCCATGTGACGTCATGCTATACTGCAAGAGGCAGGTGTAGAGAGGCGGCATAGCTTTAGAAGCAGAACTGGTTTTGAATTCCAGCTTTACTACCGCTAGCAGTGTGACCTCAGGCAAGCTACCTAACCTCTATGTGCCTCACTGGGCCAGTCTCCAAAATTAAGAGAACAGTGTTGAGAAAATTAAAATGCAGAAAGCACCAGAGCCCCTGGCTCCGTATCTGACATAATTCAGTACTCAACCTTCTCGTCCTTCCCCTACAACCAAACACCCATCCCCTTGGTTCCCTAAGGACACTGGCTAGCACAGAGCGAAGATGCTCACACATTCATTCTCATGAAGGTGCTAATACTCATTAACAGTTTTATGTGTTTCTCTTCCCAGGGATATTTGTGTTCCAGCCAGCAAGGCTGAATCCATGGCAAAGAATTTCTAGTTCTGAGATTTCATGCTATGTGGTCATATTGGCAGAGGGTAAGAGAACCTTCTCCTAACTACAGCACATCACCCTATACCAAGCCTGCCGAACAGGCAAACCAGGGCTGTTTGTGAGTTTACCATGCCCTATCTCCCCTTCTTCATGGTGCTACCATAGTTCACTCAAATAGAAGAGGCTGACTGAAGAAAAACTACATAAAGCTTTGGAAATAAAATTTTAGACAAAGCAAACTTTTACTGACTCTTGGAGGTAGATCAAAACTTCATTAACTCAGAAAAGAATGAAAGTCTGTTCATTCAGTCCTGCAGCCTGATTCACTTTAACGCTCTCATAAGTCCTGTGAAAGTCCAGCCTGCTCTCAAATAGCTAACTAGCCAGGATGTGTCCTCTTTCAAGCCCCTCTGCCTTCACATCTCCTCTTCTCTCTGTCTGGAAAGCTCTTATCACCCTTTCTGCACCTGGCAAAAGCCTATTCATCCTTGCAGACCTAGCTCAAATGCCATCTACTCTGTAAAGCTTTTCAAAGTCTTCATCCAACCATCCAGCAAAATTAGTCACACAATTCTTTATCTCCTAATGTTTTGTTCCTACTTTTGGCATAAGGCTTACCACAGTTTATTCACACAGCACATTACAGTACAGTTAGTGGTTTGTGCTCTGTCTCCACACCAGACTGTGAGCAATTAGATGGCAAGAGCCCTGCTTTATTCACATTTGTATCCCTGGTATCATGCACTGTGCCTGGCATGTAAATGTGCCCCCTGTAAATGTTTGTGGAATCAAATTCATCAACTTTGGGGGAAGGACTGGATTTCTTCAAGCTTCCATTTCCTCCTTTATAGGAGGTGACAAAGATGTCTACAACAAAACATCAGCGTTCAGATTCAATGATATGTCAGATGTAAAATATTATCTTGCACCCAACATAAACCCTTGTACATAATTAGCTCACTAGGAATTGATTAAATTCATCCATTCAATAAAAATTATTTAGATACTGTGTCCCCAGGGAATCTCAGTAGACACAATAAGCAATGACCCTGATGTCATAGAGTTTATATCTCAGAGGGAGAAGACAGCTTATGGCTAGTACACAAATAAATATAACAGAAAATACTAGTGATAAAATGCTTTGAAGAAAATTAAACAGGGTGTTGATACAGAAAGTTACTTGGGCAAGGGAGGTGGTGGGAGAGGCTTCTCAGAGGAGGTGATGTTTAAGCTGGAATCCACGTGACCAAGAAAACCTGTGAAGATCTGGAAAAAGAGCACTCTGAGCTCTCCAATGGCAAGTTCATACCCTGAGGCAGGTACAAGTTAGAAGTCCATATGAGAGGAAAATGAGGTAAGTATGATGAGAGCATTTTTACTTAAGAGAGGAGTGGAGGAGATGAGGTTGGAGAGGTAGGTATGGGGTAGATTATTTGGGGACTTAATAGACTAGGATAAGGAATTCATATTTTATTCAAGGTGCAATGAAAAACCAGTTAGAGTTTCTTAATCAGGGTAGTGATGTGAAGTGATTTATGTTTTTAAAAGTTCACTCTAACAAGTGCTTGCTCCTGACTGTAGCAGTCTAGGAAGGAGATGCTGACTTGACCTTGGCTGATAGAAGCGAAGATGGAGAGGAGAGGATTTGAATACGTTTCAGAGATAGAGCCAAGAGGACTGACTGTGGAAAATGAGGGAAAGTAAGGATCCAAGCTTGATGTGGAGATTTTGACTTGGTTCTGGGTGAGATTAAGTTTGAAAGTACAGAAAATAGTTTAAAACAACTAGCAGTAGGTGTACTTTCCCCTATTTCTCCTGCTAAGTACAATTAAAAATCCTGGACATTATTTATAAATCAAATATAAGAAGACTCTAAAAAGTAGAGAGGAGGCAGATCAACTAGGGACTCTGGGACCCAAAAAACACAGTGGTGAATACCCTGGGCTTTCCTTTTGCCTCGTATATCCCAAATGTGGGGTTAATGAGGATAGCAATCCAGCAACACCAGGGGGCACAGACCAAAAAAATTCCCCCAAAAGCCTGCTCTCTCTAACCAAAAGACTAGGAAAGGAACAGCCAAGCAAGACAGAAACTTTTTTTTTTTTAATATTTATTTATTTATTTTGGCTGCACCAGGTCTTAGTCTTCACTGCGGTATGTGGGATCTTTCAGTTGTGGCATGCGGACTCTTAGTTGCGGCACGCATGAGGGATCTAGTTCCCTGACCAGGGATTGAACCCCAGGCCCCCTGCGTTGGGAGCACAGAGTCTTACCCACTGGACCACCAGGGAAGTCCCAAGACAGAAACTTTTAGATAATACCTATTCTACTCCAGGCAAACACTGCAGAAGAATCTGTGGCCCCACTCTCATCCACACCAGCAAAACCAAGTAGGAAGCCTAGTCTCCCACCCTTGTAAGGCTCTAATGAGGAGCTCTGATACCCAAGGGGCTGGTATAAGAAAAGGCCAAGTAGGGAGCCAGGAGTTTTACCCCCACTGGCCAGTAACAAACACCCCAACGCTCATGGTATTCATGGAGACCACATGGGGCAAACGGACTTCTACCCCCACCCAGCAATAATGAGGTACCCATTCCCCCTCCTCACTGGGATGGGGTCAGAAGAGGAGGAGGACTGATGGAGAATCAGGACTTTCAACACCACTCAGCAATAAAAAGACTGCCCTTACCACAGTGTCAGTGGAGACCACAGTGGGAAACAACACTCCCATCTCCACCCACCAGTAAGGAGGAATCCTCACCCCCACCCCCACCACTTAGGGGGTTGAATGTAGAACACAGATTTCTACCTCCATCTGACAGTAACAGGGTGGTGGTGCTCCTCCCCACTCTCCTACTCCACCCCACCCCCGCTGCCAGAGAAGTGTCAGATTAAATCAGTTTTTTGTTTTTGTTTTTTTTTTTAAATCAGTTTTTAAAATAAGGATTAAATAAGGTCCAGAACCTCATACATAATATGAAAATGTCCAGATTTCAATAAAATAATTCATTATACAAAGAAATAGGAAGCATTCAAACTGAATGAAAAAGACAATAGATGCCAACACCGAGATTTCAGTTATTAATAGGACGTGATTTTAAAGCAGCCACAATAAAAATGCTTCAACAAGCAACTACAAATATGCTTCAAACAAATAAAAATAGGAAATAAAAGATATAAAGAAAAACCAAATGGAAATTTTGGAACTGAAAAATACAATGAATGAAATAAAAATCTCAGTGGATGCGCTTAACAGCAAAAGGAGAAAACATAGGAGAGAAACAGTGAACTGAAAGACAAAACATTAGAAATTAACCTGAAAAACGGAGAAGAGAGACAAAAATACAGTCTCACAGATCTGTAGGATTATTTTTTTAAAAAAGATCTAACATTTATGTAATTTCAGTCTCACAAGGCAAGGAGAAAAATGGCAGGGCTGAAAAAGTACTCTAAGAAATAATGGCTGAAAACCTCCCAAATTTCCCAGGAGAAAAAGACCTACAGATTCAAGAAGCTAAGCAAATGCCAAACAGGATAAACCTGAAGAAATCCATACCAAGACACATCATAATTAAACTTCTGAAAACTAAAATCAAAGAAAAAATCTTGAAAGCAGCCAGAGAAAAATGACAACTCACATATAGGAAAATAACAATGACAGCAGATTTCTCATCATAAATCATGGAGGCTAGAGGAAGTGGTATTATATTTTTCAGTGCCAAAAGAAAAGAACTGTCAACCAAGAATCCTACATCCAGTGAAAATATCCTTCAGCAATGACATGGATATAAAAAATTTCTAAGATAAAGGAAAGCTAAAGTCTTACCAGGAAACCTACCCAAAAAGAATAGCTAAAGAAATGTCTCTAAACAGATAGAAAACAATACAAGGAGGAACCTTGGAATATTAGGGAACTAAGTAAATACAACAGGCTTTCCTCCACTTGAGTTTTCTAAATTATGTTTGAAGGTTGAAGCAGAATTTATAACATTGTCTGGTATGGTTCTAAATGTATGTAGAGGAAATAGTTAAGACTGTTATATTATAAATAGGGAAGGGTAAAGGGATATAAAGAGAGGTAAGGTTTCTATACTTCACTTGAACTGGTAAAATGACACCACCAGTAGACTGCAATAAGTTTTTTATATATATATATACACACACATACATATATATCTATGTATGTATATATATACATATATATGTATATATATACATATATATATAATACTTAGAGAAACCAATAAAAGAGCTATATTAAAAGATATACTTTTTTAAAAAGATAAATCAAAGTGGAATTTTAAAATATGTTCCAGAAGCACACAGGAAGGCAAGGGGAAAAAAAGAAATGAAAAAAAATAGAACAAACAGAAAACAAAAAAATAAAATGCTAGACTTATGTCCTAACATATCGATAATTACATTAAATATAAATGGTCTAAATATATGAATTAAAAACAGAGATTGGCAGGTTGGATTATAAACCATGACCTAACTATATGCTGTCTACAAGAAACTCACTTCAAGTATAATGATATAAGAAGGTTGAAAGGATGGAAAAAGGCATATTATGCTAACATAAATCAAAGGAGTGCAGGAGTGGCTATATTAATATCAAGCAAAGTAAATTTCAGAACAAAGAAAATTATTAGAAACAAGAAGGGACATTACATAATGACAAAGTAATCAATCCACCAAGAAGACATAGCAATCCTAAATGTACATGTACCAAGAGCAGAGCTACAAAATATATGAAGCAAAAACTGATAGAACTGAAATGAGAAATTGACAGATTCCCAATTATAGTTAGAGACTTCAACATTCCTCTCAAAAATTGATAAAATATCTAGGCAAAAAATCAGCAAAGACATGGAAAAACTCAGTACCATCAACCAACAGGTAGGAATTTATAAAATATACACTTAACAACAGTAGAATCCATAGTTTTATCTCAAGTTCCCACAAATCATTTACCATATCCTGGGTTATAAAACAAACTTCAACAAATTTAAAATAATAAGGATAATAAGGGAATACTACAAACAACTTTATACACATAAATAAACAATGAAGAAATCGATCAATACCTCAAAAACCACGAATTAGCATATATCACTCAATATTAAATAGATCATTTGAATAGCCCCATAACATTAAGGGAATTTAATTTGTAATTTAAAACTCCCAAAAAATAAATCTCCAGGCCTAGATTGTTTCACTAGAGAATTTGATCCAACATTTGAAGAAGAATTAGCACCACTTGTACACCATCCTTTGCAGAAAATAGACGAGGAAAGAACATTTTCCAATTCATTTTGTGAAGTTAGTATTACCTTGGTACCAAAACCAAACAAGCAAGGAGGGAAGGAAGGAAGGAAGGAAGAAAGGGAAAGAAGGAAGAAAGAGTAAAGGAAAGGAAAGGAAAGGAAAGGAGAAAGGAAGAAAGGGAGAGAAAGAAAAACACAGGCCAATATCCCTCATGAATATAGATGTAAAAAAAAATTCTTAACAAAATATTAGCAAATAGAACTCAGCATTATATAAAGAGAATTATATACCATGACCCAAAGGGATTTATCCCAGGGATGCAAGGCTAGTTCAATATTTGAAAATCAACCAATATGATCCACCATATTAAAAGGCTAATGGAAAAAAAAAAATCACATGATCAGTAGTGCCAAAGAAGCATTTGAAAAAAATTTAACACCCATTTTTTATTTGAAAAAAAAAAAAACTTGAGAAAAATAGAAATAAAATGCACTTTCTTCAACTTGATAAAAACTTTCCTATGTTCCTTCATGGAAATCCTTTTTATAAGTCTCTCCACCTTCATCTTTCCAAATTTGTTGACATCTTATTTCCTAATGCCCTGTTGCCTTTCTTTTTGCTGTTCGTGATTTATTTATTTGTAATCCTTTACTATTATTTTAGTAGGATCTGAGGAGAGGGGGGAAAATGATGGTGCTTAATCCACCCTCTTTATCCAGAAGTCCCTACTCATCCTTTTAATTACCACTCCCTCTGAGAAGTTCTCTTGCTGATGTTAGAACATAGAAATCTCTTAACTCCTAATTCATTTGACATATAACTGTCTTCTGTCTTCTGTTTCAAACCTAGGTGAGTCCACACCTAGGTTTTAAGCTTTTTAAAGTAATAATGGCTTTTTATATTTCTATTTACCCACCGAATATCCAGTACAGTATTAAGTGTTCACTATTTGATTGCTAAAAATAAGTAGATTAATTTTATGAATTTATAATATGACCCCATTCCTATATTCCAATTTAATTTTTTATTAATGTTTTAATGTGGTGGATCAATGAACATATTACATCATGGATTTCACAATGCACAAGCCCTATTATACATGACAGCTTATGGGAGAAGGTGTAAGAGTTCACGTCCAAGTCCCAAAATGAAAAGCACACTGCCATCTCCTGGATCAAAGCTAATAATGCAGCCCTTGAAAAATGACATGAATACAGCTCCGAGTAAAAAGCAGATCTATGAAAAGTAATTATAGGTGAAAATGAGACTCTTTGCTTTCCTTCTAACAAATGTTAAGGATAATATAATTAAAATCAATATTGATCACTATGGTAATGAAAATCTTAGTCCTGAATTCAGGTCATTTACAGCTAGTTAAGGTGACCTGTTAAAACTGTCTTCCAAGTTCGTCTAAGGAGCCGCACTCCCTTACATGATTTTCTTTTTCTGAATGTCCACCCAGCCTGGATTCAAAATTCTCTGGTGATCAAAGTTGTCATGTGGTTGATATTAGAGAAAACTTTGTTCTGCTTTGCTCTATCAAAAGCAATGACAATTAAATGAAATGAAAAATGAGATGGCAAATATGCAGTGCAACCTGACTGTAGCATTTCAGACTGCAGGCTGGAGTTTTTACCACAGACTAAAAATCCACATTTTGACTGACTCTGATTATCCAAATCAGGCTTTCTTGGATGGGAAAGAAGGTGATAGGGTGAGTCAAAAGGGCAAAGTCCAATCCCAGGTACCCAATGTAATAGACAAAATCAAAATCAAAATAAAGCCAACATTTGGGGACTCACAAGCATTTCTGCATTCTTGTGTGTTTCCTGGCTTTTCTTTTTCCTTTGGGAAGATTCTCCCATTGTTCTGGGAAACACAGTTGGGGTTTTGGTCAAGGGAAGTCCTGAAAGCAGGAATAACACAAGTGCCAAGTGCAGAGGCTGCAGGCTGAGATGCTGAACCTTCAAATGCAAGGCCTGTCTTCACGGGGAGTAGTGAAACTCTGCAGAGACTATGAGGTTTGCTCATAAACTGTGAGGTTTGGAACTGGGCTTGTTTCACCTGACTTAGGCAGCTCGTAGTGGAGAAGGGGCACCAGTGCAAAGAAGCAGTGGACTCCAGGAGCAGGGCTGCCTGTTCTCTTTTCTGTCCCCTAATGCTCTGACGGCATCCTCAAGTATTCGGTAACGTTTTGTTAAACTCTGCCTTCTGGTATCAGCTGAGTTTGGGAAGCTAACGGAGAGGCCTGTGCCCACACGTGGGGTTAAACCGGCCTGGGGAGGAGCGAAGCCTGGAGGCTGTGAGGGAAGGCTGCAGCAGCCGTCCAGAGAAGAGCTGACAAGCAGTCAGGATGGACTTGGGCACGGGTAAGCACTCCCTGGGCTGGGTGTTGCTGGGACCCATTAAAGCCTGGTGTCTTCCAGTGACACAAGGAGGCAGCTCAGGTTATGTTTGGGGGCATCAAAGTGATGAATGATCCCCTAGAGCTGGAGCCCTAGTGATGATACCTAAGTCTATTTAAGTCTGGTACCCTCTCTGGATTCTGCATCTTGGGGGCTTCACATGGCCTTACTGTTTGGTCTGCAGTAGAACTGAAGGCAGATGGGGGCCACCTTACAGCATCCTCACCCTCCACTAACCTCAGCCCAGCTGTTACTGAGGTAACAATAACCAGAGCTATAAGTTAGGAGTGCGTAGCACTGAACCGACTCAGGAGAATGCTCACCCTGGAGACTCATGGATCCTCAAGTCAAGTTGTGAGCCCGGGACCTCAGCTTCTCCAGGCCCCACTCAGGCAAAGCTCTGAGCCTGTGGGAGGTGGCAGGCTCCTTACCTTACTCTTCTCCTCCATTTCCCCAGTTAGATCACCCTTTTCACTTCTGGATGACCCTAAACTCCACCTTGGCTTTGGTGTCCCAAAGGCCTGCCTTTGGATTTTTTCAGAATCCTCTTCTCCAAGGCATGAGGATGGTATGGGTTTTATCAGATAAAATTATCTCTGCTAATGGGCCAATTCGCTCAAATTCAAATTATTATAAGGCCTGGGCCGAGTAAAACTGTTTGTGTTTCCAAGAGGTCTAGAATAGGTTTTCCAGGCACTGCAGCAAGCCAGTGGGGAGACGTATCTGGCAAGGGGCCCTCTGGCACTGCTCGGTGGCCAATCCAGGGCTGGAGCCGAGGACATGATCAAGTCTACAACCAAGCAGAGCTTCCACCCTTGCAAGACTCTCTGGATAACACTGCTCGGGTCTTGAATTGTAGTCTCCTGGTGCTGAAATAAGGTCAGTAGCTAGAGAAACAGATTGGCACATCAGTGGTCTCTATCTATTGCTGGCTAATAAATACATGAGTGTTTTCCTTTGGTCCTCTTGCCATCCTAACAAACTACCACCTGACCAATGAGCAGTAACTAATCACAGAGAATTCCAGGATGTTTAGCACTCACAAAAGGCTTCATCCAGGGCTTCCCTGGTGGCGCAGTGGTTGAGAATCTGCCTGCCAATGCAGGGGACACGGGTTCGAGCCCTGGACTGGGAAGATCCCACATGCCGCAGAGCAACTGGGCCCGTGAGCCACAACTACTGAGCCTGCGCGTCTGGAGCCTGTGCTCCGCAACAAGAGAGGCCGCGATAGTGAGAGGCCCGCGCACCGCGATGAAGAGTGGCCCCCGCTTGCCACAACTAGAGAAAGCCCTCGCACAGAAACGAAGACCCAACACAGCCAAAAATAAATAAATAAAATTTAAAAAAAAAAAAAAGCTTCATACAAAGGGTAGAAAAGAGAGGATGGAACATGATATAATCTTTGGGATATCGAACCAATGACCACAAAACAGTCACAACTTCTTGGTCTCAACTTGGCCTTTTGCCACTGCAAATGCACTCCTTTACCAAAATTCAGGATCTGCCTTGACTTCATTATTATTATAGTTTTTGCTCTGATGTCACAGAACATACATATTCCATGATTCCAGTGAGACTAAAAAGCAAAATCACTATATTATATTACGCAAATGGACTCTATAAAGAAAATATCAAAACAATTTATTGATGATAGAAATTGGGAGGCAGGGAAAATAGAAGAGAAACAGGTATCCCTGTATGCCGGTAGTTAAAACAGACTTGAGTATCATATACAGACACAGCCATTTCCCACCGCACACGTGGGCATGCACACAAACACACACACACACAAACATGTACTTCCCTCTCTCTGGCCCAAGGAAAGAGACATTTCTGCACACTTCGTTCTGACTGCATTTTTGTGACATCTCTTCCTCTTCAAAGCCCGGTCTGATATTTATTTTAGATCCAGGTCCCATGCACTAAAGTACTGAAGGAAGAATACCCTTCCACATCCTACAGGTCCCTAGAAAGACCTTGTGAAACTGGAAAAGGGGACTCTGCTTGGTGTAGGAAGGTGGGGCTTCTGACATGGTCAGTATGGGGCACTGGCTTTGGGGTGTGAAAAATGGGTAAAGGGGGTCAACTGAATGGTGACAGATGGAAACTAAAATTTTGGTGGTGAGCACACACTATAGTGTATATGGAAGTAGAAACATAATGTTATACACATGAAACTTACATAATATTATATATAAACCAATGTTAGCTCAATAAACAATAAATTCACTTTCATTTTGATTCCTATGCTTTCTGCCACGTACATGCTATTTTCTGACGATCCACGGGGTGGCAGTAATAAAGAAATCCCAGCTGCCAGCCTGCCTCTACCCTGGTCCTGCTTTTGTGTTATCACGAAGATCGTTCAGCTGTGACTGCAGCGTAGAAATGAGTGTCTAAGTCAGTCTAACCTCTGTTGGACTCCCAGCTTCACAGGACAGCCTATCTCTCTGAGCATATTTTGAGCATTAAGTGAGATGATACATGCAAAGCCCTGGTACAGTGCCCAGCATACAACAGAGTGCATACAAATGGTAGCTAACAGTACCACTAGTCTGTTTGAACTGTTAGGACCAATAAGAGAGTTCCATAAAATTCCTATTCCCTTTCCACACTAATTTAGTATTCAAAAAATGTTTGCGGGTAGGAGCTCTCTGAACACAACCCTGTGAAAGAGAACTGAAATAATCCCCATTGATGATGAAAAGGTCTTTAATGTTCAGGCAAGTGCTTTGAGCCAAACTTAAAAGGCTCTTCATCTAGATTCTTCAGCTCATTCTATAGTGCTTGAATCCATTCATTCATTCATTCATTCAGCAAATATTTATTAACTTCCTATTATGAGCCAGGTAATGTGCTATGGAAACCATCTCTTGAAAACACATTGCATGTTTATATCCCACTGATATGCAGACTAATTCTAGTTCCCATTGAGTCCACGCTCAATGGTTCGTGGTGTAAAACTTGACTCAGTAAAGTCCGTATCATTACTGGATTCCATGTGAGGAGACCTGATAGAGGTTTCTGGAACCAGCACAGGGTTCTGAGTTATATCACTATTCACATGACTTTGGGCAAATAATTTAACCAAGTGCTGCCCTAAATATCTCAAGTTTCAAAGGTCAAATAGGACCAACTAAGTGTTGAGAAAACTATACAGCACAGAGCACATTGTTGTGATAAAAACTGTATATTCTCTATGGCCCTGATTCTTCGGGACAAAATTCCAGATGTATTCTGAATGGTGCTGCAAATTCCATTCTGCTACATGATTAATGGAATGATTGAGTCATCTACCCTTGTGTGTTTTCACCACTCTGGCTATAGGAATGGCTGTTTTTTTTAAACTCTCCTTTTGTAAAATTGAATTAATTCAGAATCACTTTTGCCTGGTGTTTGCGGACAATATACAGCAACAGCTGTCTCCAGCTCCACTCCCTTCCATTCAGTGAGCGTTTATCCTGCGCCCAGCTGCTCTGCTCTATGCAAATACAGTAGGCCTCCATCCCGAGACAGGAAGCAACTCAGGAGGCTCATTAGTGAAAGACAACGGACAGGGGTTGGAAGAGCATTTGATGTATTTCAGTAGCGTATTAGCAGCTGAGAATCTTTTATTACTGATGACATTTTTCCATACTTTTCAATATTTCTTATTTCTATACTCAACCTTTATTAAGTTGCTCATTGTATCCTGATTTCATCTGTCCCACACCACCCAAGGGATGTCCTTGGTTTCATGAAACTACATTTTCCCCCATCATCAGCCTCGGGGTCATCATCAATATGTCCAATTTGATGGTTTTAAATGTCGGTCAGTAAAGAAGCAGATTAGTTTAAGTAGATTAAACTAGACCACTGGAACTCAGGCATATCTTCCTCATTTACACTATTCCCCAGAGATAATAAACAAAAGAAGGATTCTAATGAGGCCTAAATTGACTTTTACCCATGTCAACTACATGACCGCCTGTTCCCTTTGATTTTTTTCTCTGACCACTCAAGCTGATTATTTCAAAACATGAAGTTTAAATGCTGCAGGATCATTATGTAAAATGTAAGACCCTCCAGGAAACACACCAAATGACAAGTCCACTACTGCTCTTCTCCCTGCGACCTCTCCTGCGTGAACAGGACTGGGTTTTGCTGTGCCATTAGGGAACTGCTGTCACAGCAATTTCCACTTTGCCATTTTACTACCCATCTGCAACTCAGGACAGCTAGAATGTCGTCACTCCTCCCCCACCTAACCAGATCCCACCTGTCCTTTGAGGCCCGCTCAGACCCCACCTTCTCCCTGCAACCTTCCCTGTCTGCTCCCCACATCTCCAGCTCCATTGAGCCTTTCATCACTCTCCTGCTGGCTTTGCAGCTGTCAACACAGCGCCAGTCACTGCCAAAGCACCATACTGATTCCATAAGCTACGTGGGAATCTACTATTTCCCATCTCCCATGTGCTTGGCTGGTTGCCATCAGAGAAGTCAACACAAAGTGAAGGAGTGCTGTCTTCTTAGATAAGCTGCCCACGGCCCTGGATCCTGGGATAGGAAGAGCCCAGGAGAACTAAGACACCAAGCCCTCTGTAGGCCCTCCGCACTGTTAACCACAGTCGCCACAAGAGTTGCATCTAGTGGGGCATACATAGCAGATGAACATTTATGAAGTACAATTACCCAGAGGCCTTTTTTGCTTACTTTTACACTCCATAGTAAGCATCAGTTAATGAAGGATTCCACATATTGAGGTGTTCAAGTAGGAGCAGCCCTTTTCAGATGTAAGGAATTCTGCCTCCTCACCACTGCCAGGTTGGGATTAGAAGGCCACAAGGACTGCTGTATAAAAGTAAAAGACATCACTCATCTTGTTAAATGTCTTACGGCTAGATGAGCTGACGTTAGGGCTGAGTTAAAGTGAAGCTATCCATCCTCATGCTTCAAGGGGAAATAATTGAGTTTTTATACCTATACAAGCTCAATAAAACAATCATGTTAAAAAGGATTTTTAATCAAGTCCTTTTGTTGCCCCAAATTATTATTGATTTTAATCCTACTGATACGGGGATAACCCATACTATGTATAGTTTCATTTTTCTTCTATTTTCCAAGTGATTTCTGTGAAAAAGTTGTGAATAGTGTAATTCTCCAGTGAATTAGAAATTCTGCTTTATTTTTTAATGCCACCTGCTTTATAACTCGCTTCATGAAAACAACTGAATCTCTCACCTCTTTTTCAAAAGCAAATGTTCCTGAAAGTCTACTTTCTACCTTTTCAGATTTTTAAAAGCATGAAAACAAGATTTCTTTAACCACATCTGTGAAGATTAGCTGTAGCAAAATATCTGCAATCAAAGCCAATCAGTAGCAGCCCCCCAAAAAAGGATTTGGTATGTGGTAAACTAAATCGATAGCTTCTTTGTGGAGTTGGTTTCAACATCACTGAATCTAAGGAGAAACTGTTTTCCTAGAGCCAGGATTAATGAGGGTCCTACATTAAATAACCACAGTGAGAGAAGAAATGCACTAACTCTAACCTAATCTAAGAAGAAAGGTGGTAATAATCTAGACTGATCCATCAATAAACGTTAACTGAGCCTCTGTCATGGACAAGGCCAATGTTAGCACTAAGAACACACATGACAGTGTCACGACCATCAAGGAGCTTAAAATCTAGTATGGAGTCAGGATGCACGCACATGAAAAATTAACAAATAAAAACAAATGAAAGGAGGGACTTCCCTGGTGGCACAGTGGTTAGGAATCCACCTGCCAATGGAGGGGACACGGGTTCAATCCCTGGTCCGGGAAGATCCCACATGCCGCAGAGCAACTAAGCCCGCGTGCCACAACTACTGAGCCTGTGCTCTAGAGCCCACGAGCCACAACTACTGAGCCCACGTGCCACAACTACTGAAGCCCATGCATCTATAGCCCGTGCTCCACAACAAGAGAAGCTACCGCAATAAGAAGCCCATGCACCACAACGAAGAGTAGCCCCCACTCGCCGCAACTAGAGAAAGCCCGCGTGCAGCAATGAAGACCCAACACAGCCAAAAATAAATTAAAAAATAAAATTAAAAAAAAAAAAACAAAAACAAATGAAAGGAGACTGTAGCCAATCAAATTCAAACTCGATCCCATACAATAGCCTTGATAGTGTATGGAATTGCCTACAACCCCCAGGGCAAGTCAAGGGGCTCATGACATGTTACATGACCTTCACCTATGCTGATCCCTCTGCCAGGACCCCTTCCCTCCCATTGTGCACCTGGACCATCGTTCTCTTATCTCAAGTCTCATATCAAATACTGCCTCCTCCTTCCCTGTGCCACCCAGTCTGACTCAGAGCTGCACCCTCCGTGCTCCCCCAGTGCCCTCTCCAAACTATCAGGGCACTCATGACACTGTACTGTAACTGCTGGTTTATCTGACTCCCCAGCTACACTGCCAACTACCGGAGGGCAGAAACTGGGCCTGTGTTTTCCCCAGTGCTTAGTCACCTACCAGCACATTACAGACACTCAAGAAATGTTTGAATAGACGTGAATGAATGCCACCACGCCCTGTGGATTCTCCCTCCTTAAGATATCTTAAACTCAACCTGTCTTCCATCCCTTTGCACCAGTCAGTATAGTATAGAATGGTGGTTGGGCAAGTAGCCTTTGGATACAGACTACCTGTTACCAGGTGACCATGGGCAAGTTACATAACCTATATATGCCTCAATTTCCTTATCTGTAAAGTGGAGATAGCAGAACCTACCTCCTAGGTTTGTTGAGGATTTAAATGAAAAAAGACATAAAGCCCCTAATGTCAGGCGAATAGGCAGTACTTCACGTTACCCATTATTATTAGTTCAAATGTTATTTATCTCCTGCATTCTTGTATTCTTCTAATTGGTCTCCCTGTTTCTAGCCACACCATCACCAATCCACTGCTCACCACTGCTACCAGAATGATCTTAAAACTCAAACCACATGTCACTCTCTTCCTTGAAACCTTGAGTGGCTCCCCATCACTTTCAGAAAACTAGCTTCTTTGTCACTGCATTAAAGACCCTTCATGACCTGGCTCCCACCCTCTCAACCATCTCCCCACAGCCAAGCCCCCACAAGCATCCTCCTGCCTATCAGCTGCAAAACCCCTGCAAAATCACCTTCTTATTAATGACTTAAGAAAAATTCAAGTCATTCAAACTTCATTATTATTATGTATAAGCTATACTTTATGACTAAATTTCATTGCCTGTTTATATATCATAAGACTATACATTTAGCAACATACAACATTAATAAACCCCAAGCATGTTGTAAAACATTGAGCTATACAAATTATGATCATCTTAATAAGTTATACCATGAACTGGGGAAATTATCTTTTTAAACAGATTGATTATTCCTCAAGTAATTGTAGGCATAATAATATGTATGCTGCAACAAAAATAAATTCTAAAATTTGACTGTCTTATTGATGCTAACAGCTATAGGATGGTGACCTAGTATTTTTTTTAACATGACAGCCTCTAAAATTAAATTGATTTTAGCAATATTTACAGGATGCCCAAAATTTGCTAAGTTGCTACTTTGAACATTTACTAAAATTGATTCCTACCATCAATTCAATTAAATTTTATATTCAATTGAATTTACCAAGTGGGCACCTAATTATGTGCAAAGGACTGGGCCAGGGACCATGCAGAACAAGGATAAGTAGAACACTAGCCTGGATTTCAAAAGCTCACAGACACCACACTCACATGAACCACGTACACACAAGCTATACACTAATTACTACCTTAAACATTCCTAGTTTTTAAACTTTTACACCTTGCTTTAGATTATCTGCATTCAGTTGAAATATAACATGGCTACGATGAGGAAAAAAAGCTGTAGCATTGAAATTTAAGTATGCTGTCAAGTAACCTATTTAAAAAGTCTAACTGAAAGTCTCCTTTCAACATAAATACTAAAAATACACATCCTGCAACTAAGCAATTTTATGTTAGCGAACTGGCACAATGGTACGAAAACATTTTATAACGAAACAATCTGATTATCTACTTAACTCCTCTATATAACTTTATTCATATGCTAAGGAAGCAACCTTGTCATGTGGTTGCAAAAACTCATGAAAATATTTTTAAAAATGTAACACTTATGGGGCACTGAAGAATGTATCTAAACTTAACATTTAAAATGACTTATAGGACTTCCCTGGTGGCACAGGGGTTAAGAATCTGCCTGCCAATGCAGGGGACACGGGTTCAAGCCCTGGCCCGGGAAGATCCCACATGCCCCACAGCAACTAAGCCCGTGCGCCACAACTACCGAAGCCTGCGCACCTAGAGCCCGTGCTCCGCAACAAGAGAAGCCACCGTAATGAGAAGCCCATGCACCGCAATGAAGAGTAGCCCCTGCTCGCCACAACTAGAGAAAGCCCAAGCGCAGCGACAAAGACCCAACGCAGCCAAAGATAAAAACAAATAAATAAAAAAAATTTTTTAATAATAATAATAAAATAAAATGACATAAAACACCGATCTTTACAAGTATACCTCATTATTTATATTTTTATTTTCAGAAAAAAACTTATAAATAGTTCACTTAAGTATATTTCTCACTAGTTAAATCACAATTCACTTTATATTTAATTAGCTTACGTCCAAGAACAGTACTTTTCCTGTATGATATCATTTTCTTAAAAAGCAAAACATTTTATTTTCAGTAGAAAACAATTTACATATGAAATCCAAAGGCAATAATTTCAGTAAAAATGGAAATCAACCACCGTATCTTTTCTTGAGTTCTTCAACAGAACTATCATTCAATCCTGATTTGCCTATGTGATTGAATAATACACGTGCAACTGAAAAAGAAAAAAAATTCATTTTAATCTCCATTTTTAAAAAGTAAAGCAAAAATTAAAGGGAGTAATCAAATCTGTTAAATATTTTTTACATTATAAAGCAATCATTAGGATTATTTATAAATTCTAATTCAGATATTTAAAAAGCCAACCTGAGAACAGAAAATTATACAGCAGTCCAATGATGTTTCTTAGCAGAATATTTTGCTTTGGCAGTAAAAAAATTTCCCCTACATCTTCAATGACATTAACTTTGCAGATTAAACATAATTCATTCTGTACTACCCTAAAGATTTTTGACCTGTGTAACAAGTATACTTTTACTTATTTAATATTCCAATTAACTTTTTCAAAACTTAAATCATTTTAAAAGAAAAATTTATATCACTACTATAAATTAAAAATTAGCAATAACATTCACAAAAATCATGTTTGATGGGCAAGCTATATACATTTTTATAATAACAATTAAAAGTTAAAAAAAGATTTGCTTATGAGTCATTTAAAATCTTTATCTTTCATACCACTGAAATGGCTGGTCTACACTCAACACTATGGAAAACGGGATTATAGTTCATACATTCCTCAACATTAAAACTAGCTAACAGTTTTTAATAATGATGACAATAATAAAAGACAACAACAGCTACTATTTACTGAATATTTAGTTACATGCCAGGAACCACTGTAAGTGCTTCCCATGTTTAACTTAGCGGACAGTGGTGACCCCACCAAGACAGTACTGTTGGCAGGCCAGTCTGAAGGACCAACTCACATTCTTTGACCGCACTTCAAGTTATCACATCACAGTGGCAAGAAATGCATTCACTCATGCACTGACTAAGAGGTTATTATGTACTAAGCACTGTTCTACACGCTGAGGCCTAGAGAACAAAGTAGACAAAGTTCCTGCTGTCATGG
Organism: Balaenoptera musculus; assembly: GCF_009873245.2. Classification (NCBI taxonomy): domain Eukaryota; kingdom Metazoa; phylum Chordata; class Mammalia; order Artiodactyla; family Balaenopteridae; genus Balaenoptera; species Balaenoptera musculus. Next base: position 38,171,143 of record NC_045794.1, read on the forward strand.
AGCTTCCATTCTATTAGGGAGAGAGAAATAATAAACAAATACTTAAAATACTGTCAGCTAGTTCTGTATTATGAAGAAAAATAAAGCGAGGTAAGATGACAGAGGGTGACGAGGAAAGGGAGGCAGGCAGTTATTGTGAGTAGGCCTGTGAGGAAAGGTGCCTCTGAGGAGGTGACTATTAGGTGGAAACTGAATGAAGTGAGGAAGAGGCAGGAGAGGATAGTCTAGGCTGAGGGGGAACAGTCAAACACAAAGACCCTGAGGCCATAAGAAGTTTGGCAATTTGGTATATTAAAAAGACACAAAGTCAGTGCAGTGGGGCAGAATGACTAAAAAAAGTGATAGAAAATCAGGTCAGAATAGTAATAAGAAACAGTAATACTTTCAGGGAATTTCAGGGACTGTTTCTGATTAAAGGTTAAGCAGAAACTTCTTTTGGTTTACCCCTATTAGGAATCTCTCTAAATTACATGTCCACTTCCCTAAGTTCAACATACAGAGTATTTTTCTTAGTGATTCAGATTCAATGTCACTGCTACAAACATAAAGAAGAAACAGAAAAGGAGCCCAAAGTATGTTTAGTCCAGAAAGTATCTGAAAATCATAGTTTTTGCTATTTTTAAAACTAAAAAACTGGTACTCCTGCATTCTAATGATTTTTCTCTTTTTCCTAAAACTACAGTATAGCCTTAAAACTCCAAGTACAATTGACCCTTGAAAAACACGGGTTTGAACTGCACAGATCCACTTAAAGGCGGATATTTTTCAAAAGTAAATACTACAGTACTACATGATCCACGGTTGGCTGAATCTGTGAATGAGGAACCTCAGATACTGTGGACCGACTATAAAATTGTACATGGATTTTCAACTGTGTGGAGGGTTGGTGCCCCTAACTCCCATGTTGTTCAAGGGTCAACTGTAATTGAAGCTTCTCCATAGTTTGATTTTACTTAAATTAGGGTTCCCCAAAACTGACACTTTATGCCAAAGACCGAGATGTAGAAATAAATAAGGAATCTAACTCTTCAGGCTCATCACCTGCCTCTTTTTACCCTCTAACTCTACAATCCAGCCACACTGCACTCCTTTTAATTTTCTGAGCTCAATTTGCTCTCTCCTGCCTCAAAACCTCTGCGCATTCCCGCCTCCTTCATCTGGCTCCTGCACTTCTTTGAGAATTCAGCTTAAATCAAACAAACTCAAGGAAATTAGCTCAAAAAATGAGTGAGACCTCCCATGCACCCACGCCCAGTTGCAAGCTCCTGTGGCAGAAACCCTGCATGAGTTCCATCATGCTAGGAGCTCAATCATTATGCTATCACTGCGTTTTCAAGTAGAAGAGCCCAGAACACCTCGGTTTAATTCCTGGGTCTGGCTTCCTAGCTATGGAACCTTGGTCAAGGTCCTTACCTGTGTATGCTTCAGTTTCCTCCTTTGTAAAACCAAAATGATAATCATACCTACACCTCACAAAGTTGTTGTCAGAATCAAAAAATTTAACTTTACTTAATTTAATAGTCATTCAATTTAATTAGCTTAATTGTAATTAATTTAATTGTATGTACCTTGTACATAACTGACATTCAATAAATATTTGCTATTATTTGTTGAATAAAGGAACGCACAAGAATAAAGAGATATGAAAAAGCTTTCTTCACAGAACTCACTTTTCTTCTCAGGTTCTGACATAAACATCACTGCCATATCAAACCTTCTTAGTTCAGAAAGTCTTTGTAAGATTTCAAAGATGAGTGATGGCTTTTCTTTCCTGAAATAATCCAAATAAAAAAACAAATGATCAATGAAAAGCAGCTCATTCAGTCTGCTTACTAAAATAATATTTCTAATTATATATAAATAAGGTCTTCATGTATCATTTTTCCCTGCATACTGTCTATATTTTAAGTGCCCAAATGAAGAATTTTATCAAGTCAACTGAAAAAATTGTAATATTCTTAAATGTGAGGCACAGCACAGATGTTATTAATCTGCTATAATATTTGTCACTTCCATACTCTACCTTTCTCTAAAAAAAATTTTAAGTCCTTTTTCCTCCTAATCATTTCCTTTTTCATTGTTTGTACTTGTCATCTCTTTACAACTTCTGCAACAGCTAAATTTACAAGAGAGTTAATTTTGCTATATAAAAGGTAATATGACATCAAAAAGAATGAATTTCCCAAATCACTAGAAACAGCTGAGCATTACAACATGAAAGCATAACTAAACTTACTTACTCAATGTAAAAGTCATGCAGAATTTTAATGATATGGTTGAATACATCTGGATCTAGATTTTTCTGAAACAGCTTGGGATACAAGGATGGTTCAATTTGCTTGGGAAAAATATAAGGTGTTAGAAAATTAAATTATGGCAACATTCCCAATCACAAATTATTTATATAATAATTGCTTAGTTCAACATAGTAAAAAATAACTATTACCCATTAGTATTCAATGAATAATAATGGAGTCACACTGAAATGTAACTATGATAGGAGAATGAAAGTTAGAGGAACTATAAAATAATCACTCTGTTCAAGACAGAGAAAAATCTCATGGAGAGATGTGTATTACCCAACAGAAACAGGAAATGAAAGAGAGCTCTCAAGGAGCAATAAAAAGAATTAGAGAGTTTAAAAACTAGAACTACTTGAAAAAGATAATGCTAAAAATCCATTATTTGGTAAATTTCATTATGAGTTAATTCTTTTCCTTGAGCAAATAAAAGCTCATTTTCAGGAGACTGACGGCCTAAATACTGCAAGCATTGTTTGGCACACAGAGGGCACTCAATGTATTTTAGCTTCTTTCCTCATCTTGAAGGATGAAGAGTTAAGTTTAAGTCATGATGTATGAAACTAGATTAAGTTACTTTAGAAAACAAAATTTAACACAGAACCTTTTTCAGAGGTTCACTGGTTGCAAATATTTAAAATGGTCTGACCAGGCTGATATATTTGTATCAGGCAAGGGATAAGAGCATTTTCTACAATCATATTATAAGCAAATATAGCACTATTATTATATAGTGACCAAAGAAGTTCTTTGACCTCTAACTTACAGGAGAACTACCAGCTTTCTCCCTCTTTCTTACCTTCAAATATTGATACAACGTATCTGGAGAATTTTTCAGTTGTCTGAAATCAGATTCAAGCTGAAATGAGTTTGCAGGAACTGGAGGAAGAGCAGTCCTGATAAACTGAGCAGGTGTTTTGTCTACCTCTATAGAAATCTTCTCACTCAAAGACTGACATACATCCTTTTTCAAATTGACTTCAGGTCTGAAATATTTCAGAGGCATCAAACAATTAGAAAAGAACCACAGGGCTTCCCTGGTGGCGCAGTAGTTAAGAATCCGCCTGCCAGTGCAGGGGACACGGGTTTGATCCCTGGCCTGGGAAGATTCCCACATGCCCCAGAGCAACTAAGCCCATGCGTCACAACTACTGAGCCTGCGCTCTAGAGCCCGCAAGCCACAACTACTGAGCCCACGTGCCACAACTACTGGAGCCCGCGCGCCTAGAGCCCGTGCTCTGTAACAAGAGAAACCACCGCAATGAGAAGCCCATGCACTGCAACGAAGAGTAGCCCCTGCTCACCACAACTAGAGAAAGCCCGCAAGCAGCAATGAAGACCCAAGGCAGCCAAAAATAAATAAATAATAATAATAAAAAAGAAAAACAAAGAGAAGAACCACAAATAGTCAAAGCTTATATAAGGAAACATCAACAGAGATTTTTAAATTTCTGACTTTATTCATACTGTATTTCTATTTATATTCTGCCAGTAGTAAATTCTTTCAGCTGATAATATATGTATACTTTTGACAAGACAGATTATACTTGTGCAAATTTTCAGATGCTGGTTACGTAATGACTATTCTCATTAGCTGGGCTAATAGCCTGGCCACCTTTTGACAAAACATTTCTATACACTGCATTATTATATCACATATACTCACAAGTCAACCTTTCGCTCTGAATTATGTGAATTACCACAGTTTCAAGAAAAATTCCAAGAAGGAAGAAATGCTTCCTCCTTTAAAAAAAAAAAAACCTGCCTACTTAGTTTTCCCATAATCTATACTATCACTCTAAACAGAACTACTAAATTTCAAAGTTTAAAACAAAAAAACCTTTTAATAGGATTGTTCAGTAGCAATGCAAAAATATATGAATAAAATCTCAACACCCCAAAGTAAACTACCAATCTATGTCTTTTATATTCTCATCATTAAGCAAATGCATGACTTTTTAAAAAATTCCAAACAAAATTTAAAGAGCCCATGAATATCTTAAATATTAATGGCTAGAATAATGATAATGCCTAAATTCTACATTGTTTATGAAGCTTCCCTATAAAAAATTAAAAATTCTTCCTGAATTACAAAGTGAAACATTTACTGAAGTTCTAGAAAAGAAAATGCACAAAATCAATTTGTTCAAGATACTTTCATCACTGTTTGCAGATGACATGATGCTATACATAGAAAATCCTAAAAATGCTACCAGAAATCTACTAGAGCTCATCAATTAATTCAGTAAAGTTGCAGGATACAAAATTAATACACAGAAATCTCTTGCATTCCTATATACTAACAACAAAAGATCTGAGAGTGAAATTAAGGAAACACTCCCATTTACCATTGCATCAAAAAGAATAAAATACCTAGGAATAAACCTACCTAAGGAGACAAAAGACCTCTACTGTGAAAACTATAAGATGTTGATGAAAGAAATCAGAGATGACACCGATGGAAGGATATACCATGTTCTTGGATTGGAAAAATCAATACTGTCAAAATGACTATATTACCCAAGGCAATCTACAGATTCAATGCAATCCCTATCAAATGACCAATGGCATTTTTCACAGAACTAGAGCAAAAAATTTTTAATTTATATAGAAACACAAAAGACCCTGAACAGCCAAAGCAATCTTGAGAAAGAAAAACAGAGCTGGAATCAGACTCCCTGACTTCAGACTATACTACAAAGCTACAGTAATCAAAACAGTACAGTACTGGCACAAAAACAGAAATATAGATCAATAAAATAGGCTAGAAAGCCCAGAAATAAACTCACACACCTATGGTCAATTATCTACGACAAACGAGGCAAGGTTATACAATGGAGAAAAGACAGTCTCTTCAATAAATGGTACTGGGAAAACTGGACAGCTACATGTAGGAGAATAAAATTAGAACATTCTCGAACACCATACACAAAAATAAACTCAAAATGGATCAAAGAACTAAATGTAAGGCTGTACACTATAAAACTCTTAGAGGAAAACACAGGCAGAACACTCTTTGACATAAACTGCAGTAATATCTTTTCTGATCCACCTCCTAGAATAATGAAAATAAAAACAAAAATAAACAAATGGGACCTAATTAAACTTAAAAGTTTCTGCACAGCAAAGGAAACCATCAACAAAACGAAAAGAACCCACAGAATGGGAGAAAATATTTGCAACCGAAGCAAATGACAAGGGATTAATCTCTAAAATATACAAACAACTCATGCAGCTCTATGTCTAAAAAACAAACAACCCAATCAAAATGGGCAGAAGATCTAAACAGACATTTCTCCAAAGACGACATACAGATGGCCAAAATGCACATGAAAAGATAGTCAACATCACTAATTATGAGAGAAATGCAAGTCAAAACTACCGTGAGATATCACCTCACACCAGTCAGAATGGCCATCATCAAAAAATCTACAAACAATAAATACTGGAGAGGGTGTGGAGAAAAGGGAACCCTCCTACACTGGTGCTGGGAATGTAAATTGGTACAACTGCTATGGAGAACAGTATGGAGGTTCCTTAAAAAACTTAAAACAGAACTACCATATGATCCAGCAATCCCATTCCTGGGCATATATCTGGAGAAAACGATAATCTGAAAGGATACATGCACCCCAATGTTCACTGCAGCACTATTTACAATACCCAAGACATGGAAGCAACCTAAATGTCCATCAAAAGAGGAATGGATAAATAAGATGTGGTACATACACACAATGGAATATTACTAAGCCATAAAAAAGAATGAAATAATGCTATTTACAGCAACATGGATGGACCCAGAGATTATCATACTAAGTGAAGTAAGTCAAAGACAAATATCATATGATACCACTCATATGTGGAATCTAATTTTTTTTAAAAATATATAAATGAACTTATTTATAAAACAGAAACAGACTTACAGATATTGAAAACAAACATCGTTACCAGAGGGGAAACATGGGGGAGAGGGATAAATCAGGAGCTTGAGATGAACATACACAAACTACTATATATAAGATAAATAAGCAACAAGGACCTACTGTATAGCACAGGGAACTCTACTCAATATTCTGTGATAATCTATACTGAGAAAGAATCTAAGAAAGAATAAATATATGTATATGTGTAACTGAATCACTTTGCTATATACCTGAAACTAACACAACACTGTAAATCAACTATACTCCGATAAAAAATTAAAATATTTTTTTAAAAAAAGATACTTTCTCTTATTTCTAAAGTCCTCAGTGTGGTAAAGGAATAGTGATCATTCCTTCAGCAAAACCTCTCTTACAGTTAAAAGAAAAACTACGATGTAAAGTCGGATAGTTCAAAAAACTATGGGGATGAGTACAAACCAGAAGTCTCACCAGCAATATCAATTTTCTAGTGGGATTATTACCATTCTAGATGACTATCAAATGAAAGTATTTCTACTCACTGCTGAGCTGAATTATCACTGATTTCTTCTATTTTCAATACTTTTGCTTTTGGGATATCGCTTGTGGGCAAAAGGTCATCTTGGCTTGAGTTCTTCTTACTTGTGCCAGTGGTTGCTGTTACCTTTGCTGGATGGATAGGATTAGGCTCTGGAGCAGCAGCAGTAGTAGTGCTATCTGGCACATCAACAGTCTGTATCAAATTACCAGTTTCTTCAATAATAAGCTTCTTGAGTGGTTTCTAAAACAATTAAAATCAATTCTTTACATCAACATACAAAGGTTTCCTGTTTTAGGGACACAAATTAAAAGGTTACAATGTTTTTACAGCCAATATCCCAGTTGTAAGTAAATTCAATTTGGAGTCATACTGCCAGACTACTACCATATGTAGGTCTAAATGGGGGAAAGAAGATGCATATATAAATCATTACAAGGCAATGGAATATGCACTATAAAAGGTACAGGTACAAAGTGCTAAAAGAACAGAGGAAGGAAGATAAAAATTGACATCGGGGGGCTTCACAGAAAAAGTGCCCAGGAATGCAGTGTTGAAGGGTATGGCATGGCCAGTGGAAAGGTGAGAAGTCCAGTAGGGCTGGTGTAAGGGGAGGAGAGGTAGAGACAAAGCCTGAAAGGCTGCTTAAAGACAGCTTATAAAGGGACTTGTGTGCCATATCAAGGAGTTTGAAGTTTATCCTAGAGGCAACAAAGCCAAGAAAAAATATGACCAAGTGACATCAGTATTGTGGGCTGAAGGCAAGTAGAACAAGGCCAGGCAATAACCTGCATTCTGTATGAAAGAAAAGATCCCGCATGCCGCAACGAAGATCCTACAACTACGATCTGATGCAGCCAAATAAGTAAATAAATAAATATTTTAAAAAAACAAAAACAAAAACCTAACTGCATCCTCTAACTGCTGGATAAAACCAGCCTAGAATTGAAGATTTGCCAAATAATTTACACAAAGTTGGTAAGTACTTGACCACAATAATGGTTTTTAATTTATTAAAATAAATAGCATTCACTATTTATTTCAATCATAACAGGTGGCAAATATTTTCAATTTCTTCCTAAGTTTACATGTAATACTCTTTACTTTTTAATAAAAGACGTTCTTCAATATACTCATTTTCATTCCAACTGTACAGTTGAATTTTAAATCAAAAACCTGTAAATATAAAAACTTTTGACATATATACTAAACTCTGTTAAAACCAGGCATTCCATTAGCATAACTAAGAAAAGACCTAATGGTAACAACTGATTGTTACTAGATGAATGCACATAAATAAAAAAGCTATTAAAAGTCTGTTAACAGAATCCTGTTAGCGGTTCTATCTTTAAGGATAATCATGTTAATCTAAGGCCTTTGCTTTGCTGATAACTATCAACATCAATAGTTTTCTATCAAGATATTGACCAGGAATGGATATGTGTTAGTGTTAAAGAATAGTGTTAAAGAACAGACTATAAAAAATAGACTATAACTACTGAATTGTATCAATACAGTTCCATTTAAAACCAAATCCTTTCATTGACAACAGAGGTGCAAACATAATCCTAGTTAATAAATTTCCTAACAGATGATCTCTTTCAGGGTAGACCAGTGGCTACTGAGAGCTGCTCAATGCTACTGATGGCTGGGAGGGATGAGGGGATGACAGTATGCTGGTAACAGGAGTGAAACACAAAAGATATCACTACAGTTGAAAGATGTAAGAAAATATGAAAGGATCAATTCATCTCTTTTTAAATTAAGACTTAGAAGCATAACATTTTATTTAACTCTATATTATACCATTTCAAGAAAAAGAAAAGAGAAATAAGAATAAACAGAGGGCTTCCGTGGTGGTGCAGTGGTTAAGAATCCGCCTGTCAATGCAGGGGACATGGGTTTGAGCCCTGGTCCAGGAAGATCTCACATGCCGCGGAACAACTAAGCCCATGCGCCACAACTACTGAGCCTGTGCTCTAGAGTCCACGAGCCACAACTACTGAGCCCACAAGCCGCAACTACTGGCAACTACGTGCCTAGAGCCGGTGCTCCACAACAAGAGAAGCCACGGCAATGAGGCGCCCGCGCACTGCAACGAAGAGTAGCCCCCGTTTGCCACAACTAGAGAAAGCCTGTGTGCAGCAACGAAGACCCAACACAGACAAAAATAAATAAATAAATAAAATAAATTATTTAAAAAAAAAAAAAAACAAGAATAAACAGAAAAGGAGAAAGAGACGAAGCACCAAGCAGAAAGGTGAAATTTTGATATGGGAAAACAGGAAAATGAAAAAAATAAAATATTTTAGTGGACACCAAGAGATCAGGACAAACTCTCATTTACTACTATCCTACCTAGGAACCCCAGGCCCAGCTGACCTACATTACTGCTCTCCTACAGTCTCTCTAGAGAATATATATTAACAGTACTCCCCGCTGCAAGCCCTCAAGCACAGGACACCCCAACCGAGCCTCTCGCTTGAATAAAGTAACCCCAGGACTCTTTTTTCTCCACCTCCTGGGCCTTCCTTTCTTTCCTGACCACTTTCCTCAGTGTCCAGGTGGCCTCACACATACATGACTGAAAAGGAAATTAACATTTGTTTTACATGAAACTGCCTTAGCATTATTGGACATTATTTCCTTTGATCTCAACTAACCTGTGAGTTACTCTCAACTTAAGTAGAAAAAGTAAGAATCACATAGAGTTCACACTCGCCTAAAATTTTAAAGCTTATGAAATGGGGCTCAAATCAACTCAAAAGCATCATACCAAACTGCACCTACTATTTTCTAAATAATGCCCACTTTTTTAAATGGAGACCTATTACAAAAATAAATAGCAATTTTTTCCCCTTCCCACTAGGATAATGATTTTGTTTCTGTTGGATCAGTTACAAAATGGTTTACCCCAGATCTCTCAATTCATGAAGGTGTTCTGTTTTGAGATCCAGCCACAAAAGATTCAAATTTATGTTGCATTTTCACAACTATTAACATAAACTGATTTTTAAACTGAGGGAGAAGAGAACCCAACAGATTTATAAAAGCTGTTCAGGGTATACTGGCAATGGGACATTCTTCCACATACAGATATCTGATTTACCACATGGTAATGTCTTTATAATTATGGATAGCAAAAGTCTGACAAAGGTTTTGTTTTTAACTTTTGAGACAAAGTTTTACAAAGAAATAAAACTTTAAATCACATTGGATTAAACATTTAATCACCTTTATTGTTAAGAATAGAATAATAGCAAGTGAATATGATGTATGAAAATGTATGAAAGCAACTAAGATTTATGCCTGGCACAGGAAACAATTATTATCTCAGAAAATTCAAGAATAAAGTCAAAATAAGAACCCAAGAAAAATATTAAACAAAGAATTCCTCTATCTGTTACTAACTTGAACTATGAACTTGGCAAAACACAAACTTTCTTTGCCACAACTTCTTCCTTTGTAAAAGGAGGATATAAATATCTGCTCTGACAGATATTTTTATATATATATATATATATATATATATATATATATAAACAAAACAAACCACTGAATTTTAGCAGCTACTCTTTCTGTTCCAATATTGCAGGAAAAAACTGGCTTTGTTGGACTTAATGAAAAACAGTATGGTATACCAAAAACAATGTGCAGTGTATATTCTTAAGAATAATTCTGCCTATACAGTCATACCTTGGAGATATTGCAGGTTCAGTTACAGACCACCACAATAAAGTGAATATTGCAATAAAGCAAGTCACATAAATCTTTTGGTTTCTCAATGCATACAAAAGTTATGTTTACACTATACTGTACTCTTTTAAGTGTGTAATATAGCATTAACTCTTAAAAAAACGTACATACCTTAATTAAAAAATACTTTATTGCAAAAAAAATGCTAACGATCATCTGAGCCTTCAGCAAATCTTTTTGCAATAGTAACAAAGATCACTGATCACAGATCACCATAACAAATATGATAGTAATGAAAAAGTTTGAAATACTGCAAAAATTACCAAAATGTGACACAAAGACATGAAGTAAGAAAATGTTATTGGAAAAATGGCGCTGATAGACTTGCTCAGCACAGGGTTGCCACAAACCTTCAATCTGTAAAAAATGCAGTATCTGCAAAGTGCAATAAAATAAGGTATGCCTGTACTAGATTTTTGCCAAAGTGCTAACTTTAGATCAAACCCCACAGAAGATGCAAGACTACTGTAATAAAATCCCAATCTCAAATAAGAATAGTAATAGAAATAAAAATATTTAATTACAAAATGTAAAACTGCTCCAAATTCCTTTAAAGCCAGAAAATATGTAGAAATATTTAGTGTTAAATTAAAAGTCACTTTAAAAAGTTACCCCAGAACTTTAAACAGCTCAATTTTCCCCAATTTGACTATGTCAATATTCCTAAGAAGTATTTTTTAAAGATTCTAAAAATGGCTCTAGGAAGAGATTTCAACATTTCTTTTAAGAGTCTACTAATTCAACATTTGTTTTCAGCTCTTATTAATAGAACACTGATATTTAAATAGCAAGGGAAAAAATTAAAGGGCTTTACTTACAGTTGATCCAAGATGAGGTGGATTATCAGTGGGTTTTATCTCGTTTTGCCTTTGAGTAGAATCAAGAAAGACATCATCCCAGTGTCCTTTCTCAATTAATTCCTTAAAAATAAATTTGTAATCATGACTATCAAAATATTCTCAAGTTAATCACGCAACAAATAAATGTGTTTATGCTTCAGAAAATAAGACCATATTTTGGTGGAAAGAATGCATACCTTTTTAATTTTGGAAAGTTCAGTCACTGCCTGCTTATTTCCAGGTTCCAGAAGTAAAACAGTTTCAAAATCTAAAATGAATTTTTAAGAAATATAATAAATTAGTGAAAATACTTTATGGAGTTCAAGAAATGATATATTTAGTTAGTAACCCCATATGTATCTCAAGAAGTTTTACTCAGGATGCTAGGAAACTGGTGGGCAATAATAAGAACTAACATTTACCAACTGCTATTCTAGTTGCTTTATATGAATTCTCATGTAACCATGACTACAACTCCACTTTTCAGTGAAACAACTGAGGCCTTGATCTAGAGGTCATCTAACTTACCGAAACTCACACTGTTAACAAATGACAGGGTAATCACCAAACGTAAGACAGAATCTAAGAGAATCCCAGATAATGGACTATTATTCACCCTTAAAAAGGAATCAAAGTCTGCTATATGCCACAACATGGATGAGCCTTAGAGACATGCTAAGTGAAATAAGCCAGACACGAAAGGACAACTACTGTATGATTCTACTCACATGAGGTACTAGAATAGTCAAATTCAGAGACAGAAAGTAGAATGTTGATTACCAGGGGCTGGAGCAAGGGGGAATGGAGAGTTACTGTCAAATGGGTAGAATGTTCAGAATGGAATGATGAAAAGTTCTGGAGATGCGTAATGGTGATGGTTGCACAACAATGTGAATGTACTCAATGCCACGGAACTGTACACTTAAAAATGGTTAAAACAGTAAATTTTATGTTATGTCTATTTTACCATAATAAAAAAATGCATGGGCTACAGCTGAAGCCAGACTTAAACTGCCAGATTTAAATGAACATTCAAAACACAAAGGCTGAAAATCAATTATATAAGTATTGATGTGTCAAGAAGTTAGAAAACCAGCAAATTAAGCCAAAAGATAGATGAAGGAAGGAAATAAAAAGCAGAAACATGTAAAACAGAAAACACACAAGAGAAGTAAGTTGGTTCTTCAAAATGACTAACAGAATAAATACTTAAAAGATCATGAAAAAATAAGAATAACTAGTAACAAGAAAAAAAGTGGGGGCATCACTACAGTCTCATATTATCCTCTACCTCCTGGCTGCTGACTCCCTTTTCATTCTTGCCTTTTTCTTGCTTTTTTCCTTCTCACCTATAATTCGAATTTTTCATTAATTTTGGTCAGATTGTACTGTATGCTATTAAAAGATAAACAGGTCCACTATGGAAGCTGAATTCCCTCAAATCTACAAACCTATTCATGATCTAAACTGTGAAAGAAAATGTACTTCTCTAAGTTCTGTATCCTTGGACCATGGGAAGGCTATGCAAATCTCTGCTTCTATAACAGGAGTGTCAACAGGAAGAGTGAGGGCCGGGTGTTATAAAAATAGTCTTACCTTGTTTGGCCTCATTGAGCTTTCCCAAAAATGTTCTTGCAGTTCCCCTTCTGGCAAAAGCTTTAGAATATGAGCCATCTAATAAAATAGCTTGTGTGCAGTCTTTTTCAGCCTCTTCATACCTATTAAACATGATAAAATGACCAAGTAGAAAAATGTAGCTTACAGAAAACTTCATATAAACTGAGTTTCTAATATAAAAATATACATATAATTTCAATTACCAGCTCCCAAATCTGTGTTTGAGGGAAAAGACTAGTTTTTAAATTTTTTATTCTCACCAAACTTTGGAACCATCTAGTGAGGAGAGAGAAGGTATCAGATTAAGGGAAAGTCAGGAATGAGTCTGCTGGAAGGATGAAATTAATGACGATAAAATATGAGTAGAGCAGACAAAAGAACACCACTGCTGGCAGTGTACCTCCCCTACGACTCTCAGTATGTACAGGTACTATATTAAAAATTATAACTGGCATTAAATCTCCAAACTTCATTAATATTTACCCACAGTACACATCACCTAAGGAAAACAACACACACAAAACTTAGGATTCATTATATACGTGAAAGCATATCATCTAATGCTTTTCATATATTCTACTTTTCATAAATTCTACTCAGTCACGCAACCAGCAATTAATTCAGTCTGAGTACTGCTTAATGACAACAAAAAGCTAAGAAAAGCTAAAAAAAACAAACAACAGAAAAAACGTGAGACCCTCATATATATTAAAATGACATTAATGAATTATTGTGAATTTATTTGGCATAATAATGGTATTGTGGTTATGTACGAAACATCCTTTAGGGATGAAATATAATGTCTCTGATTTGCTTTACAATAATTCAGGGCGGAAAAAAGCTGAAACAAATATGACAAAAAAGGTATGGCTAGTGAAAACTAGATGATTTGGTACATAGAGTTTATTATGAAAAGTTTCATAACAAAGAATATTTTTTTAAAAAAGAATCTTCTGTGATCACATTCTTCCCAAGGCCTAAGTGAATGCCATTCTACCTTCAAAACAAGACCTAGTATGAAAAAGATTAAACACCTCTGAATTCTTTAATTCACTTTTCAGCAAGATAAAGAACATGTTTGTGTGTGTTCATGCCCATGCCCCAAACAGTATATTTTCTACTTGACTGATTATATCATTCATCCATTCAAGAAACTGCACGGTCCCCACATTTTTTACAATAAAGTCTGCACAGCACAAAGTCGGGGGCTTGCATGACGCTCCAGCCTTATCTCTGCCACTGCCCCCGCATACCAGCCATCATATGGACCACCTGTCCTTTCCAGAGGTACCATGGAATTTCCCACTCCCGTGCCTTTGAACCTGCACAAGGACACTCGACCTGTTTTTTCACCTCACTAATCATACTATCCCTTTAGATCTCAGTTCAGTTCAAACTCCTGTTTGAAAGAGTTGCTCTTTTCCTTGTTCCTCATTTAGTCTATAATATCTGAGAGCAGTTACTATGTAGCAGAGAAAACTTCTGATATTAACTGAATCTAAAAGACACACTAGAAAAAGATACAAATAAGAGTCACATAGGGAGACCTTCAAGATGGCGGAAGAGTAAGGCGTGGAGATCACCGTCCTCCCCACAAATACATCAGAAACACATCTACATGTGGAACAACCCCTACAGAACACCTACTGAACGCTGGCAGAAGACCTCAGACCTCCCAAAAGGCAAGAAACTCCCCACGTATCTGGCTAGAGCAAAAGAAAAAACAGAGACAAAAGAATAGGGACGGGACCTGAACCTCTGGGAGGGAGCCGTGAAGGAGGAAAAGTTTCCACACACTAGGAAGCCCCTTCACTGGTGGAGACGGGGGGTGGGCGGGGGGGAAGCTTCGGAGCCACGGAGGAGAGCGCAGCCACAGGGGTGCGGAGGGCAAAGCAGAGAGATTCCCGCACAGAGGATCGCTGCCAACCAGCACTCACCAGCCCGAGAGGCTTGTCTGCTCACCCACCGGGGCGGGCGGGGGCTGGGAGCTGAGGCTCAGGCTTCGGAGGTCAGATCCCAGGGAGAGGACTGGGGTTGGCTGCGTGAACACAGCCTGAGGGGGCCAGTGCGCCACAGCTAGCCAGGAGGGAGACCGGGAAAAAGTCTGGACCTGCCTAAGAGGCAAGAGACCATTGTTTTGGGATGCAGGAGGAGAGGAGATTAAGAGCACCACTTAAAGGAACTCCAGAGATGGGCGCAAGCCGCGGCTATCAGCGCGGACCCCAGAGACAGGCATGAGACGCTAAGGCTGCTGCTGTCGCCACCAAGAAGCCTGTGTGCAAGCACAGGTCACTATCCACACTCCCCCAGGAGCCTGTGCAGCTGCCACTGCCAGGGTCCTGTGATCCAGGGACAACTTCCCCGGGAGAACGCTCGGTGTGCCTCAGGCTGTTGCAACATCACGCCGGCCTCTGCCGCCACAGGCTCGCCCCGCATCCGTACCCTTCCCTCCCCCCGGCCTGAGTGAGCCAGAGCCCCCGAATCAGCTGCTCCTTTAACCCCGTCCTGTCTGAGCAAAGAACAGACGCCCTCAAGCGACCTACACGCAGAGGCGGGGCCAAATCCAAAGCTGAAGCCCGGGAGCTGAGTGAACAAAGAGAAAGGGAAATCTCTCCCAGCAGCCTCAGGAGCAGCGGATTAGATCTCCACAATCAACCTGCTGTACCCTGCATCTGTGGAATACATGAATAGATGAGATGACGAATCATCCCAAAATTGAGGAGGTGGACTTTGGGAGCAACGATATATTTTTTTCCTTTTTCTCTTTTTGTGAGTGTGTATGTGTATGCTTCTGTGTGTGATTTTGTCTGTATAGCTTTGCTTTTACCATTTGTCCTAGGGTTCTGTCTGTCCGTTTTTTTTTTTGTATAGTTTTTAGCGTTGTTATCATTGGTGGATTTGTTTTTTGGTTTGGTTGCTCTCTTCTTTATTTCTTTTCTTTTTTTATTACTTTTTAATTTTTTTATTATAATAACTTTATTTTATTTTATTTCTTTTTTTTCTCTTTCTTTCTTTTTTTCTCCCTTTTCTTCTGAGCCATGTACCTGACATGGTCTTGGTGCTCCAGCCAGGTGTCAGGCCTGTGCCTCTGAGGTGGGAGAGCCAAGTTCAGGACATTGGTCCACCAGAGACCTCTCAGATCCATGTAATACCAAACGGCGAAAGCTCTCCGAGGGATCTCAATCTCAACGCTAAGACCCAGCTCCACTCAATGCCCAGCAAGCTACAGTGCTGGAAACCCTATGCCAAACAACTAGCAAGACAGGAGCACAACCCTACCCATTAGCAGAGAGGCTGCCTAAAATCATAATAAGGCCACAGACACCCCAAAACACACCACCAGACATGGACCTGCCCACCAGAAAGACAAGATCCAGCCTCATCCACCAGAACACAGGCACTAGTGCCCTCCACCAGGAACCCTACACAACTCACTGAACCAACCTTAGCCACTTGGGGAAGACACCAAAAACAACAGGAACTACGAACCTGCAGTCTGCGAAAAGGAGACCCCAAACACAGTAAGTTAAGCAAAATGAGAAGACGGAGAAACACACAGCAGATGAAGGAGCAAGGTAAAAACCCACCAGACCAAACAAATGAAGAGGAAATAGGCAGTCTATCTGAAAAAGAATTCAGAGTAATGATAGTAAAGATGATCCAAAATCTTGGAAATAGAATGGAGAAAATACAAGAAACTAGGGCTTCCCTGGTGGCGCAGTGGTTGAGAGTCTGCCTGCCAATGCAGGGGACACAGGTTCGAGCCCTGGTCGGGGAAGATCCCACATGCCACGGAGCAACTAGGCCCGTGAG
Organism: Balaenoptera musculus; assembly: GCF_009873245.2. Classification (NCBI taxonomy): domain Eukaryota; kingdom Metazoa; phylum Chordata; class Mammalia; order Artiodactyla; family Balaenopteridae; genus Balaenoptera; species Balaenoptera musculus. The sequence continues at coordinate 38,187,908 of NC_045794.1, forward strand.
CCACAGCTACTGAGCCTGCGCGTCTGGAGCTTGTGCTCCGCCAAAAGAGAGGCCGCGACAGTGAGAGGCCCGCGCACCGTGATGAAGAGTGGCCCCCGCTCGTCGCAACTAGAGGAAGCCCTCGTATAGGAAAAAGAAAAAAAAAACCGAAGACCCAACACAGCCAAAAAAATAAATAAAATTAATTAATTAATTAATTTTTTAAAAAATACAAGAAACTTTTAACAAGGACCTAGAAGAACTAATGAGTAAACAAACAATGATGAACAACAAAATAAATGAAATTAAAAATTCTCTAAAAGGAATCAATAGCAGAAAAACTGAGGCAGAAGACCAGATAAGTGACCTAGAAGATAAAATAGTGGAAATCACTACTGCAGAGCAGAATAAAGAGAAAAGAATGAAAAGAATGGAGGACAGTCTCAGAGACCTCTGGAACAACATTAAATGAACCAACATTCGAATTATAGGGGTCCCAGAAGAAAAAGAGAAAAAGAAAGGGACTGAGAAAATATTTGAAGAGATTATAGTTGAAAACTTCCCTAATATGAGAAAGGAAATAGTCAATCAAGTCCAGAAAGTGCAGAGAGTCCCATACAGGATAAATCCAAGGAGAAACACGCCAAGACACATATTAATCACAGTATCAAAAATTAAATACAAAGAAAAAATATTAAAAGCAGCAAGGGAAAAACAACAAATAACATGTAAGACAATCCCCATGAGGTTAACAGCTGATCTTTCAGCAGAAACTCTGTAAGCCAGAATGGAGTGGCAGGACATATTTAAAGCGATGAAAGGGAAAAACCTACAGCCAAGATTACTCTACCCAGCAAGGATCTCATTCAGATTCGATGGAGAAATCAAAAGCTTTACAGACAAACAAAAGCTAAGAGAATTCAGCACCACAAAACCAGCTTTACAACAAATGCTAAAGGAACTTCTCTAGGCAGAAAACACAAGAGAAGGAAAAGACCTATAATAACAAACCCAAAACAATTAAGAAAATGGTAATAGGAACATACATATTGATAATTACCTTAAATGTAAATAGATTAAATGCCCCAACCAAAAGACATAGACTGGCTGAATGGATACAAAAACAAAACCCATATATATGCTGTCTACAAGAGACCCACTTCAGAACTAGGGACACATACAGAGTGAAAGTGAGGGGATGGAAAAAAGATATTCCATGCAAATGGAAATCAAAAGAAAGCTGGAGTAGCAATTCTCATATCAGACAAAATAGACTTGAAAATAAAGACTATTACAAGAGACAAAGAAGGACACTACATAATGATCAAGGCATCAATACAAGAGGAAGATATAACAATTGTAAGTATTTATGCACCCAACATAGGAGCACCGCAATACAGAAGGCAAATGCTAACAGCCATAAAAGGGGAAATCGACAGTAACACAATCATAGTAGGGGACTTTAACACCCCACTTTCACCAATGGATAGATCATCCAAAATGAAAATAAATAAGGAAACACAAGCTTTAAATGATACATTAAACAAGATGGGCTTAATTGATATTTATAGGACATTCCATCCAAAAACAACAGAATACACTTTCTTCTCAAGTGCTCATGGAACATTCTCCAGGATAGATCATATCTTGGGTCACAAATCAACTCTTGATGAATTTAAGAAAACTGAAATCGCACCAAGTATGTTTTCCAACCACAACGCTATGAGACTAGATATCAATTACAGGAAAAAATCTGTAAAAAATACAAACACATGGAGGCTAAACAATACACTACTTAATAACCAAGAGATCACTGAAGAAATCAAAGAGGAAATCAAAAAATACCTAGAAACAAATGACAATGAAAACACGATGACCCAAAACCAATGGGATGCAGCAAAAGCAGTTCTAAGAGGGAAGTATATAGCAATACAATCCTACCTCAAGAAACAAGAAACATCTCAAATAAACAACCTAATCTTACACCTAAAGCAATTAGAGAAAGAAAAACAAAAAAAACCCAAAGTTAACAAGAGGAAAGAAATCATAAAGATCAGATCAGAAATAAATGAAAAAGAAATGAAGGAAACAACAGCAAAGATCAATAAAACTAAAAGCTGGTTCTTTGAGAAGATATATAAAATTGATAAACCATTAGCCAGAGCTCAGTGCTTTGTGACCAGCTAGAAGGATGGGATAGGGAGGGTGGGAGGGAGGGAGACGCAAGAGGGAAGAGATATGGGGATATATGTATATGTATAACTGATTCACTTTGTTATAAAGCAGAAACTAACACACCACTGTAGAGCAATTATACTCCAATAAAAATGTTAAAAAATAAATAAATTTAAAAAATAAAATTGAAAAAAAAGAAATGAAAAGGGAGAAGTAACAACTGACACTGCAGAAACACAAAGGATCATGAGAGATTACTACAAGCAACTATAGGCCAATAAAATGGACAACCTGGAAGAAATGAACAAATTCTTAGAAAGGCACAACCTTCCAAGACTGAACCAGGAAGAAATAGAAAATATAAACAGACCAAAAACAAGCACTGAAATTGAGACTGTGATTAAAAATCTTCCAACAAACAAAAGCCCAGGACCAGATGACTTCACAGGCGAATTCTGTCAAACATTTAGAGAAGAGCTAACACCTATCCTTCTCAAACTCTTCCAGACAAAACCAGACAAAGATGTCTCAAAGAAAGAAAACTACAGACCAATATCACTGATGAACATAGATGCAAAAATCCTCAACAAAATACTAGCAAACAGAATCCAACAGCACATTAAAAGGATCATACACCATGATCAAGTGGGGTTTATCCTAGGAATGCAAGGATTCTTCAGTGTATGCAAATCAATCAATGTGAAACACCATATTAACAAACTGAAGAATAAAAGCCATATGATCATCTCAATAGATGCAGAAAAAGCTTTCAACACAATTCAACACCCACTTATGATAAAAACCCTCCAGAAAGTAGGCATAGAGGGAACTTATCTCAACATAATAAAGACCATATATGACAAACCCACAGCCAACATTGTTCTCAATGGTGAAAAACTGAAACCATTTCCACTAAGATCAGTAACAAGGCAAGGTTGCCCACTCTCGCCACTATTATTCAACATAGTTTTGGAATTTTTAGCCACAGCAGTCAGAGAAGAAAAAGAAATAAAAGGAATCCAAATCAGAAAAGAAGAAGTAAAGCTGTCACTGTTTGCAGATGACATGACACTATACATAGAGAATCCTAAAGATGTTACCAGAAAACTACTAGAGCTAATCAATGAATTTGATAAAGTAGCAGGATACAAAATTAATGCACAGAAATCTCTTGCATTCCTATACACTAATGATGAAAAATCAGAAAGAGAAATTAAGGAAACACTCCCATTGACCACTGCAACAAAAAGAATAAAATACCTAGGAATACACCTACCTAAGGAGACAAAAGACCTGTATGCAGAAAACTATAAGACACTGATGAAAGAAAATAAAGATACAAACAGATGGAGAGATATACCATGTTCTTGGATTGGAAGAATCAACACTGTGAAAATGACTATACTACCCAAAGCAATCTACAGATTCAATGCAATCCCTATCAAACTACCAATGGCATTTTTCACAGAACTAAAACAAAAAATTTCACAATTTGTATGCAAACACAAAAGACCCCGAATAGCCAAAGCAATCTTGAGAAAGAAAAACGGAGCTGGAGGAGTAAGGCTCCCTGACTTCAGACTATACTACAAAGCTACAGTAATCAAGACAGTATGGTACTTGTACAAAAAAAGAAATATAGATCAATGGAACAGGATATAAAGCCCAGAGATAAACCCACGCACATATGGTCACCTTATCTTTGATAAAGGAGACAAGAATATACAATGGAGAAATGACAGCCTCTTCAATAAGTGGTGCTGGGAAAACTGGACAGCTACATGTAAAAGAATGAAATTAGAACACTCCCTAACACCATACACACAAATAAACTCAAAGTGGATTAAAGACCTAAATGTAAGGCAGACACTATAAAACTCTTAGAGGAAAACATAGGCAGAACACTCTGACATAAATCACAGAAAGATCCTTTCTGACCCACCTCCTAGAGAAATGGAAATAAAAACAAAAATAAACAAATGGGACCTAATGAAACTTTAAAGCTTTTGCACAGCAAAGGAAACCATAAACAAGACGAAAAGACAACCCTCAGAATGGGAGAAAATATTTGCAAATGAAGCAACTGACAAAGGATTAATCTCCAAAATATACAAGCAGCTCATGCAGCGCAATATCAAAAAAACAAACAACCCAATCCAAAAATGGGCAGAAGACCTAAATAGACATTTCTCCAAAGAAGATATACAGATTGCCAACAAACACATGAATGCTCAACATCATTAATCATTAGAGAAATGCAAATCAAAACTACAATGAGATATCATCTCACACCGGTCAGAATGGCCATCATCAAAAAATCTAGAAACAATAAATGCTGGAGAGGGTGTGGAGAAAAGGGAACACTCTTGCACTGTTGGTGGGAATGTAAATTGATACTGCCACTATGGAGAACAGTATGGAGGTTCCTTAAAAAACTAAAAATAGAACTACCATACGACCCAGCAATCCCACTACTGGGCATATACCCTGAGAAAACCATAATTCAAAAAGAGTCATGTACCACAGTATTCATTGCAGCTCTATTTACAATAGCCAGGACATGGAAGCAACCTAAGTGTCCATCGACAGATGAATGGATAAAGAAGATGTGGCACATACATACAATGGAATACTACTCAGCCATAAAAAGAAACTAAACTGAGTTATTTGTAGTGAGGTGGATGGACCTAGAGTCTGTCATACAGAGTGAAGTAAGTCAGAAAGAGAAAAACAAATACTGTATGCTAATACATATATATGGAATCTAAAAAAAAAAAATGGTTATGAAAAACATAGGGGCAGGACAGGAATAAAGACGCAGATGTAGACAATGGACTTGAGGACACCGGGAGGGGGAAGGGTAAGCTGGGACGAAGTGAGAAGTGGTATGGACTTATATATACTACCAAATGTAAAACAGATAGCTAGTGGGAAACAGCTGCATAGCACAGGGAGATTAGCTCGGTGCTTTGTGACCACCTAGAGGGGTGGGATAGGGAGGATGGGAGGGAGACGCAAGAGGGAGGAGATAAGGGGATATATGTATATGTATAGCTGCTTCACTTTGTTATAAGGCAGAAACTAACGCACCATTGTAAAGCAATTATACTAAAGATGTTTTAAAAAGTCACATAATAGTTCTTTCAAATTAAAAAATACTGTTAACTTGTCATAATATACTTATGTGGTTATCAACTAAAGCAATAAAACACAATAAATTAGAGCTCTCATAAATGCAAATATAATCACCTATTAGAAGGTATTATTCTTGGCAGTAGTCAAAACTAAAAATGTAGGCCTTACAATTTTTAAATCATGTGCAATTCTGGAATAGCAAAATTCTAAATTTTCCTAAGTTAGTAAGATATGCAATGATCTTTACTCTGACTAATCTAAATAATACACTTCTAATGTATTTATTAGTTTCAATGAGGTTAAATATACAATCAAAATTTTCTTCAGTGATAGAGGTTCCTAGCCTGAGATCCTGTGAGAGATCTGAAAACTTGGATGGGAAAAATACTGTATCCTTATTTTCATTAACTTTTAAATGAAATGCAGCTTTCCTTTCAATTACAACTGTAGATAACAAACCACAGTAGTAAAAACAGTACCTATGACTGTCACCAGTAAAAATCAGTTATTTTCATATCACATTACATTTGTTACAGATATCTTTGAGATACCACAACTATTTCAGGAATACAGTGGTAGTTTAACCTGCTGTTTGTTTGCATGTGATCATAGTACCCGTTTATAAATGCTCCTACGACACAGCTGGCCAACTACCAGGCAACTCTGTCCCTAGCAGTCACTCAGATGCCAAAGAATGAAGCCATATGTTATCACACTGGTATAATGTAATCATCTGTGCTGCTTTCTGGGCATTCCCTAGACATACTGGTTGATCAATATGTGGAAGATGTGTCAAAGAACACCCCCAAATTCTAGTGGCTTTATTCAAACTTTCACAATAATATGTCTTTAAAACATTTTTTAACTTTAACTTGCCTGTATTTTTTATTTTTAACTTGCCTGCATTTTAAACATAGTTTCTCATTTTGTACTATGTTAAGTTTTAAAAGTATGTATACCAATGTATCACAAATTTTAATATTTTTAAAACTCTATTTCAACATAGTTGATTTCCTATGTAATCCTAAATGTATAATTATGCAGTTAAAAATATTATCTTGAGAAAGATGCACCACGCAGCCAAAGCGGTCTATGGCACCAAAAATGTTTAGAATCCTCACTTATAATATTTATAGGATTTTTTAAATTCTGTAACTAGTGAGTAAAGTATTATTACAACAGATTCAAAGACATAGTTTCTGTCATCAGATATTATCCTGCTGACTGTCCAACATGGAGCCCTTGAGTGCATCGAGAAATATGTGGTTAGTATCACAGGACCAAGTTTTAGTTGTATATGTAATCAATCAGCAGTTTCAATGACAGCAATTCCCTTTTGTTATATATGTATACACTTCTAGATAAGATTCTGCCCAAAGGGTTCTGAGGTTAAAAATAACTTTCAAATCACTAATTCAGAATAACATAAAGAAATTAAAGAAGTGTTAAACAGTGTAATGCCAGAGCATTAAAACTGGAAAAATATTTTAGAGCTAACTTTTACTGAATATGTACTATGACACACACACACACTCTCTCTCTCTCTCATTTAACTTTAATGCTTAGTAGTAAATGAATTAAATTTAAATTTATTATTTAGCTAATATGCCAATTTATGGTAAATTTCATTTTTCATCTTGAAAAGAATTAAAAGTAACCAGTACTTACTTCTGAATCTTCAGATAGGCCATTGCTCTGTTAGCTGGAAGAAGGGCATTAGCGCCATCTGCTGCTATCCCTCGAGTATAGCATTCGATTGCTCTTTCATATTTCCCCTCTTTGAAAAATGCATTCCCCTATCATTTTGGAAAGAAGCATGCAGAAGAATAAAGAAAGAAAATGCAAAAAAAAAAATTTATTTGAATTCAAATCTTTAGCAACACTGCAAGTATACCCATCATTATATCAGTAATTAAACTATATCTTAATTGCTAAAAATCCATGATACATGTTTTAGAATCTGTTAGTTTGGATTGCTTTTATGTTGGCGTTAATCTCTTTTCAGTACTAAAAAAAAAAGTATGCTACTATATTACCTTGCAGCATTAACCATTATTTTATTAATTAAAGATTGGACAAAGCTTAAATTAAAAACACATTTTAATAAATATAGGCCCAGGGGCTTCCCTGGTGGCACAGTGGTTAAGAATCCACCTGCCAATGCAGGGGACACGGGTTCGAGCCCTGGTCTGGGAAGATCCCACATGCTGTGGAGCAACTAAGCCCAGGTGCCACAACTACTGAGCCTGCACTCTACAGCCCGTGAGCCACAACTACTGAAGCCTGTGCGCCACAACTACTGAAGCCCGTGTGCCTAGAGCCCATGCTCCTCAACAAGAGAAGCCACCACAATGAGAAGCCCGCGCACCGCAATGCAGAGTAGCTGCCGCTCGCGGCAACTAGAGAAAGCCCGCATGCAGCAACGAAGACCCAACATAGCCAAAAAATAAATAAGTAAATAGAATTTTATAAATAAATATAGGCCCGAATATTACACTCTTTAGTTATATTAGAATCTGTACAGGGAATTCCCTGGTGGTCCAGTGGTTAGGACTCCACGCTCTCACTGCTGAGGACCCTGGTTCGAACCCTGGTCAGGGAACTAAGATCCCACAAGCCACAAGGCACAGCCATAAAAAATAGAATCTGTACAAAAGAATTTCAAAACTCAAATAATTTTTGTGAAAGAACAGAGTACCAGACTGTACACCTCACTCTCCAGTAACATTAATATGCCTAAACATAGGATAAATTAAACTGTATTGGAATGTGTATATTAGATTTCACTGTAACATTTATTTATAATCAGAATCAGATATATCACAATCAATAATCATTCCATAAGTATTTATTAGGAATCTTTTGTGGGTCCATGAAAGGCTATAATATGTTAAATTAAATCTCAACTCAGGATTTCTAAAGAAATTTTGATCAGAAATAGTTCAGTGGGAGTTAATGAAAAATAAGTAAGAATGAATTGTAATTTATTTGTATGTTAAATTTATAACCACTATATGTAAATATATGTTAAAATGCTCAAAAATAATGTTTCCTAAACTTAAGTACTCTTTTAAAATTATGTATTAAGTCATCAATTACTCAAAGTTTTAAGTAGTAGGCCCCAGAAGTTTTAGTATATTTAAGTTTCAGTTTCTACTGAAGAAGAATTTTAATATAATATTAGGAAAGACAGAAACTTAACTGATACACAAAAAGCTAAGAGTAAGCTCAGAGAAACATATATTTGTTGGAATCCTGGATTACCCGATCTTTCTCTGAAATGGCCTGCTGTTTATTCTGTTGCTCTTCAATTTGTTTTTTCTCTCCTTCAGCTGACTTAATCACTGTATCAGCTTCCTCTGGATATGAGTTTTCTTTGGAAGTTAAAGCCTAGGAGACATAGCAGTCAGCTAAAATAAAACAAGTAATGGAAGACGCATACATATTTGACTTTAAAACAATAAATTATTCAAATATATTAGAATTCCTGCCACATTTCAAATAATTAACATTTATGCCAATTCAAAATCTTTCTACTTACTAAAATAAAAAGCAAAGAAATTTAATGTGCATCTTATTCCAAATAAGTAATATTCACTAAAGATAGTTGCTCATTTATTTATTCAACAAATATTTACTGAATTTCTACACTGTTCTAGGAACAATTTTCAAAAATAAAGAAGGTAATTGAGACCACATCACCAAATTTCTCAAATTTAATATTCATAGTCATTATTTGACCTAGGACAAAACACAAAAATATACAATACAGTTCACAATTATAATCAAGTTGATATATTTACCAACAGATTTTATGTGCAATAAGTAATGGCAATATTTAAAGGCAGACTTTCCCCAATCATTGTCACTTTTTTATCAAAGTTTCAACAGATGGCAAAATAATTATAACTGATTCAACAGCAAAGTAAAAGGAATATGTAACTGTTCAGTATCATTTGACAGCAAATTTTACATTTAAGTACCTATTTTCTTACTGTTAAAAAATTAGTATTATTTTTGCTATATAGACCATAAAGACGGAGAAAGTTTAAAACTATACGAAATCAAAGAAATATGCAAAAGTACAAAAATCAAAGCACAAGCCAAATAAGAAAAATCAGTGAGATAAAGAAAAATGATTCTGACATCTAGGAAAAAGTGAAGCAGCAGTAGTTCTAAATATCTCAGACAACTTTTTAAGATAATAACTAAGAATCTTTAAATACCATTATACCACCTCTAGCTTACAAACTTGTTTAGTAAAAAACTCTATAGTACAAAGAATTAAAAGTAGAAAAATGTCTATGTTACATAGTACAAAGTCTATGCAAAAACCTTTACTTTATCAAATAAAAGTAATAAGTAACATACTTAATTTAAATAACTATAGTTTACCTGATTAATTTTCCTGAGTTCATTTGTAGCTTCAAAGTTATTGGGTTCCAGTTCTAATACTTTTTCATAATCTGAGTAAAACAGAAGATAAAGAATATTTGAAAGATATATGAGATTTAAAAACCTGTATAGAACAACAATCATTTGCTTACATGTGACAAATAGGTAACTATCCTATAGCAAAATTAAGAGGAACTAAGAAACACTAATATTATGCCACTGGACTTCCTCCATTCCCCCAGGACAGACAAAACCCTGACAGAATCCTTGTGACAGATCACTTTCTTCTACCAGCCCCAGGAAATACTTGCTATCATAGTTATACTTCATAAAACCAAGAAGGAGCACAATCTTTCAGACATCAGCTTCATTCAGATTTTGTGATTTGTACTATGCAAACCTATTTTATGGAATAATGGAAGGCTTAGAATTTACAAATAAAAATGTGTTAAGGCTTTACATACATTACCTCTAGCCTCACAATAGCCAACAAGATGTTTTAATCCCTATTTTACAGATGAGAAATTGAAAATCAGAGAAGATACATAACCTTCCCCTGGTCACACAGCTCATGGTCAAATAAGAATTTGAACCAAAGTCTAATTGGTGGCAAATAACATGCTCTTTTCCCAAAATATCAAGACACGTTTTAAATTGCAAAAATGAGTTTTATTCAATAATAGACAGATCTCTAAAGGTAGTAACTGTGATTCTCTATTATTCTTCGTATAGCATCAGTTAAATTAAAATTTTCAATAATTTTTTAGATAATGATGACTTGGAAAATATTAATACCTTTTTTGGCATCCTCTAATTTTTGCAAAGCAAATCGAGCAGCACCTCGTCTTGCATAAGCCTTTGTATAACTTCTATTCAAGGCAACTGCTAAATTACAATCAGACTCAGCAACAGCAAATCTACAATTTAAAAAAATAAAGTTAATAAAAATCATCTGTTAAACCAAAACTTCAAAAAATTTGTTTCTGAAATCTCTGAAAAGGGAATTTACTTCCCAATTGAAGGCATGTTTCCCATCTCCTTTTACTGAAGCCCACTAAAATCAGTAATTCCTGATGGTGAGACGCGAGCAGTACTTCCTTTAAAGCAAAGAACAAAAATGCCCACTATCACTGCTTTTTCTCAGTACTGTGCTAGAGGTCTTGGCCAATGTAGTTCCGTAAGAAAGAAACAACAGCCAAAAGAACTGGAAAGGAAGGAACAAAACTGACATTCTCAGATGATATGATGGTCTACCAAGAAAACTCAAAACAATCTGGAGACTGTTAGAAATAATGAAAGTTTAGCAAGGTGGCTACTCTACTAGAGATCAGCAACAAAAAACTGATAAATCTAACAAAAGATGTACAAGATCCATATGCAGAAAATTACAAGACTGTCTTCAAAGACATCAAAGAAATAGAGCAATTTCACATTCATCTATAATAAGACACAAAAACACAACAATATAATTCTCTCCGAACCGGTCTATAAATCCAATGCAATTGTAATCAAAATTTTTCAAGGAATTTGACAAGATGATTCTAAAATTTATACTGATAAGTAAAAGTTCAAAAATACCCAACATTCCTAGAGAATAATAAGGTAGGAGAATGCCCTATACCAAATACCAAGACTTATTATAATTATAATGCTATAATAATTAAAGACGGTGTGGAATGGTTATAGTAATGGGCAACAGATCAATGTAAAGAATAGAGAGATGAAAAAGAGAGCCGTGCAAACTTGACATATGACAACAGTAGAATTGCAGATCCATGGGGAAAGCATGGATATTCAACAAATAGATCTGAAACAACTGGGATATTCATGTGAAAAGATATGAAATTGGAATTCTACCTTCAGCATATATAAAGACTTAAGTGTGAAAAGTAAAACTTTTAGGAGTAAATATAGGAGACTGTTACGAACTCAGGGAAGGAAACTACTTTAACAAATCATATTTTTCAAAGTGCCAACATTTTACAAAAATCAATAAATGAAACACATTAAAATTAAAAATTTCTGGGACTTCCCTGGCAGTCCGTGGTTGAGACTCTGAGCTCCCAATGCAGGGGGCACAGGTTCAATCCCTGGTTGGGGAACTAAGATCCCACATGCCACATGGTGGGGTTGAAAAAATAATAATAATAATAAAATATATCTTTTAAAAATAAAATTAAATTAAAAATTTCTGCTCACCAAGACTCCATAAAAAAAGGAAGATCAGCTACAAATTGAGAGAAGATAATTACTATAAATAAACACTAAAGAATTAGTATCTAGAATAAAGAACTCTGAAACATCAACAGCAAAACAGCCTAACAGAAAAATGGTCAAAAGATAAAACAGACATTTCACAGAAAAAAAAAAAATAAGTGGTGAATAAACATATAAGAAGATGATCAACCTCATTAGAAATTGGGGAAATGCAAGTTAAGGCCACAGTGAATTACCATTTTACACCCCCTAGACTGAAAACAATTCAGAAGCCCAATTATACCCGTGTTGGTAAAGATACGGAACATTCATTCTTATACACTGCTAATGGGAATGTTACAACTACCCTTGTAGCAACTGGTCACCACCATTTAAAGTTGAACCTGTGCACATCCTATGACCCAGCACCAAGAAACAGGTACAAGAGTGTTCACAGTATCACTGTTGTTAAATAAGAAAGGGAAGGAGGGTGGAAGGCAGGGAAAGAAAGCGGGGAGAAGAAAAGGAACGAGAGGAAGAAAGGAACAAACCAACAATCCAGCAACCGGAGAATGGATACATAATGGTATATTACTAAAAAGGAACTGCATATAACAGTGAAAATGAGAGATCTACAGCTATATGCAAAATACGAACAAATCTTAGAAAGATACTATTCAAAGAAATAGACAAGCCACAGAAGACTACATCCGGTATGAAATACTTTTAAAGCTCAATAATAAGCAATGTTATGCAATATATTATTTAAAGATACATACATATATAATGAACTTTTTTTTTTTAAATCAAAAGAATGATATACAACTCAAGACAGTGGTTTACAGGGGGGGACAAGGGTCAGGATATGGAAAAGAATATCAAAGGTAGCTTCAAAAATAATGTTCTGGTTCTTAAGCTGGGTGGCAGGTTCATGCAGGTTTATTTAAAATTATTCTTCATCACTTACACAGTGTAGATATCAAATATTATAAAATATAAATATTCCCCTAATTTGTCAGGATATGAATAGCACGAGTTTCAAAGATCTAAAAATATGCTATTTAAAACAGTAAAAATTCAGACACCAATATAGTTCGTATTTCCAAATAATTAAAACAGTAAGAATGTCCTCCTTGATGGTATTTGTCTTTTTAAAATTTCTTATGATAGGTCAGTTCCCTGCTTAGGATTAAGACCATACACATTTATGTTCTTCAACATTAAGTATTTATTTAAAGGGTATGACTTAAACAAATGTTGAAACATATTTTAAGTTTACCATAATAAAAGTTCTCTGTGTTAAATAGTGGATAAATAATTTTTCAAAATAATGGAGCAAAATTAACTTATAAAACATTTTTACCCAGCTAACTTTTTTTTCGTCTGTGAATTAGGTAAAGAGCATCATTACTCAACTTTTAGAGGAGGAACACCTCAGTAAAGTGAGCTACGAGAGCATGGTTTGAGCACCTGAATGTTTAAAATGGCTTAAGTAAAAGAACTCAATAAAAGGGAGTGAGTTATAAAAATTTATAGTTGAAAAGAAATGTAAAACTTTTTCAAGCATTCCCACACATTTTATCACGAAAGATTTTTTTTTTAAAGTCTCCACATACACATAAAATATTCACACACATTATGGAAACGCCTTACTTCTTCAGTCTAAAGTACGCCGACGCTCTGTTTGTTGGCAACACGGGATTATACGGATCAGCGCCCATGCCTTTGGTGTAGCATTCAATTGCTTCATCATATTTTCCTTGTTTGAAGTATTTATTGCCCTGAAAAAGCATACAAGTCAGATATATACTGGCACAGAATTCCAGAGCCATTTTCTTTCATTATTATCCATCTCTTCCTTATCTCATTAGCCATGTGATCAAGGCTCACAGGAAAGGCAAGGGAATTAAGCAAAGTGGTCTTTTTACAAGTGCTAAAATTCACTATATAGTCATAGTTTGGTCACAATCCAAGAGCCCTGGCAGAAAAATGAGTAAAATACCTAGCATTATATACTTTTTATTGACAATAAGAACCCACAGAAATGTAACAAAAGAAAGGCATAAAGATAAATTTTAATCTGAAAGAGTGCCACCTCTTTGAAAAGCAATATAGCCAGTTTTACAATAATGAGGCATTCCTCAGGGAGATGTTGAACGTTCCGAAAAGCAACCAAAGATGGTCTGTGATATGGAGGAGTGGGATATAATGTCCATGTCAAGAATCACACGCTGATATGATTAATACTTCAGTCTACTACTTAAAGCCCTGGAATAACTCTCTGTATGCTCCAAGCACTTTACATATAATAATTCATTTAATAACACAACCACCCATTGAGGTTTAGTAATAATATTAATCTTATTTTACAGCTGAGAAAACTGAGTACATACAGGCAATTTAAAGAACTTGTCACAGGATTTGAACCTAGATAATCTGGTTTCAGAGCACATACTCCTAACCACTATGCTATACTGCCTCCTGATAGGGATATAGCCAATAACAGCTTAAAGTCTGAACACCCCCTAAATTATGCTGTAGAAATCTTGGTATGGACATGATTTCCTACATATCCTGCTTACTCGAAGGAACCAACAGCTAACCTAAAGAGTACCTTTTCTTTTAGAGCAAGAGCCTTTTGTGAATCTACATGAATCCCATCTTCTTCTGACTCCGATTCTTGAGACACAGAATCATGGGTACTCTCTTCTTTGTCAAGCTCATCAAGGATACTGTCCTGAAATCAAAAGTAGGGAAACAGTGTTCATAATTACATGACCATTAAAAAAAGAAGATAAACTCCGCCCCCCCAAAAAGAACATTCAAAAGAACATTAAGTTGTTACAATCTAAGGACCTAAAGGCCTACAAAAGCAACTCAAATAACCTCTCATTCTTAAGATTAAATCCAGAGAAAAGGGTATTCTTGCTTAGAAAACCAAGATCCAAACCACTTAGAGAATCTGACTTTGAATTCATAAAGTAAGCTAAGTCAATAGAGTCTAAAAATCACCCCTAAATCACAAACTATTAGCAGCGAAGTATTATTCCTTTACATAAGAGAAGTTTGCAAATAACCCCAAATCTATGTAATTGCATCCAACAGCAGAGAAAGGTTTTATCTAAAAACTTTTCTCTCTTATTTTTAAAACAAAAACTGCTTGTAGAGCACAATTAACTCCTGATTCTCACAGCAACCTATGAGGTAGATATAATTACCCATGTGTTTCACTTGAAGGAACTGACAAATAGAAGTTAGTTAACTCACTCAAGGTCACTCAGCTAGTAAGTGGCCAAATGAGGATCTGAACCCAGGCAGTGTGCCTCCTCCAGAGGGCTCTCAATGACTATATTATACTGTTTCTCAGTGTATTCCGAAATATAGCTGACTCTACCAAAGAAAATACATAACATGCTAGTCCAGCAATTCCCAATCTCTTTTGACTCACACATTCCTTTCACGGTAACGAATCATTTCATGGACCCCATCAGTATTTTTTTAATCATTTTTTTAGCACATATAATAAAAGAATGATTTTTAGTGAGAGACTTTTCTTTTTTTTTTTTTTTTCCACACCACTTGGCTCACGAGATCTCAGTTCCCCAGCCAGGGACTGAACCTGGGCCACAGCAGTGAAAGCCCAGAATCGTAATCACTAGGCCACCAGGGAACTCCCTAGTAAGAGATTTTAAACCAGTAACCATTAAAGAGTTAATTAAAACTCATGTAAACAGGGCTTCCCTGGTGGCACAGTGGTTAAGAACCCACCTGCCAATGCAGAGGACACGGGTTCAAGCCCTGGTCCGGAAAGATCCCACGTGCTGCGGAGCGACTAAAGCCCATGAGCCACAACTACTGAGCCTGAGCTCTAGAGCCCGTGCTCTGCAACAAGAAAAGCCACCACATTGAGAAGCCCACACACTGCAACGAAGAGTAGCACACCCTCTTGACGCAACTAGAGAAAGCCCGCGCGCAACAACGAAGACCCAATGCAACCAAAAATAAGTAAAATAAAATAAATAAATTTATTTTTTTAAAAACTCATGTAAACAAAAACTTAATTATTATATAAACAAAATCCTTTCTGTATTTAACAATATACTATTTTAAATAATTTATGTAGGAAAAAAATTGTTGATAAATTAAAAAACAAGACCTATGCTTAGTTTCATTGAATGAACATTCAAAGATAGACTGAAATTTAGCTATGTGTTTTAGCATGAAGATTCTAGAAATTCCACCAGCCTACCAAGATTAAAGCCAAGACCGTCCAACCCTGTTACGCAGACATGTGTAGAAAACTAACAGCAGCAGAACGCCAAAGCCGCTGCTCAGGTCTGAACTAGAATGGAACAACCATGACTGCACTGGCCACACAAAGCAGGAGGTTCAATCAATATCTGTTGAATAAATAAATGACTGTAGACAGCAACTCTCTAAGAAATCATCTGACATGATGCCTTTTAGGAAAGGGCACTATAAGAAGATGCCAATTTATGAAAAGGAAAAGGCTACACAGAAGGGGGTAAAGTTACAAAAAATGAAAGCAGACTAAATAATACTCAGCAGAGAATAAATCACATGTTCAGAAAGTATCATTTCCAACAGTAATAAATTCAAGACCCAAAATCATACTTCTCTTACATCGAGACGTTACTAAAGCAGATGACATACTATTTAAATAATAATGTGCGCTCTCTCTGGACTCAATTAGCCTTGGTTTCATTAAGAAAAATACAACCAGGGCAGAAGACATAAATAGACATTTCTCCAAAGAAGACATACAGATGGTCAATAGGCACATGAAAAGATGCTCAACATCACTAATTATCAGAGAAATGCAAATCAAAACTACAATGAGGTATCACTTCACACCAGTCAGAGTAGCCATCATCAAAGAGTCTACAAATAATAAATGCTGGAGAGGACGTGGAGAAAAGGCAACCCTCCCACTCTGCTGGTGGGAATGTAGATTGGTGCAGCCACTATGGAGAACAGTATAGAGGTTCCTTACAAAACTAAAAATAGAGCTACCATATGATCCAGCAATCCCACTCCTGGGCATATAACCGGAAAAGACAAAAACTCTAATTTGAAAACATACATGCAGCCCAATGCTCCTAGCAGCACTATTTACAATAGCCAAGACATGGAAGCAACCTAAATGTCCATCGACAGAGGAAGGGATAAAGGAGATGTGGTACATATATACAATGGAATATTACTCAGCCACAAAAAAGAATAAAATAATGCCATTTGCAGCAACATGGATGGATATGGAGATTATCATACTAAGTGAAGTAAGTCAGACAGAGAAAGACAAATATCATATGATATTGCTTATATGCAGAATCTAAAAAATAAAAAAAAAAGATACAAATGAATTTATTTACAAAACAGAAACAGATTCACAGACTTAGAGAACAAAGTTATGGTTACAGGGGGGAAGGGTCAGGGGGCGGGGATAGATTGGGAATTTGGGATTGACATGTGCACACTACTATATTTAAAATAGATAACCAACAAGGACCTACTGTATAGTACAGGGAACTCTGCTCAATATTCTGTAATAACCTAAATGGGAAAAGAATTTGAAAAAGAATAGATACATGTATATGTATAACTGAATCACTTTGCTGTACACCTGAAACTAACACAACATTGTTAATCGACTATGCTCCAATATAAAATAAAAATTAAAAGAAAAAAAGAAAAAGAAAAAAGTGATATAAATGAACTCACTTACAAAACAGAAACAGACTCTCAGACATAGAAAACAGTTTATGGTTACCAAAGGGGGAAGTGGGGGAGGGATAAATTAGGAGTTTGGGTTTAACAGATATATACTACTATATATAAAACATAAACAATAAGGACCGACTGTATAGCGCAGGGAACTATATTCAATATCTTGTAATAACCTATAATGGAAAAGAATCTGAAAAAGTACAGATAAGTGTGTGTGTATATATACATATAAAACTGAATCACTTTGCTGTACACCTGAAACTAAATTGTAAATCAACTATACTTCAATTAAAAAATTAATTAATTAAAAATAAATGTTTTAAACATAGAGAAATACAACTAATTTGAAAAACCATTTGGCAGTATCTTCTAATGCTAAATGCATATACAAACTATGACCAAGCAAATACCATCCCAGGAGCTTATATCCATCAAAAGACATGTACAAGAATGTTCATAGCAGGTTTATTCACAACAGCCCCAAGCTGAAAACAACTCAGTGTATATCAATAGAATGGATACACAAATTGTGATATATTCACACAATGGAATTCTGATCAGCAATGAAAAAGAACAAACTACTGCTACTGACAGTACGGATCGATCTCAGACAATAATAGCAAAAGAAGCCAAACAGAGAAGAGTGCATACTGTATGATACAACTGCAAGAAATTCCAAAACTGGCAAAACCTATCTACAATATTAGAGATCACAACAGTGGCCACCTTTGGGAGGTAATCAACGGAAAAGGGAGGTTTCTGAGATACTAGAAATGTTCTATATCTTGATCTGGATGGTAGTTTCTCAGTTTTGTACATGAGTGAAAATTCAGGAAGTTGTACATTTAAGATTTTGGGACTTTACTGTATGAATGTTATACCTCAATAAAAATGTTAAACAAAAAAGTGAAAAGAAAATAATAAACATAAAAATCAGAATAGTAGTTACCTCTGAAGGTAGAGAGGAGAAAAGAAGATGGGACAGGGAAGGAGCACCCTGGCAGCTTCAACGGGATTGGAATAATTCTCTTTATGTTAGGTGGTGGGTTTATGTATTCATTTTATTATCATGCTTTAGAACACGTATCTCTACAAACTGTTTTGTATGAATCAAATATTACATAATGAACACTTTTAAAAAGACTAAAAGCGAGTGTGTATTCCAAATCAACCTAACTAAATCAACCCTTAGGGTGGGTCAGAGTCTAGAATAAGGCTGGCCAACAGGTTCCTGTTCACAGGTTGGCCTGACAGTGGCTGCTTGGAATACTGGGTAGAGGGTTATGAGGCAGAGTAATTAATTCTCCAGCTACACTGTGTCTCATGTGTGGGAGATGGGAGGCATGCACCACACCAGCCTAGAAGGGTGAAGCCCACCCTTCCTGAAATCAAGATAGCCCTACTTCTATTGTCACGCAGCCCTAGCCCTAAGACTAAACCCAAAGGCATTCTCTTTTAGCCAGTATTCTACAGGTCCTTCAGTCTATAAAAAAAAAAATGTTGGTAGAGTCCTTCTTTTCTCATATTATTACTATCTTAGAATTCTGGCTGTTTAAGGGTTAGAGCTGTTGAGGAGGAAGGAGGTGGGTGCAACTATAGGTGGATAGCATAAGGGAGGTCTTTGTGGTGATGCAATATTTCCGTGTCTTAATTGCAATGGTGGTTACCCAAATCTACAGGTCATAAAATGGCAAAGAACTACACACACATTGCACCAATATCAATTTCCTGGTTTTGATACTGTACTATAGTTAAATAAGATGTAAACATTAGGGGAGATTGGGTGAAGAGTACACTGGATCTCTATGTACTATTTGTGCAAAAGGAGAAAAAAAGAAAAAATAGGAAAAAAGAAAAGAATCCAGCTGTTTTAGCCACTATTCACTGAAAGAGGACTGTAGGAGAAAAAATAATCTAGTTAATTGAACAACTAGGTATTTAAGTTTTCATTCCACACAAAACAGTCTATAAGAGAAAGACACAGGTCCTAAGAACTCTACATTATTTTTCATTTAATCCATGACTCTTAACTAACTCCAAGAAAATTTTACTCAAATACTAAGAAGCATATAACCAGATTAACTTACCACATCAAGTTTTGCCCATGCCTCATAATCATAAGATTTTATCCTGTTTTTTGTGTTTTCATCTTTGGTTTTTTTAGATGACTCTTTAACTTTGCCTTTCTTCTTTTTCCTAAGATTCCCATTTCGAATAGGAGGTAAATTCTAGGAAGGGAAAACAACACAACGTTTTAAGACTACTCTTTTACTTTTCTGAACTAGCGATGTTTAAAATTCTCACTAAAGTATATTTTCAAGTAAAAGTAATTTTTAATTTAATTTTCAAGTGGTTAGAAATACCAATTCACTCATTTATAATGATAACTTATGCTTGAAAAGTTTAATTCATCCTTTGACAAATACTGAACATTGTTCAGTCATAAGAAAAGTATTGCTGTTACCTAGAAATTTTAATTATACACTTTGCATTTTAGGATTTGCAATCCTAAATTCAAAAACTGCCTGATCTTCAGCCTTGGTACAATGATTTAGCAGCAGTACAATGGCACACTGAACTGCCTCCACATCATTACAAACAGTATGAAAAGGCTATCCGTATTTGAATGCACTGTCTTAAGAAAACCATTTGGTTGAGCCTAGGTACCACCTAAGTTTCTACGGTAATACTGTATGTTAATATATCACTAAATATATAATTATATATGATATACATAATTATATACAAACCTACATATTTTATGATTCTGTTCATTTACCTTAAGAATTATCACATGGTCTTCCTTTCAGTAACTATTCACTAAGCCTTAAAATGTCTTAATATAGTTAATACAATTATTACAAAGACTTTAAAAAGTAGAATTTTTCAAAATATTGGCAGAAAGCAAATCACTTCAATCAGTATTTCCACAAAACATTTTAAAGGTGGTGCTTTACTTTAAAATAAATAGTTTTGCTGGATGCTAAAGTAGGAATTTAATTAAGAAATTTACCTCTTCAGGAACACCATTCTGTCTTCTAAGTTCCATATCCTTTTGTTTAATATCTTTTTCCCAGTTTTCTAAATCCCTCATAAAGTCTTGTAACTCTTCTGCATTTTGTTTCACTTGTAGTTGTAATTCAATTGCTTTACTTGCTGAAGTCATTGTGGCCTGCACAGTTTTGATCAACCAACCTCTGATAAGAATTAAATAGAATTATTCGGTTTATTTTTTTTGAAACCCAGCTAATTAATGATTTTTACCTCTTCATAAATGGCCAAGATACATGTAAGGAAAGGAACCTAAAGTGATGCAGAAGAAAGAAAATATCAGTATATTATGTTTAAAATGAGTCAATCAATGTTTGCTGAATAAACAAATGCAAAATAAACAGAAAGGTCGGGCATCTATGCAATGTGAATGAAAGGCAACAGGGAGGAAATCACTGAAATTAGCAAGCAGCCTATGGTAGCAGATCGGTTGCTCATCTCTAGAGTTTATAAGTTTAGCCTAATTACCTCCTTTACTCTTCTTTTTTTTCAACATTTATTGAACTTTGGCTATGTGAAAGGCCCTGTATCAAGATTTAGGGATACAAAAACAAGACAAGGTCCCTTCTCTAGTGGAGGAGAAAACAAAATAATCGAAGTACTGAGTAACAAAATATTATGCTAGGCAGGGTTTCTCAACCTTGGGACTACTGACATTTTGGGGCAGATAATGCTGTGTTGTAGGTTGGCTGTCCTGTGCGTTGTAGGATGGCAGCATCCCTGGCCTCTACTAACTAGTTGCCAGTACTACTCCCTTCCCTCTGGACTGTAACAACCAAAAATGTCTCCGGACATTTTCAAATATCCCCTGGTTGAGAACCACTGCGCTAGAGGTACACGCAGATGCTATGGGGCTGACCACAAAGGACAGGTATAAATCACACAGTAGGGTGGCAGGTTCAAGGAAAGAGTCCCCAGAGGTGCTGCAATTTAGCCATGTTTCAAAAGGGGCCAGCCAAGTGATTAATGTGGAGGAGTGGGCCAGGAGAATGAGGGACTGGGAGGGAGAATGATGGAAGAGAAGGCAAATATGGGACAGATCAGGAAATGCCAGGCCATGAGATCTGACCTACAGTCTGAAAGCTATGGGAAACATTAAGGTGGTAAAATAAAAGGGACATGATGACTCATTAGATTGAGGAGTTGGTGAGAAGAGAAGGACTCAAAGTCTTAGATTTCTGGTTTGGGAGCCTGGTAAGATTAGTGGTACCACTTTGAGTCAGGAATCACAATTTTAAAAGGAAAAGAGGTTTCAGAATTGCAGAACAAGTGTAAAGCCAGATTTTTTTCAGTTTGGGATAAGGTGAATTTGAGTTCTTATGGGACATCAGGACATAGCCAGTATGTAGTTACAGAGGGCTAGAAATATAAATTTGGATGTCACTAGCATAAAGGTAGAAGCTACAATCATGAGATCTGGATATGTTTAATTACTGTGACAATGGGGAGGGCTGTTGGGGGAAGCCTGAAGAACGCATATCTAGGGAACAAAACAAGGAAGAAATGCCAACACAGTAAAAATCAGGCAGTGGCATCTAGAGAGCTGGGAGGAAAACTTGGAGTACTGTCACAGAAGAGAATTTTCAGGAGTTCAAGAAGACGGAAAGTTAGCAGTGTCAAAGGCCACAGAAGTCACATGGAGGAAATAAAGTGCATTATATTTAGTCATATAAAGATTATTTAGAGTTTTAAGGGGATTTGTTTTTAAGGACAGAAATAAAATGAGCTGAGTAAATAAGATTATATGGGGATTAGCATAATTTTGCCTTCATAACTTAAAATTGCCCACGAGTATGGGGGGGGGGGGCGGAATTGAGGAACAAAGTAAAAGAAGATATAGGAAAGGGGATGCGTGATGGGGCAAGGTCCCCAAAAAGGTGGGAGGGAATTCAAAGCTTAAGTGTGTATGGGGGGGACAGGGGGGCGGGGGTTGGTTAGGATGGGAGAGATAGAAGAGATCAGCTAAGGGATTCGTTTAGGAGGAGGAAAAGATGTTTGCAACCGCATATAGGTCTTCTGACCCCCCGGCCTTGCGTCAGAAAGTAAACTAAACTTAAGCTTCTTCCAGACAGTGCCCATGTTTGATCACATACGTATATCTCATTAAAAAACAAAGCTAGTACAATGTTTTGCCGAGGGACTCAAAAATGTGAATAAAAGCGCAGCAAACCACTGAGATACGTGTGTGGGGGGGGGCGGGGGCGGGGAAATAAACCTTTTCCATTTCACCTATCACCTCTGCTCCCACGGAACCTGCGTCCAAGCAGGCAACCAGAAACTTCCAGCGCCTTGGGTATCACTTTCATACCCAATATCCGGGCGAGCATTGCACACCCACGCCGAAAGGGGGCGGGCACCACCGAGGTCTCCTGGGGAGGGTGGATCTGCGGTCCTAACCACCGCAAATCGCCCAATAATCCGGACAGCCGGGGTGGAGAGACCGACAGCAAGGCTGTCCATCCAGGCCCGGGCTGCTCGGGGCGAGCCCCTCCCGGAACGCGCTCCGCGGTACGCCTCTACCCTGGACACCGCCGCGCCGCCGCAACGCCGCGACCTGCCGCCCGCCCTTGCCCTCTCCGCCTCACCAGGGACCCACGGCCGCACCCCCTCCTCCCGCAGGGCGACCCCAAAAGCCTCCTCCCTGCTGCAGCCGGTGATAACCGCAAAGCCGGCTCACCTCAACACGCCGTTACCGTCCCCACTGCCGCAGCTTCCCGCCCGCAGTGACTCACGCCAGGCCCCGCCTTCCTGGGCTTTCCCACAAGTCCCCGCGTGCCCTCGCCCCGCCCCCTGGAGCCGGGACGGAGCATGCGCAGAAGGTCAGATACGCTGTGCCCTCTTCGGGGTAGAACCAGCCTAGAGCGTTGACAGGTGTGTTAAAGCAAAGTCGGCTGCTTTGCCTGCTTCCGGTATGACCAAACTTCACACTAGGTAATCCAAACACTGCAGGATCATCCAGACTTGTTCTGATTCCCCATATAATAACGCCTTGAATAGTTCCTTGGATTCCCCTCAATTTTAATATTTGCCTTGCTGCGTGTAATGGTATTTTACAACCTTTGTATGATAATCATGTGAGAAAGTTACTGTTTGTCTACCATAAACAGGCTATGTAAACTAGTAACTAGCAATTTTTGTAGTAGTTTTTTTTTTTCTTTAAGTTCTTGTATTCGGCAAACCAGTTTTTCAGTCTGCCTACCTTGCACCTTTGCAAGTAAACTCTTTCCTTTTCTAAATGTATCTATCTCTGAGTCTTTCTTGGATGTGTGTCAGTATTAAGGTCTGTCTTTAGAATTCCCTGGCCACAAAGGAAAAAGAATATGAAGCTTTTAATATTTTGTGCTTCTGCTTCCTGTATGAGTGAACTTTCTCTCATTTTTCATAGCAACTCTAAAACTGTAAAACAAAAGTAATTTTAAAAGCCCACAAAAACAAACAGAAACAAACAAACCTTTCCATTTGAAATAGCTCTATGATCTTAAACATTAGACCAAAAATTCAGATTAGTGGCTCTCAAGCTTGGCTGAACTTTGGAATCACCTTGGGAGTGTGGGGAAAAAATACTGATTTCTAGGACCTCTCCCCAGAGATTGTGATTTAATCAGCACAGCCTGGGCATCCTGATTTTTTAAAAAGCACAAGATATAGCCGTGCAGTTGAGGCTGGGACCCACTAATCCAGGTAAGGATCAGTGAAAAACCACCCTGGGGACCTTCCTTACAAAGTCATCAGCACATCTTTCCCACTGTATAATTATTTGGTACCTTTGTATTTTAAACTCATAGTAGTCAAATCATTAACTGTCACCAAAATATTTACTAAGGGAATGATTCTTTTGCTTTTTGTGTTGGTGGACAGAAAACTGACTTTTAAGGGGTTTTTTGTGTGTGTTTTAAAATTAATCTAATAATAAATAATTTTAAAACAAAAAGCTATGCCTGTAATGGCAGCCTTCCCTCTGCAAGGGAGGTTGAGGGTTTTTTACTCTTGGCAGTCATGTGCTCATCTAAAAACAAGAATTCAATAAATAAGGAAGGAGAAGAAGGGAGCAGAGACTGAGGGGCAACCAGTAACCTCTATCTTAAAGGCCTTAATAAGTATTTGTCAAAAGAACAGTGAATGAATGAGTCGATACTGCTAGAAATCCGGGCTCATTGTAACCTGAGGAAAAAGGTTGAATTCTGAAATGCTGATTCTTCCACTTACTGAAAATGTAATCTGAATGTAATCTGTACACTGAGGCTTAATGTAAATTAAAATTAAAATGGAGAAGATAAAAATACCTACTGGAATAAGAAAATGTATGTAGACGGCCTACTTAGCGCAGCTTGGGACATGGTTGGAGCTCAACAAATGTTATTTCCTGTCTCTCCCTCCTGTAAAGCTAAGGTCCAGACCCGGGGATTTAATAACTCTCTCCTACATCTCTCCCTGTCTCCCACTTGACTGTCTGGAAGATCTCTGAAGACGTCTCTAAGGAGCACAGGTACTGGGCACCAGGAGATAAAGGTTAAGGGTGATAGCAGGGAAGGTAAACTGCCTCTCCTAATGCAAAATGAAATCTGTATAATAAGGAAGACAAGTAAGAATTACTATAAGAAATAAGCATGTTATTTTACATTCCTTATCTCACAACAATGGTAATATTATCCCCATTTTACTGATGAAGACACTGACCTGAATAATTAAGAAATTTGCCCATACAGCCAGCAAATGACAGAGCCTGGTGAGGTACCTGGGCAGTCTGACTTCAGAGCTGGCACCTGTGACGGCCTGTTCTACTACCCCCTGTCTTGCTCATTTGACTGTGACCTCCCTTGAGGAAGGGTAAGAGTAGGCCCTGTTTCTTAAATCTGCACTCTGTAACTTACCTGAGGCACTCCTCCATACCTGGCATTTTCCTAGCATCTGTGGCCTAAATAATCTGTTTACAGGTGAGAAGTCTCCTTGTATCTCTCTGGCACTCCTCCTCCCTCAGTTTGGTCAACCTCTGCAACCACAGAAGCTGCATCCAGAGGCGTCCTTATGTTCCCTGTGTACGTGGTCAAGGGGGCTGGTTATCAAGGCTAGGGACCACCAGTCTCCATGTATCCCCTCAGAGTCTATGTGCAAGGCTCCTTCCATTCTTTTTTTTTTTTTTTAAAGACTTTATTTTTTGAGAGCAGTTTGGGTTTACAATAAAATTAGGATAAGGGTACAGAGATTTCCCATACACCCCCTACCCCAAGATATACATAGCCTTCCCCCTTTATCAACATCACTTGCCAGAATGGTACATTTTTTACCAAGTATGAACCTACATTGACACATCATAGTCACCCAGAATCCATAATTTAACTAAGGGTTCACTCTTGGTGTTGTACAGTGGGTTTGGACAAATGACTAATGGCTATATATCTATCATTATAATACCATACAGAGTATTTCCACTGCCCTAAAAATCCTCTGTACTCTGCATATTCATCTCTCCCCCTCCACGCTCACCCCCAGCAGCCTTTGATTATTTTTACTGTCTCCATAGATTTGCCCTTTCCACAATGTCAAATAGTTGAAATTATACGGTATGGAGTCTTCTCAGTTTGGCTTTTTTGACTTAGTAATATGAGCTTCAGATTCCTCCATGTCTTTACATGGCTTGATAGCCCATTTCTTTTTAGCTCTGAATTATATTCCATTCAGAGCTAAAAAGAAATAGCTTTTAATATTTTGTGCTTCTGCTTCCTGTATGAGTGAACTTTCTCTCATTTTTCATAGCAACTCTAAAACTGTAAACTGTGGATGTACCACAGTTTATCCATGCACCTGCCGAAGGACACCTTGGTTGCTTCCAAGTTTGAGCCATTATGAATGAAACTGCTAAAAACATCCATTTGCAGAGTTTTGTGTGGACGGAAGTTTTCAGTTCCTTTGGGAGTGTGATTATGAAGGAGTGTAATTAGGAAGGAGTGCAATTGCTGGATCATATGGTAAGAATACGCTTAGTTTTGTTACAAAATCAAACTGTCTTCCAGAGTGGCTGTACCGGTTTGTATTTCAACCATCGATGTCTGAGAGATTCTGTTGCTCCATATCCTCACCAGCATTTGCTGTTGTCAGTGTTGCAGATTTTGGCCATTCTAACAGGTGTGTAATGGTGTCTTGTTTTAATTTGCACTTCGCTGATGACATATGCGGTGGAGCATCTTTTCATATGCTTATTTGCCATCGGTATATCTTCTTTGGTCTATTGATGGTTGATGTCTGTTAAGGTCCCATTCTTTAATTGGTTGTTTACTTTTTGTAGTTTCAAGCATTCTTTTTGTATTTTGGAGAACAGTCTTTATCAAATATTTTTGCAAATATTTTCTCCCCATTTGTGGCTTGTCTGCTAATTCCCTTGATATTGTCTTTCCCAGAGCAGAATTTTATTTTTAATTGAAGTATAGTTGATTTACAATGTTTCAGGTGTCCAACAAAGTGATTCAGTTATATATATAATTGGGAGCAGTACTCGTTGGAATTAATCGTTTGGTTTTTCTGGAAGGAGCTCATAATAGAGGACTCCCTTCCAATCCCACCATATACACAGCATCAGCATCACCTTCTTTGGATGAAGATTGGCCTTTGGCGTGGTTGGTGGTGGTTCATTTCACTTGCCCCACGATCTCTTCCGTTACACGTTATTGTACAGTATCCACTTTTCATCTCCCATCACAATTTGTTTTAGAAATGGAACGTTTTCGTTATGTTTAAGTTGAGAATCGCATGCGGAAATATGGTCACGAAGGTTTTTTTCCGCTTAACTTACGTGGAACCCAAACATCAAAGCTATGAATATAACCAAGCTGGTGCAAATGATTTTCAACGCTTGATTTGGGTATTTTGAGTATGTCAACTATCTCCCATGTGGTATAGCCACATTGATTGTTCTCAATTAATGTCTCAATTTGATCGCTATCAACGTCAACTGGTCTACCCGACCGTGGAGCCCCATACAGCGAGAAATCTCCAGCATGAAACTTTGCAAACCACTTTCAACACGTTCAATCAGTCACAGCACCTTCTCCATACACTGCACAAATCTTTTTTGCATTTCAGTTGCATTTTTACCTTTCTTGAAATAATAAAGCATAATATGCTGAAAATGTTGCTATTTTTCTTCCAACTTCAGTATTAAAATGGCTACACAAAAATTCACCAATTTTGATAAGTTTTTTTTTAATGCATGCTGATATGCTGTCACAATATAATCTAACAAAATTGTTTTGAATGAAGTTAAAGACAAGCACTACTAGAGCCATCGTACAGAAAAAAACCAAACAGACTCTTTGGCCAACCCAGTAGTTCCCTGTGCTATACAATAGGTTCTTGTTTATCTGTTTTGTATATAGTAGTGTGTATCTGTTAAACCCAAACTCCTAATTTATCCCTCCCCACTCTTCGCCCTTTGGTAACCATAAGTTGTTTTCTATGTCTGTGAGTCTATTTCTGTTTTGTAAGTACGTTCATTTGTATCATTTTTTTAGATTTCACATTTAAGTGATATCATATGATATTTGTCTTTCTCTGTCTGACTTACTTCACTTAGTATGATAATCTCTAGGTCCATCCATGTTGCAAATGACATTATTTCGTTCCTTTTTATGGCTAAGTGATATTCCATTGTGTGTGTGTGTGTATCACATCTTCTTTACCCATTCATCTGTTGATGGACATTTAGGTTGCTTCCATGGCTTGGCTATTATAAACAGTGCTGCTGTGAACATTGGGGTGCATCTTTTCAAATTAGAGTTTTCATCTTTTCCGGATATATGCCCAGGAGTAGGATTGATGGATCATATGGTAACTCTGTTTTTAGTTATTTAAGGAACCTCTGTACCGTTTTTCATAGTGGCTACACCAATTTGCATTCCCACCAACAGTGTAGGAGGGTTCCCTACTGTCTGTTTAGGTCTTCTGCACATTTTCTGATTCTGTTGTTTGTTTGTTTGTTTTATATTGAGCTGTATACGCTGTTTGTATATTTTGGAAATTAATTCCTCATTGGTTGCATCATTTGCAAGTATTTTCTCCCGTTCTGTGTGTTGTCTTTTTGTTTTGTTTATGGTTTCCTTTGCTGTGCAAAAGCTTTTAAGTTTAATTAGGTCCCATTTGTTTATTTTTGCTTTTGTTTCCATTACTCTAGGAGATGGATCCAAAAACTATTCCTGCAATTTATGTCAAAGAGTGTTCTGCCTATGTTTTCCTCTAGGAGTTTTATAATATCCAGTCTTACATTTAGGTCTTTAATCCATTTTGAGTTTATTTTTGTATATGCTGTTAGAGAATGTTCTAATTTCATTCTTTTACACGTAGCTGTCCAGTTTTCCCAGCACCACTTATTGAAGAG
The DNA here is from genome assembly GCF_009873245.2 of Balaenoptera musculus. NCBI lineage: Eukaryota > Metazoa > Chordata > Mammalia > Artiodactyla > Balaenopteridae > Balaenoptera > Balaenoptera musculus. The sequence continues at coordinate 38,216,955 of NC_045794.1, forward strand.
ACTGTCCTTTCTCCATTGTATATTCTTGCCTCCTTTGTCATAGATTAATTGACCATAAGTGCATGCATTTATTTCTGGGCTTTCTATCCTTTGCCATTGATCTATGTGTCTGTTTTTGTACCAGTGCCATACTGGGTTTTTTTGTGTGTATTTTTTTTTTTTTTTGGCTGCACCACACAGCATGCAGGATCTTAGTTTCCTGACCAGGGATCAAACCATGCCCCGTGCAATGGAAGCATGGAGTCTTAACCTCTGGACTGCCAGGGAAGTCCTGAGTACCATACTGTTTTGATTACTATACCTTGTAGTATAGTATGAAGTCAGGAAGCATGTTTCCTCTAGCTCGATTCTTTTTTCTCCAGATTGTTTTGGCTATTTGGGATCTTTTGTGTTTCCATACAAATTTTAAAATTTTTTGTTCCAGTTCTGTGAAAATTGCCATTGGTAATTTGATAGGTATTTCACTGTATCTGTAGATTGCCTTGGGTAGTATGGCCATTTTAACAGTAGTGATTCTTCCAATCCAAGAACACGGCATATCTTTCCATCTGTTTGTGTCATCTTCAGTGTCTTTCATCAGCGTCCTATAGTTTTCAGCGTACAAGTCTTTTGCCTCCTTAGGTTGGTTTATTTCTAGGTATTTTATTCTTTTTGATGTGATGGTAAATGGGATTGTTTCCTTAATTTCTCTTTCTGATAGTTGTGTTAGTGTATAGAAATGCAAGAGATTTCTGTGTTATAATTTTATAACCTGCAACTTTACCGAATTCATTGATGAGCTCTAGTAGTTTTCTGGTGGCATCTTTAGGATTTTCTAAATATAGTATCATGTCATCTGCAGACAGTGACAGTTTTACTTCTTCCTTTCCAATTTGGATTCCTTTTATTTCTTTTTCTTCTCTGATTGCTGTGGCTAGGACTTCCAAAACTACGTTAAATAAAAATGGGGAGAGTGGGCATCCTTGACTTGTTCCTGATCTTAGAGGGAATGCTTTCAGTTTTTCACCACTGAGTATGATGTTAGCTGTGGGTTTGTCATAGATGGCCTTTATTATGTTGAGATACGTTCCCTCTATGCCCACTTTCTGGAGAGTTTTGATAATAAATGGATATTGAATTTTATCAAAAGCTTTCTCTGCATCTACTGAGAGGATCATATGGTTTTTATTCTAGCAGAAGTTTTTAGTGTTAATGAAGTATAGGTTATCAATTTTTTCTTTCACAGATTTTGCCTTTGATGTTGTACCTAAAAAAGCATTACCAGGGACTTCCCTGGTGGCACAGTGGTTAAGAATCCACCTGCCAATGCAGGGGACACAAGTTTGATCCCTGGTCTGGGAAGATCCCACAGGTCGTGGAGCAGCTAAGCCTGTGTGCCACAACTGCTGAGCCTGCACTCTAGAGCCTGTGAGCCACAACTACTGAGCCCACACAACGCAACTGCAGAAGCCCTTGTGCTCTAGGGCCCACATGCCGAAACTACTAAGCCCATGTGCTGCAAGTGCTGAAGCCTGCGTGCCTAAAGCCCGTGCTCCATAACAAGAGAAGCCACCACAGTGAGAAGCCCGTGCACCGCAACAAAGAGTAGCCCCCACTCGCCGCAGCTAGAGAAAGCCCACGCGCAGCAACGAAGACCCAACGCAGCCAAAAAATAAATAAATATTTTAAAAAATAAAAAATATATAAAAAGGCATTACCAGACCCCAAGTCATGTAGGTTTTTTTCTTATGTTATCTTCTAGGAGTTTTATAGTTTTGTGTTTTCCATTTAGGTCTATGATCCATTTTAAGTTAATTTTAGTGAAGGATATAAGGTCTGTGTTTAGATTTTTTTGCATGTGAATGTCCAGTTGGTCTAACATCATTGACAGGTTGAAAGGATTGAAAAATTGAAAAGATTACCTTAACTCCGTTGTACTGCCTTGGCTCCTTTGTCAAAGATTGTTGACTATATTTAGGGGTGTCTATTTCTGGGCTCTCTATTCTATTCCATTGTTCTACTTGTCTGTTCTTTCACCAACACCACACTGTCTTGATTACATAGCTTTATAGTAAGTCTTAAACCTGGGTAATATAGTCCTCCTTTATTCTTCTTCCATATTTTATTGGCTCTTCTAGGTCTTTTGCCATGCCATATACACTTTAGAATTAGCGTGTTGATATCCACAAAATAACTTGCTGGAATTTTGATTGGGATTTCACTGAATATGTAGATCAAGTTGGGAAGAACTGACACCTTCAGTATTGAGTCTTCCAATCCATGAACATGAAATATCTTTCGATTTATTTCATTATTCTTAGACTTTGTTCATCAGGGTTTTGTAGTTTTCCTCATATAGATCTTGTGTACATTTTTTTTAGATTTATATATAAGTATTTCATTTTTGAGGGGCTAATATAAATGGTATTATGTTTTTAATGTCAAATTCCACTTGTTCATTGTGGTATATAGAAAAGCAATTGACTTCAGTATATTAACCTTGTATCTTGCAATCTTACTATAATTGCTTGTTAGTTCCAGGAGTTTTTTCATTGATTCTTTCAGATTTTCTACATAGATGATCATGTTATTTGTGAATAAAGACAGTTTTATGTCTTCCTTCCCAATCTGTATATCTTTTATTTCCTTTTCTTGTGTTACGGTATTAGCAAGGACTTGGGGTACAATGTTGAAAAAGAATTGTGAAAGGGATCATCTTTGCGTTGTACCTGATCTTAGCAGGAACCTTTGAGTTTCTCACTATTAAGTGTGATGTTAGCTCTAGGTTATTTTGTAGATAGTCTTTATCAAGTTGAGAAATTTCCCATCTATTCCTAATTTATTGAGAGTTTTTATCATGAATGGGTGTTGAATTTTGTCATAGGCTTTTTCTACATCTACTGATGTGATCATGTGATTTTTCTTTTTTAGACTGTTGATGTACTGGATTACATTAATTGATTTTTGAATGTTTAACCAGCCTTGCAGACCTAGAATCAGTCCCACTTGGTCGGTGGTGTATAATTCTTTTTATACTGTTTTGGATTCAGTTTGCTAATTGTGGTCTGAAAGCAGACATTGTATGGTTTCTATTCTTTTAAATTTGTAAAGGTGTGTTTTATGGCCCAGAATGTGGTCTGTCTTGGTGGATGATCTGTATGAACTTGAGAAAAATGTGTATGCTGTGTTGTTGGATGAAGTAATCTATAGATGTCAATTATATTCAGTTGATCAATGGTGTCGAGTTCAACTATGTCCTTACTGATTTTTTACTGCCGGATCTGTCCACTTTTGAGAGAAGGATATTGAAATATCCAACTATGATAATAGATTCATCTATTTCTCCTTTCAGTTTTATCAGTTTTTGCCTCATGTAGTTGATGCTCTGTTGTTAGGTGTATACAGTTTAGAATTGTTATGTCTTCTTGGAGAACTGACTCCTTTATCGTTACGCAATGCCATTCTTTATCTGTGGTAACTTTGCTTGCTCTGCAGTCGGCTGTGTCAGAAATTCACATAGCTACTCCTGCTTTCTTTTGATTAGTATTAGCATGGTATATTTTTCTCTATCCATTTCCTTTTAATCTGTACATGTCTTTATATTTAAAGTGGGTTTCTTGTAGACAATGTGTAGTTGGGTCTTGTTTTTTGATTCACCCTGACAATCTCTGTCTTTTTTTTTTTTTTTTTTTGGCTGCGTTGGGTCTTCGTTGCTGCACGTGGGCTTTCTCTAGTTGCAGTGAACAGGGGCTACTCTTTGTTGCCGTGCATGGGCTTCTCATTGCGGTGGCTTCTCCTGTTGCAGAGCACAGGCTCTAGGCACATGGGCTTCAGTAGTTGTGGCACGCGGGCTCAGTAATTGTGGCTCACGAGCTCTAGAGCACAGGCTCAGTAATTGTGGCTCACGGGCTTAGTTGCTCCGCAGCATGTGGATCTTCCCAGACCAGGGCTCGAACCAATGTCTCCTGCATTGGCAGGCAGATTCTTAACCACTGCACCACCAGGGAAGTTCCTCTGTCTTTTAATTAGTACATGTAGAACATTGACATTCAAGGGGATTACTGATATAGTTGGGTTAACATCTACCATATTTGTTACTGTTTTCTATTTGTTGCCCTTGTCCTTCTTTGTTCCTTATTTTGTCTTCTACTCTTTTTCTGCCTTTTGTGCTTTTAATTGAGTATTTTATATGATTTCATTTTCTCTCCTTTATTAGCATATCTGTTATACATCTTTTTTGTTTGTTTTGTTTATAAATTTATTTATTTATTTATTTATTTATTTATTTATTTTTGGCTGTGTTGGGTCTTTGGTACTGTGCTCAGGCTTTCTCTAGTTGTGGCGAGCGGGGGCTACTCTTTGTTGTGGTGCACAGGCTTCTCATTGTGGTGGCTTCTCTTGTTGCGGAGCACAGGCTCTAGGTGCGCAGGCTTCAGTAGCTGTGGCACGTGAGCTCAGTAGTTGTGGCTTGTGGGCTCTAGAGCACAGGCTTAGTAGTTGTGGCGCACAGGCTTAGTTGCTCTGCGGCATGTGGGATCTTCCTGGGCTAGGGCTTGAACCCGTGTCCCTTGCATTGGCAGGCGGATTCTTAACCACTGCACCACCAGGGAAGCCTGATCAGTTATACATCTTTTTAACTTTTTTTTTTTAGTGGTTGCCATAGAGTTTGCAATATACATTTGCAACTAATCCACATCCACTTTCAAATAACACTGTGCCACTTCATGGATAGTGTGAGTACTTTATAATAACAAAATAATCCTAATTCCTTCCTCTTCTCCCTTGTACCTGTCATTCACTTAATATATATATATATGTGTGTGTGTATATATACATACACATACACGCACACACATAAGTATATCTAATCAAATACACTGTTACTATTATTATCTTGAACAAACTGTTATCTGTTAGATTTAGAATCAGAAAAATAAAAGTTTTATTTTATCTTCACTTATTCCTTCTTTGACACTCTTCCTTTCTTTACATAGATCCGAGTTTCTGACCTATATTATTTTCCTTCTCTCTAAAGAACTTCTATTAACATTTCTTGCAAGGCAAGTATACTGACAACAAATTCCCTCAGTTTTTATTTATTTGAGAAAGTCTTTATTTCTCCTTCACTTCTTTTGAAGGATATTTTTCAGGGTACAGAATTCTAGGCTGGTGGCATTTTTCTCTCAACACATTAAATGTTTCATAGCACTCTCTTCTTGCTTGCATGGTTTCTGAGAAGTCAGATGTAATTCTTATCTGTGTTGCTCTATAGATACAGTGTTTTTTTCCTCTGACTTCTTTCGGCATTTTCATCTTTGATACTCTGTAATGTGAAAGTGATAAGCCAACGTATAGTTTTTTGGTTGGATTCATTCTGCTTGGTGTTCTCTGAGCTTCCTGGATATGTGGTTTGACATCTGACATTAATCTGGGGAAATTCTCAGTCATTATTGCTTCAAATATCTCTTCTGGGGACTTCCCTGGTGGTGCAGTGGTTAAGAATCTGCCTGCCAGGGACTTCCCTGGTGGCACAGTGGTTAAGAATCCGACTGCCAAAGCAGGGACACGGGTTCAAGCCCTGGTCCAGGAAGATCCCACATGCCGCGGAGCAACTAAGCCCATGCGTCACAACTACTGAGCCTGCACTCTAGGGCCCACATGCCACAACTACTGAGCCCATGTGCCACAGCTACTGAAGCCCGCGCACCTAGAGCCTGTGCTCTGCAACAAGTGAAGCCACCACAATGAGAAGCCTGCGTACCGCAACAAAGAGTGGCCCCCACTCGCCACAACTAGAGAAAGCCCGTGCCCAGCAGTGAAAACCCAATGCAGCCAAAATTAATTAATTAATTAATTAATTTTTAAAAAAAGGAATCCGCCTGCCAATGTAGGGGACACAGGTTCAAGCCCTGGTCTGGGAAGATCCCACATGCCGCAGAGCAAGTAAGCCTGTGCGCCAAGACTACTGAAGCCCGCATGCCTAGAGCCCATGCTCCGCAACAAGAGAGGCCACTGCAACGAGAAGCCCGCGCACCGTGACAGAGAGTAGCCCCCGCTTAACGCAACTAGAGAAATCCCGCGCGCAGCAACGAAGACCCAATGCAGCCATAAATAAATAAATAAATAAATATCCTTCGAGAAAAAAAAAATGTTTTTCTTAAGTATATCTCTTCTGTTCCTTTTGCCCCTTCTTCTCCTGGTATTCCCATTATGTATATGTTACACCTTTTGTTGTTGTCCCTCAGTACTTGGAATGTTCTGTTTTTCTTAGTCTTTGTTCTCTTTGCCTTTTGGTTTTTCAGGATTCTATCGAACTATCCTCAAGTACAGAGAATCTTTCCTCAGCAGTCCAGTGTACTAATAAGCCCATCAAAGGTATTCTTCATCTCTATTACAGTGTTTTTTATCTCTAACATTTCTTTTTGATTGTTGTATGATCAGGCCACCCAAGATGACTGTTCTCTTGCTCTCTGTACATCCCTGTTCAACCAGTCCCTGCCTTGCCTACACGCTACTCACATAACTGACCTTCCCTCTTAATCATAGAGCCTAATCGGTAAATGCCTGCTACTTGCCCCAGGTCCCAGCTAGTGATTGTTCTAACCTTTAGATCACAATGTCTCCACTATGATAGTTTCCCCATCATACTAGTGTTGCCACCATAGAGGGGCAGTGAGGGGCGTGCTGAGGTCAATTCCCTCTATCACCGGTAACCTCCCTCTCCTCTACCCACCCACCCCCATGGTAGTGAATACTGCTGCCTGCCACCTGCTGCACAGAGCGGGGTGTTGCTCCAGGACCTTGCTTCAGACATGTAAGATCCCCCTATCCACTAAGCCATTGATGTCTCTGTCCTTGGCTCTGGGCTCTTTCCTCAGCCTTCAGGCTGGGCAAGTACAGGGCTTGCAGGCCTGCAGGGTGCAGCCCAATAATTGTTTCTTAGAACATCCATCTCTTTGCTTACATTGCCCATCTGTTCTTGCATGCCATCTACTTTATCCCTTAAAGCCCTTAGCATATGAATCATAGTTGTTTTAAATCCCTAGTATGATCATTACAACATTCCTGCCATGTCTGGTTCTGATTATTTGCTCTATCTCTTCAAATTGTGTTTTTTGCCTTTCGGTATGCAAGCAGATAGGGTAGGGAGTCCCCAGAGAAAGAGAACCAGGCATGGCTTTCTTGACAGAAGAGAAGCCACTTGGGGCCTAAGCCATTCTGTAATCTAAGCCTGGCCACCGTGCTTTCCCTTGAACAGGTCTGAGTATTTAATGACCTTAAGGGAACAAAAGAATGCAGAAACAAAGGACTGTTATCAGGCAAGAGAAGTAACAATAGCAAAGATCAGGAAAAAAAAAAAAAAAAAGATAGCAAAGATCAGTGGTAAAAACTCCCGGTTCTGTTTCAGTGGTAAAGATTAGCCTGAAGAGCTCAACCACCAGATCAGCTGGAAACTGAGGGACGATGTTGTTGACCTTTTCTGACCCTCATGACTTCAGTCAGCTAAGGCTCGGACTCTGTCACACAGCCCAAGCCCCTCCATGAATATGCACGGACGCTTAGCTTAACGCTTCCCCAGTTTTGCTGTTTGGGGTGACACTGCTTTGGGAAAGATCCCCAGTATTCTCCTGACTGGCTGCAAGTGATAAATCCTTCTTCCTTCCAATCTTTGGCTTGGTTGTCTTTTGGCTCGACACCCACCAAAAGGGGAACCCCGTTTTGGGGTAACAGTTTTTTCTTGATAGCCAGACACAATGTACCAGTAAAAGAAAGTGCTGTAAATAGGCCTTTAATAATGGGGTGGTGAGGTGTGAGGGGAGGGAAAGCATTCTGTAGTCCTCTGTAGGTCTGTCCTTCAGGCAGCCTACGCCTCGTACTGTGAACTTCACAAGTGTTTCTCCCCGCTTGTGTGGAGAGGATGGCTAGAAGGGGACTGGAGTTGGGTAATTCTCTTCTCCTACGTGGAAGGCCAGAGTTGGGTCTCTCCCTTCCTGTCAGTTAGGCTCTGACGATACCCCAGCAGCTTAGGCTCTGGCTAACTAGCTTCCCTTCAGGGCAGACTTTGTTAAGAAGGACAGAATGCTCTGGAGTATTTCAAAATGGTTTCTTTTCTCACACCTGTGCTGGAAGGCTGAGGGCTCCTGGAGGTAAATTTCACAACATTGTGCAGGCACCCTGTGACTGGGCCCCCTGGAGTTTTTAACTCTCAGAGTCAACTGTACTGAACCTCCAGCAATTATCAATTACAGTTCAGGTTTTTCTACCCCAGCACTGGTTTCTGTGTCTTCCTACATTCACCTGTCTTTCCAGTCTTGAGGGCAGCAGTTTGCCTGTGTTCTCCCCTGTCTTACAGATCCAAGAAGAATTGTTGGTTTTTCACCCTGTTCAGTTTTTACTTGTTAGGATGGAATGGTGACTTCCAGGTTCCTTATATGTGGAACCAGAAGCGGGAAGGGCTCTCCTTCCACCCTTCACGTTACAAGTCCACCAGGTGAATTCTCCACCCATCTTAGCTAGAGAGACTAGGTGAGTCAGGAACTTTACCAAGATACCACATCCTCCAGGTCATCCCAAAGAGCCACTAAAGCCAGAAGCATCACTCCCAGCTCTGCTGCACGGAAAAGGCTGGGAGACAGACAGTTGAGGGGGGGCCATATGCAAAGAAGAGACACATTTCAAGCTTTCTTAAATGACTTGAGACTCAAGACTCTAAAGCATAGTTCAAGCCTTGCCCTGTGGGACAGCATCTGGTTCCCAATGTGATTAGGGGAGAAAGGCATAATTGAGTTGGAATAGGGAGCCCCAGTCTCCCTGTCTTCCATCCTAAGAGCTTATGCAAATTATGGCTGCTGAATTAGACTTAAAATAATTATGTTAGTGACACCAAGCTATAGGTTCCTTTCTTCTTCTGATGCAAAATCTTCCTCCTATGAGGGAAACTCTTTTACAAACTATTTGGAATCAAAATACAGCTCTGTAACTGCACTAAATATCCACAATTAGGAAGTTTCTTGTTGCAGTTACCTAGCTGACTACAAAAAATCAGGCCTGGAGAAGTCCACTGCCGCTCCGGCCTACTCACTGCATCAGCCGTTACCCTCTCGCAGACCCTGTTCTGAGAGGCTCTAACCCTAGAAAAGACCAAATACCCACCCTTGATCTCCATAGCCTGATTTCTTTGAGGCCCCAGTATGGGGGTGATTACAGTTTGCAGAGCTGTGTACAATAACAGCCATTAGGGTAACCTTGAATTTCTATCAGCCATTCTTCCTAAGAACAATTGAAAACATCTTCACCGTAAGAATGTCATCAGGTTTGCCTTCTCACCAACCCCCCTTCCCTTTGCATTAAAAGGAAACATGAGGCCTGGAGACCTCAAGGACTTATTCACGGTTCCACCTCCCAGCAGGGCAAAGAGCTATTGAGGGTCCCCACTTTCTTTTTCCAAAATACTGGAGGACAAAGATTTGACTGTTTCTCTAATTTGTATCTTTTCTCTCTTTCTCATATGGGCGTTTCTGGATTGGGGAGTCCCTCCCAGTCTCCTCCATTCCCTCCCCCTCCAGCGCAGAGCAAATAGAATCTCAGTCCGACTAGAGCTCTCACTGCCCTCATGCCCCTTTCTAGCTCGAAGCTCTATTGGGTAGAAGACACCACGTAGGCTGTGGCGATGTACTTCTTGCCATTTCCGTAGGTTGACTTGTCCCAGGTATAGGTCTGGATGGCCAAGGGATGTCCACTCAGGCTTAACTGGCACCTGTGGGGAAAGATCAGCAAATCATAGGGACCTGCTTCACTCCACCTCCGTCCCCAAGCTGGAAGGATCAAGTTCAGCCCACGCAGAAGGGTTCCACCCTGTCTTAGCCTCTGAGGGAGCTGCCACAGCTTGCTTCAGCCTCTGCCTCTGGCTCCCCACGTGCAAGAGGGCCCTTTCAAAATCTGTCTTATTTTCTGTCTTCTTAGAGAATACTGCTCCTCATCTTTCCTACAGGAATATTCTCAAATCCAATTCCAGAGCTGAAACCCCCAGAAATGAAATGTCTGCTTAGGGTTTCAGAAGTGGTTGGACCCAGAGCCCTCAAATGTTAGAGAAGATGAGGGCCAGTGGTTTCTAACTGTACCCTCTGGGGCTCCAGGGTTCCCCCAAACAGCCTCAGGGGCCAAATAGAGAGGCTTGCAGCCCCAGGGCAGCTCCATTTCTAGCTGTTCTGTGTATTAAGCTCCTGCGTGCGATTGCACTTGGAGGAGGGAGGGGATGTGGTTCTGCCGCTGGGATGAAGGTTGGCAGCGACACGACTGATCCGATCAACAGCTTCACGTTCCAAGACAGAAAACCGAGGCCCAGAACAGTGACTTGTCCAAGCCCCCCTGAGCCACCAGGACTTACACTTTGCCTGGCCTGACGATGAAGCACAGGGAATAAAGTGCAAACTCAAACTCGGGGCTGCTGCCGATGAAAGTTGAACTCACTTCCTTGTAGTAGCCGTCCCAGCTGAACTGCAAGGCCAGCACATGGGGGTGAGAATCCCACTGCGGAGAGAAGGGCGGCAAAGGGGGTCTGGTGAGTGCCACAGTGCAGAGTCGCACAGAGGGTTGGCTAGGATTTGTCGAGGGCCCGTGGGGGCCTGTGTGAGCTTTCTGGGGAGACTGGATTCTTTAAATCGACAGAGGGTGCAGTCTGCCCTGCTAGGATGTCTGAGTCCTGCTCAAACCCTCTCTCTGGAGCCGCCAGCTCGCATCTCCCAGGAAGGCCACAGTCGGCACCCACGTGCCCGATGCCAGGGGAGCAGGGACATAACCGTTCCCTGTGGCCCTCACACGCGGAAGAGAAGGACAGTTTATTGCCGCCAAATTATTTCCAGGATCAGGGCAGCAAAGGTTTCCTTTTTTTATAAAAATGTAAGAAGTTTAACTCAGACTAGCCAGACTGAAGCTTCAGCTGACACCACATTCTAAGGAAATTCAGATCTTTGGTTTTCCCCTCTAAGGATTCTCCCCTGCCCACACTCTCCCATCCAGAGAGGATGCCCTCTGCCGCCTGCCCCCTGCAGCTCGGGAGCCTTCACTGTTTGGAAGCGTCCTGGCTGGCTAAACCCTCTTTCCAGCAAATAGGGAAGTCCTATTCACGATCCCCGTTAGGCTGCCAAGAGGGTCAGGGTGGGAGACAAGTCTGCCTGTTTGGAATTCAGAACGAGGACGGGACGTCTGGGTACTGACCAGGCTTTTCCAGCCCACGGGGTCAGCACTCAGTACTCACACGCCCGTCACAGATGTGACTGTAATAGTCCACGAGGCCCTCCTTCTCCTGCATGTAGAATTGGATCCAGTTATGGAAGCCAGTGACCTTGCCTTTTTTGATTTCACCTGTAATAAACAGATCAAGGTGGGTGATCTGGGCCTCCCCTCCGACCTCTTTCCCCACTCCTGTGCCAAGACTGTACCCCTTCTCCAGTCTCTGATTCCTAGAATGTCCACCCCAACTTCCCGGAGTCCCTCACGTCCCTAACTCTCACCTCAGAAAGCTCCACCCACCCACCCCCCCCCCCCAACACACACACACACCTCCCATTTCAGCTGAAGCCCTTGGGAGAGTTCCTTCTCCCTGCTGACCCAGGGCCAATCTGAGATACTCCTCTAGCCATTTCCCTAGGAGCAAGCCAGACTGGGTGGGAGCTTTACGGGGTGGGGCAGTGCAGAAAAAGATCATGGCCTCCTTAGGAAGCAACTGACCAAGGCCTGGAAGCAGAGGACCATTGAGAGGTAGACAGGCCTCAAACACATCTCCCTTCTTATGTGTGCACCTAGGGAGCCCCGGTATCTGGGCTTCTTTCTCCCTCCGATACTCCAGAAGAAACTGGTCCTCCAAAATGGCCCCTCAGTCCCCTCCCTCTTGGCCGGGGAGTAGACGTGCCCTGCCCTGCGAGCTGGCTTGACTGCTGATTCATCAGTGCTGGTGCTGCCCTGCGCCTGAGGGAAGCATCTCTCTTCATTCCTCCAACTCTTTCTTCCCAAGCAGAGTAATCCCACCTGAGAAGACATGTTCAAAGCCACCTGAGTCCCTCTCTTCTTTGCCTCTTGCATACAGCCCAAACCACATGTTTTTCAAGTCGTTGACGAACTCCTGTTCTGTGCTGTAGCGGTCTGGGGAGAGGAACACAGAGGACTGAGGAGAGGGGAAGGCAGAGCCAGGTCCTAGAAAGCAAGGAAGGGCCACCTGCTCCAGCGTGACAAGAGACAGGTGGGTTCAGCCAACAAATGTAGTCAGTTGTTCACTCAGCAGTTATCTATGCCATAGATTCTATGGGGCACCTGTTTTGTGCCAGGCCCAGATCTAAAGGCTGAGGATTCATCAGGGAATCACAAGGACAAGATTCCTGTCTTTATAGTTTATATTCCAGTGGAGGAGACAGATAATAAACAAATAAACAATAAACAGTATGATTTCAGATAAGTGCTGTGAAGAAAATAAAGCAGATTATCCCATGATGCCTGGAGGTGGGGTTCGGGTAGGAGCTTTTCTAGAAAGGCCTCTCTCAGAAGGTAGCACTGATCAGAGACCTGAAGGGTAAGGAGGCAGCCGTGCAAAGACCTGGGGGAAAGAGCCTTCCACGTAGAAGGAACAGCAAGTGCAAAGGCTCCAGGACACCTTGAGTTTGGTGTTTAAAGAGCTGAGGGCCCATGCAAAGAAGGCTGGAGCTCAGTCAAACCTTAATAATAACAAAAATAGTTCAGATTTACTGAGTGTGTTCTGTGTGCCTGGCACTGTTTGAGTGCCTTCAGTCCTCACGTTGATTCTTCACGTCAGGTTGGTACCAGGCGTTCCTGGTGGAGGAGATGGAGGTTGGGAGTGGTGAGGTAAAGAGAAGAATCAAATATAACCTCTGGGCTTTGGGCCTGAGCAACTGGATGAATTATGGGGTCATTTATGAGATGGGGAAGATGAGGAAGGAGCAGGTCTGGAGGAAGAGGTGGGAACCATGAGTTCCCTTTACACTAAGTTCTGAGTAGATGCCAGTTAGACAGGCAGGGGAATGTCAGAGCTGGGGATCTGAATTAGGGAGCTATCAACTGTCAATGGTTCACTGCCCAGAATTGTGTGTAGAGGACACAAAAGAGATACCAGGCATGTTCCCTCCTTTCAAGGATTTAAAACACAGTTGGGGGACTTCCATGGTGGTCCAGTGGTTAAGAATCCGCCTTCCAATGCAGGGGATGGGGGGTTCGATCCCCGGTCAGGGAACCAAGATCCCACATGCCAAGGGGCAACTACTGAGCCCACACGCCACAACTAGAGAGAAGCCCGCGCACCTCAACGAAGGGCCCGCATGCCGCAACTAAGACCCCACGCAGCCAAAAATAAAAATAAAATACAATAAATAAATATTTTTTAAAAACCACACAGTTGGAAAACAAGACTAAGAACACACGATATAACAGAGAACACCTTCACAATCTGAATGGCTACAACTTACCGGTGCCAGGCTTTCCACTGAGTGCTTTACATGCATGAATCCCCCAAGACCCCATTGCAGAGACAAGGTTCAGATGGGGTCTGAGGGTCAAACGGCCCGGGATCACATGCGTCATTAGCAAGTGAAACCAAGTCTCTCTGGCCCAAGGCTATTTTAGGACACACTCCAAACCCTTGACCTCTGAAGAGACTCTGAAAGCCAGCTGTGAGCTGCAGCAAGTGCAGCTTCAAAAATGAGGTGGCATGTGAGCTAGAACTTTAAGGATAAGTGGGATTTGGACAGGGAGAGAGATGAAGACCGGGTGGGTAGTGGAACAGCCTGGACTAGGTAGGGCTCAGTCTCCACCTCCAAGATCCTCTCATGCGTTTACTACAAAGAGAACACCAGGGGGCGGTGCAGGATCGCGCCCTCTTCACAGGGCTTGCTTGTGTGTCACCGGCTTTACCTAAACACAGTGTTACTAACTCTTAACGGGGCCACCGGAGGATGGAATGCAACGGCTCCGAGCAGAGGCGATCCCACGGCCAGCAAGGGATGACCGGGACGGAACCACCCCCAGGCAAGGCCCAGCTGCCCGGAGTTCAGGAAAGGAATCTGGAGGACACTAACAAACACACCGCATGCCAAGAAGTCCTGCGGCGCAAACCTTTTTTGGTCTGATTCACATGTATTTGTATCTGGAGTCTCTCCAACCAGAACCCTTCCCGGTGTAACGTGCCCCTCTGAACCTTTGTTGATTTTCTGTTGCTGTTTCCCCAGCAAAACTGTGGAATGGGCCGGCCTCCTTCCTGGACTTAGTGCCCGATGAGCGAGCAGGGGCAGGGACCCTACGTGCCTGCAAAGTGGTGCTGAGTCTGGGATCAACTCAGGTGGCAGAGGAGTGCCCTGGGGGGTGGGGGGGAGCGGGATGACGGCCTGCGGAGAACCCAGAGACTGAAGCAGCAAGTGGGGGGTAAACCAGGCGGCTAAGATTAGGTCAAAAGATGGGTTGACTTCGAAGCCGGACAGAGGATTTTTCAGCTCCTGCTTGGGTCTGTGGTCTCTTCTGGGCTCCTCTCTGTCCCCTCCCAGAGGTACCCTGGCCTCCACCTAGTCCCCACCTGCTCTCTTAACCTGCCCACCGTGGAGCCCCCAGGGGTGCCTGGCCCGCTGCGGGCACAACGCGTCCTCAGCAGGGCCTCCCTCTCTCTCGGGGCCTGGGGGAGGCCTCACGGCCTCACTCACTCTGCTGGTGGAGGAAGCCGTAGAGTTCCTTCATGACGGCTGTCTTCATGGCCTCTCTGAGGAAGGTGTCCTGCTCAGCCAGCTGCTGGGCTGTGAAGTGCTCCCCGTGGCCCGTGGCCCGCTGGTAGTTGTTGAGGAGGTTGATGAAGGCGGCGTAGGTCGGCTTGGAGAAGAGCTTCTCATTGACATACGTGAAGAGCCTGGGGGAGGTAGAGGGAGGCCCAGTGAGAGGCCTGCACGCGGAGCAGAAACCCCTCCAGAACTTCCAGCTGCAGGGGCAGGCCTGAGAGGGTTGGGTTCAGAGGCAGAGTGGGGACCTCACATACTCTTGGGGACAACGCATGAGGTCCCTCTTTTCTGCCACTTCATCTCTTGGAAGGTCAGTTGTATTCTCAGCCCAGCCAGTCCCAGAAACCCTCCCCAGTGGATCCCCACATGTCCTCAGATGGCTTTATCTGTCTCTGGAGACCTGTTTTTTCCCTCTCCCTTTGGTCCTGCCTGCCTCGAAGAGAAAAGAGCTGAGGCACCAAAGAGAGCAAAGCTGGGGGAGAGACTGCAGGAAGAGGCTCGAAGGGAACTCACGGCTCTGGGCAGCGGTCTACTTGGTCGCTGGTCTCCGAGGGCGAGATGCAGTTTTGGCTATTGAGAACAATGTCTGCCTTCTGGGCTTTGTTGGTGTCTGCCCTATAGATCTTCTCAGAGGTGCTCTGCAGTTCCTCCTTGGTTATGGCATCGCTGATGTGGGAGAAGCCCTCTGGGAGGAATTGGGGGAGGGATATTTCAGAGCCCGAGGGAGGCCAGGGGGCAAGCAGCTGTCTGTGTGCATCCCCTCCTGGGCACCTTCCAGAAGCCAGCAGCGGGGGAGAGGGGCTCTAGTCAGGCGCCCTAGTGATTGCAGGGCAGGGGCCTAGGGGCCTAAAGGATCCTTAAGCTCGGCACATGGCCTTGCCCACAGAATGTCCGCGAAATACCCACACTGCCCCCTGCCCCTAGGAAGTTTCTCACACTTTGGCATGCATCGAAATTGTCTGGAGGGCTTGTGAAAACAGATTGGTGGGCCCCACCCCCAGAGTTTCTGATTCGATGGGTCCGGGGTGGGCCCTAGAGTCTCCATTTCTAATAAATTCCCAGGTGATGCTCATGGTGCTGGTCCAGGGACCACACCGGGAGAACTATTGCTCTAGAGAGTTCCTCTGCCTCTGGGGCTATGCTAAAGGGAGCAGGAGACTGACCATGGCCACACAGGCTCTCGAAATCCTCGCAGCAGTTTCCAAACTCTGGGCAGCGGGCGTTGCAGTGGCATAGGTGGTGCTTGTCGAAGGCTTCCAGGCAGCGGCCCTGGCAGGAGTTGGGTGCCGCGTACAAGTCTGAGAGGACAGAGGGGAGGTGTGTCCTGGGCTGACCTCTAGGGGTCGCTCCTCGCAGCGGCCAGGCCGTGCCCACTCCATGAACCCCTCCCCCCGCCCCCCCCAGCCTTGCTTTCCTGATGCTTCCTATTAAAGAACTCCAGGGAAGGAAAACAAACAAGCCTAATTGGTGCACACCCTTCACAGTCAGGAAGTCCTTTCTGGTGCCGAACTCTACTTGCTGGCCTGTTGTTTTTATAATCTTCCCTCTCTAAAAATAAAATCTCTTCCCCTTCCCTCTCCCTCTCAGCAGGCCTCGGACTCTTTCCTGCCGACCCCCCAGGTCACTGAGGCCCTGGGGCTTCCTCCCTCCCAGACCCCAAGAGTCCAGCAAGCCCCTCTCACCACCTCCAGGTGCTGGATTTGGGGTCCCATCTGGCTTCGGCCTGGGCCTGTGGCCGCACACATGGCCGCCCCCTCCTTGTCATCCTCCCATGTCCCTCATCTTTATCCCGACGGGCCCCCTCTGGGGAGGCAGCCTCACCGCTAGCCGGGGCCCCCTCCGTCTCTTCTTCCAGCTCCAGGAATGGCTCTGGCTCTCTGGGGTCCTCATCAGCTGTAGGTCAGAGAAGTCAAGTCACCAAACATCCCCAAAGGGCCCCTCCCCTGTAGCACTGATTCTCAGTCCTCCCAGCTTCGGGGACAAACATGTGCAGTGGAAGAAAATCCGAAACAGGGGCGAGGGTACATTGAACAAGTACCAGGTGAAGGAGGAGAAAATCTGAAAATGTAAGACAGGGGGATTGGAAACTGTTCACAGAAGTGAAAGAACATCCCCAGGCGACAGCCTTCCTCACCGTTTACCCTTCTGGTACCCAGTGTGCTCATCTGTAGAAAGGGGAGGTGGTGGGCAGGAGGTGGTCTCTTCTGGGCTGAAAACTCTGAGGTTGGGATGACTTTTATTTAATGTAAACTGATAGATGGATAGGCTTGAACTCTCCAAATGACAAGACCCTCACTTAGGAACATCCCTTATCTCTAATAACTCCCAGAGTCAAGGGTGAACTCCTCCCAGGCCTCATGGAATAAGAACTGTTTCCTGAGATACCAAATTCCCTCTTTCTTCACAATTACACTTGACAATGGCCACAAAGGCTGCATTTGGGAATTAGGCGCATTCAGAAAAGCACATTCCTATTGCTGGCCCATTCCCTTGCCTGCAAGCTGAGTGACTGCAACCTTGGCTCTGGGCAGAGAAGGGTGGAGCGGGGCTGGGGAGGAAGAGGAGGGAATGAATGTTGCTGGGGACTCTGAGCTCCTCTCTCATCACAGAGTGGAATAAATTCTACCCCTACACCACCACCCCCCGAACCCAACACTATTACAAAGTGCTTCAGAGTCTGTCAGCGCGGTCACCAGATAGTATCGTGTTCTTACCATCAGAACCGTGGGGCAGGTTATTCATTCAGTCAACAAACATCTCCTGATCATTTGCTTTCTGCCAGGCTGTGTTTTAAGTGCTGACAATCCACAGGGTTCTTAACTCAGCCACCGTTTATGCTAAATAGACCTTTGTGAGCTTATCTAGAGTCTCAACCATCATTTATAATATTTTTTCCATGGGAAAAGGATTCTGAGTTGCACATCAGAGACAGTGATGAAATAGCTGCTAGGCTGAGTATCGTCTCTATCTTGAAATGCCAGCCTGATTGTCCAAGGTGCACAGGCCTCCGTGTGTCTGCCACGTGGGGCACAGGGCAGCAGAAGAGGGGTCGGCACGTAGAAAACAAACTTATGGTTACCAAGCGGGAAGGGGAGAAGGGATAAATTGGAAGATTGGGATTGACCTATACAACTACTATATATAAAATAGATAACTATCAATAATAAGAACCTCCTGTATAGCACAGGGAACTCTACTCAATACTCTGTAATGACCTATAGGGGGATAGAATCTAAAAAAGAGTGGATGTATGTATATGTATAACTGATTCACTTTACTGTACAGCAGAAACTAACACAACATTGTAAATCAGCTATACTCCAATAAAAATTAATTTAAAAAAAAAGAAGGGGGGTTGGCTCTGATTCTGGCACTGAGCTCTGGGCCTGGGTTTTCCTGCCTGGGTCTGATGAGCAGAACTGCTAGTATGTGTGGTGTTTTTTGTGTAAATTGAATCAGCGTTCCTTTGGGTGGAAGCAGCTCTGAGGGCACATTGCTGGGCCAGCAGAAACCACTTTTGGGCAAATTAGGAAAAGGTACTCCTTTCTCAGCAGACACGGCTCTTCACCAAGACACATGGCTTAGCGAGAAGCATACAAATTCAACTCTGGTCCAACTCACCTTCTCAACCAGGGGCCCTTGTGCAGTGCACAACCTGCACAACCATATGCAGTGGTCTTGCTGGTGGTTACCTACCATGGGGCACATGGTTTGACAGTGAACTTAGCAAGGCTTCATGTCACAAAGCAGAAGACCATTTATCTGGGAGTCTAAAATATTGGAAGTATCCAAACAAGAGAATTATTTAAAATGAGTTTTTCAAATTTAAAACTGTGTAGTTGGAGTAGCAGAAGAACAACTGGCTTTTGTGGGTGATGCATGTCCCATTTAACCTCTGGCCTGGGAATGACGGGTCAGAGACGTGCAACACGCGATAGGAAGAGTATGAATTGTGACAGTTACTGATGCCATGCGGTCTTCCTGGTGGCATGCAAGTTGGGAAAGTTCACTACCATTTCTTTACGTTTGCAAATGGTAATTGGTAATGTAACACATGCTAAAATGCTATTTTCATCCTTTTGCTTTTTTTTGGAATTACTTAAATTTTCCAGATATTATTAATCCTGGTAGTTCAGACAGATATTCCAGGTAAATGACATCTACTTTATTTGAAGTCGGGGTCTCATGTTGGAGACATCCTAGAATACCCAGGACGAGTTGTGGCCAAAGCCCTGACCCCTGCTCTGCTCGTCAGGGTCCTTGTTTGGGCCCTTTGAGCCCAGCCATCAGTCTGGAACCCTGCTCTGGACGGCTGGATGCCCTGGCCAGCAGCCCCTCAGGCAGGCTAGATATGGTCATGGCCTGGCCTGCCGTGCCTCCTAGACCCTTCATCCCACAAGGAACCTCACCTGTACACAGGCGCTCATAGTCTTCACAGCAGTCCCCGTGCCAGGGACACCGACGGTCACACTGACAAGCAGCATCCCGGTCAAATTTCTCATGACAGCGAGATGCGCATGACTCCGTTTGGCCTATGGGCAGTAAAGGTCACAAACTTAGCTCTACGGGGATCCTACTCTCCTCATCGAGGCACCCTCTGCAGGAGGGTTCACAGACATGGGCAGGGGCCCCACCTGGCGGGGAAGGTCATTGATAGCTGCCAGGGAGAGGTACGTGCACAGCCTCCCATACACAGCATAAGCCTCGTCCCCACCACCCGCCACCCGCCACCCACTGACTAATAATATAGACCAGGATCACAACGTCAGGTGCCACTTGCGGCTAGACCTGTAACACAAACGAGTCAAGAAGCAGGGAGGCAGTAGAAAGAGGTGGGGACGGTGACAAACTTGGGAACGATGCCCTGCCTGAAACTGGCAGCCACTAGCAGCTCCAGCCAATTGTTGCCATGTTGAGATGCAGGCTCCGTGTTGCCAGAGCCTCCAGTTTTTCAAAAGAAGCCTTCATTTTTATGTGAAAGTTTCCAATTTTAAAAAATTCGGACAGACCGAAGAAAGAGGTCTGTGGGCTGGGCATAGCCCAGAGGGCACCATTCAGCTGTCACATAGAGGATGGTGAGTCACCTTCGCTCCAATGATCCCACCTGCCTTCTCCCCTCTGACTTCTGCCTCTCATCCTGTCCCTTTTATGTCTTCTGCTTCTTTGTTCTTCCCTCCCCTTCGTTTGGTCTCCTCTGCACCCTCTTCCCCCCTGTGTCACGTCTTTCTGTCTCTTCTAGTTTGGATTAGTTTAGCTCAGGGTGGGGAATGAGGTGGGTGTGGGTGAGAATTGGACTTTGGAATAAGATCTGTTACGTAACCACAGACCACATCCCTTACCCCAGCCAAATGGCTTGCAGAAGGCAGTTTTCGGTCACAAGGGGCACAAGACAAGAAATTTTGAAAGAAACGGTACAAACCCACCAGCACTCCTAAAAAAACAAGCTCGCCACAGCAAAGACAGCGGAGGGGGTGAGCCAGGGCGACAGCTGGCTGGGTACTCTTTCCTTTCACTCTGGGCTTTAAGGGTGATAACAGAGCCTTTGTTTCCATTTGAGGTTCCTGAGGTTTGGATTTAGCGGGTACTGGGTTTAGGGTCAGGCTGTGGGTTACGGAGAATGTCAAGATCAGAGTCAAGAGTCACAGTTAACACTGGAATTTGTATGAATGAAGAAACTGAAACCTAACTGGGGCCCGGGTTGGGGTGGATTAGGTTTAGATTAAGAACTAAAGTTAGGGGCTTCCCTGGTGGCGCAGTGGTTGAGAATCTGCCTGCCAATGCAGGGGGACACGGGTTCGAGCCTTGGTCTGGGAAGATCCCACGTGCCGCGGAGCAAATAGGCCTGTGAGCCACTGAGCCTGCGCGTCTGGAGCCTGTGCTCCGCAACAAGAGAGGCCGCGATAGCGAGAGGCCCGCGCACCGCGATGAAGAGTGGCCCCCACTTGCCGCAATTAGAGAAAGCCCTCGCACAGAAATGAAGACCCAACACAGCCATAAATAAATAAACAAATAAAATAAAAAATTAAAAAAAAAAAAAAAAAAGAGCTAAAGTTAGGACTTGGGCTTGAGTTAATTATTGGTAAAATAACAATTTTGGGTTGCTGTTTGGGTAAGGAATGGGAATAGGTTTAAAACTGCAGGGTTGAGGAATATGTCAGGACTAGGAGAGGAGAAATAATCCCGATTTTGCCTTAGATTAGATTTGGGGTTTGGTCCTGGTTGTGATTCCACACAGGTATAGCATCGAAATTTAGCCTGCATTGGGGTGGAGGTGGAGAGATAGAGAGATATGGGTTTAGTCACTGGTTTGGATTCTGGGATTAGGGTTTATACTGCGCTAATGAGGGTGGCACAGCAGAGAGACCAAGAACCCGGACTCTGGCACCAAACTGCTCGAGGCCAGAATTCTCGTTCTTCTGCTTTCTAGCTACGTGATCTTGGGCAAGTTATTTGACCTTCTGTGCCTCAGTTTCCTTCTCTGTAAAAGTGTGATAATAATGGAGCCCATCTCATAGCCTAGTCGTAAGAATTAAATGAGTTCATTTTTGTAAAGCACTTAGGACACTGCATGACACATAGTAGCACCACTTAGATGTCAGATAAATAAACGGTCAGGATTTCATGCCCATCTTCAAGGTGGCAAGTGTCCAGACTGGCTGGAGCACTCTTCCCTGTCTACATACTCAATCTAGCTGACTCCCTCCCTGGGTTTCAGCTGGGCCATCGCTTGGGCTGGGGTGTCAGCGCATTTATGTTGCTGACAGTTTCTAGCTGACCTCTTCGCTATGAGTCTGTGTTCTTTACAACAAAGAGGCGTCGCGTCAAGATTAACCCAGGTCCTGAGGCAACTTCACACTGTGTAAAGGGCTTCCCATGTGGCCAGAAAGGCAGATCCAGTGGATTGTCCCTAAAAGAGACCAGGCCCAAGGCCACTTGTCCCTCCAAGCCCAGGGGAACTCCCCCTGAATCTTAAATGATGCTCCCTGGGAACCCAAATGCAAAGACCTTAAGGAGAAGTTTTCAGCCCAGGAGGAAGGCTGTGTCAGCTGCCTGCTCAGTCAGCCTGGCAGTACACCCAGAGTCCAAAGGGAGAGAATTCAGACAAATCAGGGCAACGTTCTTAATGGGCCAGGTCAGCAGAGTCCAAGGAAGGAATTCACTCCATTCCAGCAGCTGGCACCAGTCGAGAAGGGCTGCAAGTGAATAGTCAGCTCTGTAGTGCTCAAGAGGACACCGCCCCACTGGCCCTGGCTGAGTGGACTTTTTCATCTCTGTGCAAGAACTTTGTCTCCAGTAGGAACCCCAGGCCAGGGGTCCTTCACACTTCCCTGTAAACCTCACCATGTGCTTCAAGAGGACCTTGGGATTTGAGGGGGGAGGGGAGGAGTGGGAGGGACTTCTCCTCATAGGTACCTCCCCGTGCTGTTCTGGGGACACTCAGGTGAATGTCAGAGTGTCACCCTGACTACTCGCTCCAGCGATCCCACCCGGTACCTCCGGTTCATACAAACACTGTGTGCGCCTTGCTCACCAGCCAGGCGCCTGAATCACGGCTCCAGTAATTCTCTGCCCCATCTCTCTGACTCTCTCTTTCTGCCTTACTCCATTTTGGCCTTTCTTCTCCTGGACAGAGGTACCCTCTCCATTCCCCGGGAAGAGATTATCACCACCCCCCATCCCCACACGAAATGCTAAATTTCTCCGTACGCTCCACCACTTCAGTATGCCTCAACGCCAAGTCCCTGACCACACTGCCCACCAAGAAACTTGGTCCCAAACCTGGGTGTCCCCATATGCCAGCCCTCAGCCCCTCTGATGGTTGGGGACTCCTACATCTGTGCTTCTCTGGGGGCCTCAGATGCTGTTTCTATGGACACCTAGCCAACCAAGAAGATTCACTACCAGGACCAGATTCCTGCTTCAATTCACTTGAAACAACCAGGGACCTAAGATTGGCTCCCATGCTATTCATACTCTTGCATCTAAGTTCTGAGATGTTGGGACAGGACAGGCAAGAACCGAGCCTCTTCCTCCCACTTTAGGAAAGAAGGAGGCATCACCCACTGGACCCTCTCTTCCCCATCAATCCCACAGCAGGATCAGACCACCAGCCCCAGGGGCAAGGGCTCCATCTGCCCTTCTGAAACCACCTTGGCCTCTGCCCTCAGGGATGTCCCCCAAGGATCAAATGTCTCCAGTTGCTCTCCTCTCCTGAGACTGGAATGCCTCAACCCCACACCACTCCTTCACAGTAAGCTAGAGGCTCTCACACCCTCCCTCACTCCCTACCAAGAGCTCTGCACCACCCGGGGCCCAGCTCTCTGCCGTGTGTGCTGGAGAGGGGGTACACGATCCCATCCAGCGTGGGAGGCCTGGGAATGGCTTTCCCCTCCAAACGTTTTCCATTTAGGAATCCTGTTAGGGGTCTCCTTATCCACAACCTGACTGGAAATGATTCCAAGAGTAAATTTTATATTTATATAATTATTTTATATAAATAAATACTTGCTATATTAATATAATTAATATGTTCTAAATATACTTATAAATATTATAAATTATTTTACATGTATTTATCTTTATAAGCACAATCATAATCAAAGACCCAGTTTATTGAGATCTCACTCCATGTAGGGTGCTTCTTGTACGTTATCTTATTTCACCCTTATGACAGTCCTATGTAGGAAAAACCTGGGTGGGATTCTTTCTCCTTGGGCAGAGGATTCCCCCCACATCCCTCAGCTCAGCCCCTCCCTTGGCACTATCCCTACTCACCCAGTAACCACTAATTAACACACCAGCGTCCGCATCTGCCAGCTGCTGAACAGGAAAATGTTCCCATCCTTAGCCACAGGTCCTGTCCCTGCATCGCTAGTACCTGGGGGCCAGGACCCTTCTCTGCTTTAGGTCCTCTAACACGGGACAAGACTGATTCCTCTGACCACAAGACCTGCCTCCTGGTCAGGGGCTCTTCCAGTTTCCCCAGAGCCTGCCCTCCTCCTAAGCCTTTACCCAGGGAAAGGTCCCACCCAGACAACTCACCCACCCCCAGGTAGCAGAGGAAGTGACCAAGGGCGACCAGGCCACTCAAACCCAGTCAGCCACAGCCCAGCTTTATGCTATACAGTGGCCCCAGAAAACAAAACCTTGGTGAGATCAAAAGTCAGGTTAGACTAAGGGCTGCTTGGGGCTCATCTTCCAAGTCGTCGAGAAGGGGCTTCCATGACATCGGTCCATCAGCTCTGCAGCTCCCTTCACACAGCCCAATCCACTCCAGAGGCAACGCCTTGCCTCAGACCAGGCCTGGTCTAAGGTGTCCATGGCTTTAGGACAGAGCTGGCTCTCTCTTTTCTCACTACCCTCACACTCTCCCAAGTTCCCCAACTCTCGGCAGGACTCCTGTCATCCCCACCAGTAGTGACTTACCAGCCCAGGCCAGGCGACAGAGCACGGCCACTATCAGGGGAACACAGGCCCGCATGGTGTCCAGTTGGAGGCGAAAAGGGTGGCTGCTGGACTTTCACTGGAGTCGACGTGAATATCACAGCTCCCAAATGAGCCTTGTTGCCCAGGCTGATCCTTTTAAAGACATCAGAACTTGTGGATCTGGTGCCTCCAGATCCTTCCAGGAGGAAGGAGGTGGAGAGTGGGTAGGCCCAACAGCTGTTTGAAGCCAGAGGCGAGGTAACTAAGCAGGCAGGTAATGCCAGATGTTTAGAACAAGTAATGCTAGCTGTTTGTAGCTAGAAAATAGGTCATGTAAGCAGGCACAACAACTTGGGTCTAGTTTGGGGGGTTCTCTGTCCAAGTTAGGAGAACTCATGAGCTCATCTTTGGATGATGCCTTCCAAACATCCACCTACCTGCAAGCCAGGGGCTTGACCTTCCAAAGGCCTCAACTGGCTCCATATTTGAATTCCAGGTGCTCAGCATGAGGAACATAGTAAGATGGTCATTACGTGTTAGACAAACAGGAAGTGCTTAAGCAAGCTTTGGGGTACCAGAAGGAGCGATCTAGGAGGCATAGGTCAGAAACAAGTGCTGTTCTACTACATCAAGCCACACATAGCCACATCACCCTTGAAATGTCACGCAAACGGGCCTATAACTTTTACTGAGTCAGCATCTCAGGTTTTACCTCTTTCAGGTTCTCCCAGGCTCCAGGTTTATGAGGCCTCTTAAAGGCAGCCAAAGGACCATCATTTCTCTCCTCCCTTCATCCCTCTTACACTCCTCTCCCCCAGGGACCCCTCCCCAGAGAGAGACAAGGCTCTCAGGGCTCCCATCTTCCCAGGTCTGGGAGCAGAGATGCAGCAAAGTAGGGCTGCCAAGTTTTCCCTCCTAATAAAGGTAAAATCTTCTAAGTAAAATGCCCTTTCCAGCTTCCCTGGTGGCGCAGTGGTTGAGAATCTGCCTGCCAATGCAGGGGACACGGGTTCGAGCCCTGGTCTGGGAAGATCCCACATGCCACGGAGCAACTAAGCCCGTGAGCCACAGCTACTGAGCCTGCGCGTCTGGAGCCTGTGCTCCGCAACGGGAGAGGCCGCGACAGGGAGAGACTCGCGCAACGCGATGAAGAGTGGCCCCCGCTCGTCGCAACTGGAGAAAGCCCTCGCACAGAAACGAAGACCCAACACAGCCAAAAATAAATAAATAAATAAATAAATAAATTTATATTAAAAAATAAATAAATAAAATGCCCTTTCCAGAAAGAGCACTGCATGGAGATTCTCAGGCCTCTCAAAAAAGAAGTCTCATAGAAAAAGGCAAAACTGATGAACAATTGAGAGCACGCTGCAGTCATTTTTCCTGGGGTGGAGTTGGGGTGAGCACATCCTCCTCAACCAGTGTTCTTTAACAGTGGAACTTTCTTCCTCTCTCCCGTCTTCAGTTTTCCCACCTTTGAAACGATGGGGTTGGAGCTAATGATCCCTTCCAAGTTCTCAGACTTTAATTTTCAGGTCCCCCAGGGTGGGCAGCTGCAAGGTGGGGCCGTCCCCACCTTGCAAGGGACTCACTCCACCAGCACAACGGGGAGTGAGCCTCGCCGTTTTCTCCAGGAAGGAAGCCCGCTTAAAGGGAGTAGGAGCCCTTTGTTTGCATAAGTGTCATTTGCATAACCGGAAAGCGGAGGTTGAGCCACTGCCAGCCAGAATCCTCACCCTCCCTGGACGGGGAGCACGGGGACATATCCTGGACCCCAGGTAGTTTAGGGAATAAAGGAGAGTGTCCCTGGCCGGGCAGGAAGCAATGGTGCCTCCGAGTTTGGGACTGGAAGGTCTGTCCCTTCCAGGGTGGGACCCTGGGTGAGGCCAAACCTATCAGGGTGGGAGTGGGGTCTGGCCAGGGTTGCCCTGATGTCCAGCTGAACCGACTATGGGATGGAGTTTCAAGGGTGGGAGCGCTTCCCTCCATCAGGGGAGTTTTAGGTCAGGAGCAAGGCTGGGAGCTGGGGAGACAGTTGAAACTGACCCCACAGAGCCAGATGGGCCATCTGAGGACCAAAGTGTCCTGGATGGGGTCCTCCAACAACAACCAGAAGGTTGACCTTCACCACGACCACCAGCACTGACTGAACACGTACCATGTGTCACCCACGAAGAGCTTCCTACGTGCTATCCCCTCCACGCTCACTGCAACCCTTTATAGGTACTATTGTTACCCTCATTTTACAGGTGAGGAAACTGAGACACAGAAAGGTTGGGAGATGTGCCTCAAACAACAACCTTCAAAACACATCAACAACCACTTAATTATGTCTGGGTTGCTATGCAAAGTGGCCTGGAATCAGATTCATCGGAATTAAAGGGACCTCCGTGGTCACCTGGTTCCACATCTCACATGATGTTGCAAGGCCCTAAACAACACTAAATCGTCGCTCTGCCTCCATGGGAGGGCCTCTGGTGCTGAGGGATCACGGGGCTGCTCATCCCCCCTTCCCAGATCAGATTCCCAAACCCCAAACCCCGAGACATGCTGACATGGACAAAAGTCGACAGGACAGTAGGAAAAATCCACGTGGCCAATATAGGAGCACACATCCACACATTCACGCAAAGATGCCTCATAAACTTCGATGCGCATAGGTATGTATACAGAGACAGACGCACTGAACTGTATTTCAGACAGCTTTCTTTTCCTGGACAGACAATGCTGTTGCTCCTCTTTCCAAGTTCTCCCCCAGTTAGGTCACCCTGTCAGCTTTCCACCCTTGATGGAAAGCTCTTCTTCCCAAGGAGCCACCGTGGGGGCCAGCCAGCAACGTGGGAATCCCAGGAGGCTGGGTCCCCGAGACCCAGGTGGGGAGAAATTGGCAACAGGTGCTTGTGGATAGTATACCCACAATGAGGACACCAATGGAGGCGGCTCCTCCACATCAGCAAGCGAGGAGAGGCTGCAGCTACGGCCTCTGCCAAGGTTTGGAGGGTGGGGAAGAGGGTGCAGCTGCCTGGGCAAGAGTCCAGGAGGCTGTCAGCTGTCAGTGGTGTGAGGAGTGGGGATTCCAGCAGCAAATATTTACTGGTGTTCACTTTATGGCCGGTGCCATGCTAATACTGGACTGGCAAGTTCAGGCTGGGCTAGAAAACTGTTCTTGGAACCCACTGGTTTCTGGTGGGACAGGGGACAGAGAAGCCCC
The DNA here is from genome assembly GCF_009873245.2 of Balaenoptera musculus. Classification (NCBI taxonomy): domain Eukaryota; kingdom Metazoa; phylum Chordata; class Mammalia; order Artiodactyla; family Balaenopteridae; genus Balaenoptera; species Balaenoptera musculus. Next base: position 38,244,336 of record NC_045794.1, read on the forward strand.
AGCGTTAGGCCACTGTCTGAAGTAGATCACACTCATCTCTGGGCTTCCAAGGGGGTCAGGGATCTGTGAGGACCAACAGGCTACGGGAGAGGCTGACCCAGGGGGCTACTAAAGGAGACGTATGCCCAGACCAGCCTAGACCACCACCCTTGTCCTCTCTGAAACCAAGGCCAAGTCACTTCTGTGCAGGACCAGAGACTGGAAGGGCCCTGCAGCTGGCCCAGCACAGGTGAGGCCTGGAGTCACTTACCAAGGGGACCCTGGCACCTGAAGATGCTGGATCTCCAGCCTCCATCCCACCGTGACCTGGGAGTGCCCCAGGATGGCAGCCCACATCTGATCACTTGTGAGCCGCGTCAATCTGTACTCTCCTCTTATCGAGTGTGTCTTAGAATGGCTCCATGTGTGGTTTTCTCCCACACTGGTTTGTGTGCTGTGTACCGCAATTGGGTTCCCAAGCTTTTTTTTTTTTTTAAGTTTGTGGGCATCCGTGACATTCAGCATCACACTCACCGCCAACCCTAGGCATGTTAGTCAGACATGCCGCCTGCCCCGTTTATCACAGTGTACTATGATGTACCCAGGTGGTACTTCTGGTTGTGCCGGCCATGCCCCATGCTGGTCCTCTGCCTGAAATGCCCTCCCTGTACTCATCAGCTGTCCATCTCCTACTCATCCTCCAGGCCCAGAGCAAATCCACCCTTCCACAAAGCCTGACTTCCTCCTCCGCTCCTGCCTATGGACTCAGTTCTTGATATTTGTCATGTGTGCCTTTGAAACACATCACAGCCGCCTCTGATAGACAGCGCTGCCAACGAAGTGTCGGTTAACCCCTGCACTGCCGTTTAACTTTTCATCCATACAGGTTGTTTCTTCAGCTGGCCTCTGAAATTGCTTGAGATAGGAACCCTGCCTCCTGGGTCCCCTCTACTGCTTTGTATTGCCCATGCGATGTGTGTTAGATAACTGTCAACTTGTGCCTGGGACCAGCAATGAATCAGTGAATGAGTGAGTGAATGAATAAGCAAACTGAGCCTTTGAGCCTCACTTGTGATAAAGGCCCAAGGGAAGATGACTATCAAAACCGAGAGAACAGATGGCTCCCGCCAGGAGCTCTGGAGGCTCCAGGGTTGGTACTTGGTGGGGGGCGGGGGGTGGCGGGGGGAGTGGGCTTATGGGCAGTGGATGGAAGTGGGTGCAGGGATTCATTTTGTAGTTGTATTTTCATAGCAAACACTATTTTCATTCAGGAGTAATGGAAACTTGGGGGGAGACCCAAAGCCCCAAACCACCTGTTGGCAACACCACCGCCAAGGGGCAGCCAGTGCAGGGATCGGCTAGAACTCAGAATTCCAGCAGCTTCTGAATCCACAATGTAAAGATCACTCAACTTTATCCTGCTTTTTAGGATCCCAAATACCCAGCTGCCTGCACTTTTTGCCAGCTGTGTTAATGTTTGCTTTATACCGCCTGCTAGTGATTGTAAAATAAAACTTCTGTTTCATGTACTCAAAACCCAGTGGCTTTGGAGAGGGTCTGGAGGCACAGATGGGAAAAAGAGAGGTGGCTGAGACAGGCAGACAGTGATAAGGAGGCTCGGAGAGACAGCGGGGGAGTGAGCAAGGGCAAGATCAGGGAAGAGCGCCGGGCGGAGGCGGATCAGGAACGAGGCAGGCGTGAGGCACCTCGCCCACCTCTCACCCCAGGTGTGTGGGCACAGCCGGCTGCTCTGTCCTCACAAAGGTGATGATGACAGGACTGGCAGGGGCAGTTCCCAACCCACGGTCTGGAGATCTACAGTCTGTCAAACTTACCATAATTACTGTGCTGAGGTAGTTGGATGATGGACAACTTCCCCCTTCCTCATGCATCTGAGCATGCGCTCCGTTATGCAAAGCAAAGTGGATGCAAGAGTGAGTTGCTCAGCATCTTACGGGACGATGGACGGAGTGCACCGAAAGCTCGGATTGGGGCCAGCAGAACACCATGCTGAGACCACTGGTTCTAAGCCAGACTGCCTGGGATTGAATCCCAGCTCTGCCAGTCACCTGCTGTTCAACCCTAGGCAAGTTCCCTGACCTCTCTGTGCCTTGGTGTCCCCTGTAACTATAGAGCGAATAAGAATACCTTACAGGGCAGTTGTGGTGACCTGAATGAGTCAAGACTTGCAAAGCCTTAAAACAGTATCAGGCACGTAACAAGATCAGATAAGTGTGTGTTTTAAAAAAAAAATAAAGGCTTCCCTGGTGGCGCAGTGATTGAGAATCTGCCTGCCAATGCAGGGGACACGGGTTCGAGCCCTGGTCTGGGAAGATCCCACATGCCGTGGAGCAACTAGGCCCGTGAGCCACAGTTACTGAGCCTGCGCATCTGGAGCCTGTGCTCCGCAACAAGAGAGGCCGCAATAGTGAGAGGCCCGCGCACCGCGATGAAGAGTGGCCCCCACTTGCCGCAACTGGAGAAAGCCCTCGCACAGAAACGAAGACCCAACACAGCCATAAATAAATAAATTAAAAAAAAAAATTAAGCCACATAAGATCTAATTTACATGGGATGGTTAGGCAAGGCCTCCCTGAAAAAATGACCTTTAAAACAGAGACATGAGGGGCTTCCCTGGTGGCGCAGTGGTTGAGAGTCTGCCTGCCAGTGCAGGGGACACGGGTTCGAGCCCTGGTCTGGGAAGATCCCACATGCCGCAGAGCAGCTAGGCCCGTGAGCCACAATTACTGAGCCTGCGTGTCTGGAGCCTGTGCTCCACAACAAGAGAGACCGCGACAGTGAGAGGCCTGCGCACCGCGATGAGGAGTGGCCCCCACTTGCCACAACTAGAGAAAGCCCTCACACAGAAACGAAGACCCAACACAGCCATAAATAAAATAAAATAAATAAATAAATAAAAATTAAAAAAAAAAAAAAACAGAGACATGAGAAAGTGGCAATCTTTATTTTTCTTTCTTTTCTTTTTTGCCACGCTGCGAGGCTTGTGGGATCTTAGTTCCCTGACCAGGGATCGAACCTGTTCTCCCTGCATTGGAAGTGCAGAGTCCTAACCACTGGACCACCAGGGAATTCCCCCTAAGGTGATTTTTTTAAAAATAATTCCAAAAATAAATTTACATTTCAAAATGTACACTTTGAGTACTTTCAAGTCTTGGGGATGATTCTTTGACGAGTCACATCATGCAGCTCACCTGGTTCAGTTACCGAAGGTAACACCTATTTTCTGGAGTTGCAGCTGTAGCCTGGGGAACTGAGCTTTGCTCTGCGGGAGGCCAAGAGCTTCAGTGGGAACAACTCACAGCTCTGGCCCCCTAGGCCTTGGCTCTGTTTGATGAGATTGCCAACAGTTGCACGGCCCAGAAGACAAGCAACGAGAGGAGGGACAGAGCAGGCTGGCCTCTTCCGTGGGCCACCAGAGTCCAGCCTGGATCTGCGGGCTCCCCTTCCAGCACACAGGCTGCCCCGCAGGGCCCTGCCCCAGTGAAGCCGAGCTGCTGGAGCTGGCCGTCCTCCTCTCCCTCCAACTCTCACCCTGGAAGACTCTGCCGTGTCCCCTAAGTCATACTCTGGACCTTGGCCCTCACTTGATGTCATGAAAATTCCCCTTATGCCACTGCCCGGGGACTCTTCCTTTTCCTGTTCTCCCCCTTAAAGTGACCATTAGAATCCTCCCATATTACATACCTACATAAGAGGGGCCTCCTACAGACAACTGGAATTCGGGTAGGCTGCAGTAGGAGATGTTTAGGGGCAGAGAACTCTCTGAGAATGCTTCTGACACAATTGTGCTCACAGCTGACTCTCCCTCCCGCGGCCAGTCTGGCTGGGGGCCACCACTGGGGAGATGGTCAGGAAGGTGGGGACGCTCCCCAGCCTCATGACCAAGAGGGTCTGAGCCGTCTCACCCCGTGCGACGCCTTGAGCTGTAAGTCAAAGACACTAATTGCAGGGAGACATCCCAAACCCTTCTAGTCCAAATCTCTGTTTATAAATAAGGAAACTGAGGTCCAGGGAGAGGAAGGGACTTGTTCAAGGCCAGGTGCTGCTGAGGCTGAGGGTCCCACACACACGGCCCACCTGCGGGAGGACCGCCCTGACACCGGCCTGCGCTGCCTCAAGCTCTCCCAGAGCACTTTTCTGGGAGGCAGAGTAAGTTTAAAACGTCCCGCTGCCGTGGCTGCAGCACAAAGTCACCCTCTCTCCGCCCCTCTGCTGGCTAGAGCCCCCTGAGTGCCAGGAAAGCCTGCGCTCTCCTCCGCTCAGCAACCGGGAAGCAGCTCTGGCTGTCCACAACTCACACTCCAGCGAGAACACTGGGGCCCCGAGTCCTCCTCAAGGGCCAACAGGATGGCAGGCACCGTGAACGTCTGGCTCCCTGGCTCGGGGTCCGTAACGATCAGAGTCTAAACACACACAGGCAACCGGAGTCTCACACTTTCCCACCCAAAGTGGGTCTGGGCTCTGAGCCCAGCCTTCCTCCTTCTTCTGGGGGTCCCTAGGCCTATGCTCCTGCAGAAGCAGCCCCTCTGGCCCCATCAAGGCCACCTGGCCCACGCACGAAAGCCCCAGGCGTGGGAGAGAAGAGATCTCAAAGCACAGGGGAGTCGGACTTGGCTTCTCAGAGAGATCAGTTTCATCATCGCTGGGCGGGATGGTAGCCACCCATCACTTGTACCACAAGCCCCTTCCAGGGCCCTGTCAGGCTGGGCTAGGCTCCGGTCTTGAAGAGCCCAGAATCTCAGAGAGGGTCACCCAGATTGGCTAGGGCAGCTGGACAGGCCTGAGAGGACACTTATGTACTTCCAGCCCATGGCCTTGGCACATGTGAGAAGCCCAGAACTTTGTGCACGGGGCAGGGTCTGAGTACACATTCTGGAAATGCATTTATGCTCTGGCTTCCATGGAAGGGAGGAGGGATCAAGAACAAGGGCCAGGTCAGAGACCTTCCCAGCCACCAGCCACCATACTGATGCTCAGGTGGTTTGTACCAGTGGTGAGCTGAGGGCACCCCAACTCTGGAAGGCAGAGCTGTGAGGCAGGCATGCAGGGTGCTGGGGGGCCGGATGGCTGGGACCGTGAACCTGCAGCCCAACAGAGCAGCTGTGGGCCTGAATGCTTAGGGGTGAGCAGTGAGACCCCGTGGCCCTAGGCACGCACCTCTCTCTGGCCTTGCCCTGTGTGGCATCTCGTCCCCTCTGATGGCCTTGCCCTGTGCCCGTCTGCCTAGCTGGATGGTCTGCTCCAGGACGGCCAGGACTGCCCGTCTTATAGGTAGGACTTCCCTACAAAGCCCACGGTAAGTATTCCAAAATGAAGGGAGGGAGGGAGACATTTATATGCTGTGTCTATCCCTATGAAAGAAGAAAATGCTGGGGTTCAGAAAGGTTGCATCTGGAGTGCCAGGGGCACGAGGAAAGGCATGGATGGGGAGGCCCATTGCATGGGCATGGCTGATACACACCCAGTTCCATAACTGATACATATTAACCAGTTATGTGACCTCAGGCAAATCTTTATGTGCTCCAGTTTGACTACAAAACAGGGGTAAAAATACCTACCCTATCAGCAGGGTAAAAATTAAGATAATAGATGTGAAAGTGTGCTGGAAAAGATGAAAACACTATTCAAATCTAAATCTATTAGCGTGATAAATACTGTGAATAATAGCAACATTAAGAAGATTAATCTTTACTGCTTGGAAGGCAGAGCAGGCAGAGGCCCAGGGCTGCCGGGAACACAGAAGCCATGGGGAATGTGAAAGCAGGTCTGCCCCCTGCCCCCGCCCCCAGCCGTGAGCTCTAACTCTGCTAGATGCCTTGGTAGGGGAAGGGTGCTAGATCACCAGCTCCAGGTCTGTCCTGCTTGGAGGGGGCTTGGGGAGAGGGGATGGGTGGCTCCCAGGAGATAAGCAGGAGCAGCCAGAGGGTCGGGGCTCCCCAGGCTGCCCTACCCTTTCACCAGGTCCTGCTCAGCCTGCTGCAGGGGAACCCTCCCTGGTGTGCACCCCACAATTACAGTCCTGGCCTGGTCCCCAGGCTGCCCCCGGGCTCTGCAGGGAAACTAAGGATAAGAGGGTAAAAGAGCGATGTTAGGAATTACCACCTCTGTTCTTTCTCCCCATAGGACACACATACTCCCTCTCTGCTTTACCCCCTTTTAGGTAAGAGAGTTTTCTAAAGGTCTGACCTCAGACTTCCTTCTTTCAGCAGTCCCATGAATTCCTCCTCCCATCGCAGCTCTCCCGAAGCTGGGACACACACTGGGGGCCCCCTACACACAGCCCGGGCTGTTAGGGCACATGAGGGATGTCACCCCTCCACCCCATGCCTGGGCAGTCAGGGGTACAGACGGTGACACAGCCCTCAGAGCAAGAGGCCACCGTGACCTGGAGCCTTTCCCTCCGCGGTGACCCAGCCCATCACTGGGGACTTCGGCTCCCGGTCTGTGTCTCCTGCCTGCCCTGGGCACTGTTTTCCTGGTAAGGCCTCTCCCTACAGGCTCAAAGGGTGTCCGGCCCCAGAGACTAAGGCAGCTGGAGGTGGCCAGGGGGTCAAAGTGGAAGGGAGATTCCTGCACCGCCAAAGCTCCTTGGAGACACGGGTGGGACCACAGGGAAGAAAAAGAGAAACGCTGATGGAGGACACCAGCCCCACCACGCTTGGCTCCCACTCTTCATCACAGGGCTGGTCTCACCCTGGGTCTAAAAGGATGGAGAAGGGCGCCTGGCTGGCCGGTCTGGCCTTTGCTGAAACGTTGACAGACAATGGGTTTAGGAGAGAGGAAAGGGCCTGGGAGTCCTGATTCACCAGGCCTGCACCTCATGTCATGACTGCTCAGCTCTGGAAGCTTCTGTGCCCCAGGGTCCTCCATCTCTACCCATGGGCAAGGGCACTGGGCTTGGTTACCTTGCCGTCTGCTCCACCCCAGGCTGTTCCTGAGGGAGTGGGCTCCCCATTTCCTCTGAGGTGATGTTGCCCCAGCAGGCAGAGGACACAGGACAGCCCTCAGCTGTCACCTCAGCTGCAGAGGCAGCTTTGTTTGCCACTAAGAGCTGACCTGAGATCATCGTATCACACCCATCTTACAGATGGAGAAATGGAGGCGGAGAACTGTTCATTGACTTGCTCAGATGCACTTAGAAACCCGAGGCATAATCCCAGTTGGGCTGCCTCCTGCCAAGGGCTCTTGGCCCTTTCTGGAAGCAGTGCGTGTCCATGACCACAGGGATGAGAGGTTTGGCAGTGCGGGGGCGAGGGGAGGTGAGGGTGTGTCCAGCCTGAGCCCGGGCAGCTGTACCAGCTGCCTCCTCCTCCCAGGTATGGGCCCACTCCCTCCACATGCCCCAGGGCCCTGCTGCTCAGAACCTACTCCGGCTCATCCCCAAGGCCCAGAGGTCCCTCTCGGGGTCAGACAGCGCACCTCCCCTGGCCAGGCTCAGAGCCACAGGGAGCAGAGAGGAGGGCAGCCCCACCTGGGGCTCCCTCACGTGAGTTCCCGGGGCAGGAGGGTCCTCACGGCAGCTGGTCCCCAGGGGACGTGCCGCAGAGGCAGGGGAGAGGGGCCTCCAAGCTGACAGGGCTTGCTGGGACCACTCTCCTCACTGACGGGAAATCTGACTCCTGGATGCCCTTAGGCCTCAGCAAGGGATGGGCTCCGCTCAGAAGCCTCTGCCTCAGCCTCTCCACCACTGCCGCCTCTGGAGCACCGCCCAGCGGGCTGCAGGCAGAGGGGCAGGAAGCGGAGTGGGGAGGGGAGGGGAGGGGAGGGGAGGGAGGAGGAGCGACCTCTCAGACCACTGTGGACAGCTGAGGGCCACTCGGGCCAGCCCCGTGCAGGGCTCCAGGCTCCTGCCGCTCCCGTGACCAAGGGGCTGGGGTCCGGACGCAGTCAGCCTTGGAGCCCTGCAGGGTCCCAGAGACCATCCCGGGCAGGGGGCAGGGCTCGGCCCTCCCTGCCACACCCCCCGGGGCTGGACAGAGAACACAGCCTCTCTGTCCGCTTAGGGTAACAATAAGGCTCCTCAGGGACCACCACTCCCGGACAAACAGCCCCGACCACACCCAGCTGTTTATCGCACAGGCCTGTGGAAAGAAAAGCAGCGCGGCCCCCACCCTTCCCTGCCTCCCCGCCTCCCCGCCTCCCCGGGCAGCGGGCCTGCCCCTGCCACACACATGCCACACACAGACAGACGCTCGGTCCACTGCGGAAACACACCCCAGGGGCCTGGCGATGGCCGGACAACAAAGCCGAGAGGCATGGAATCTGGAAAAGACCCGGTGTGGAGAGCTCTCTATTGAACACACAGAGGCTGCGCTCCGCTCTCCCACCCACTCCAGGGCCTCTCTGTCCCCCATTCCTTGGCCTTGGGCCCCGGCTCATTCCATTCCGAGGTCCTCCTTGGCCGCCAGTCATCAAGGGGACGGCTGCCTCCGTGCCGCCCACTCCAGGGCCTCAAGTTCAGTCCGCGGAGAGCCCCTGCCCGGCGCGGCCAGCCCGTGGGCCTCCTGGCCCGGCTCGCCCTGGCTCTCCTGGCGGCCAGTGCCCGCTGCAGCCCAGCCCCTCCTCACGGCTCCAGCTCCCGGGAGAGGCGGGACAGTTCCCGCTGGTTGTCGATGACCTTCAGCTGCTGGACGTAAGCCCAGGTGCTGGCTGGACTCCGGGTGCTCAGGGACTGCTCCGAGCCTAAGTGGGGGGAGAGGGGGGGAGCGGTGGTCGGGGGGGTGCACCGCGCACTTTGTAGAGCCCACCCCTCCTCCTTCAAGAAGCGAATCAGCCTCCCTGCCCTCCGCCACCGAGCCTGCCACTTCCCACGGCCAATCTAGAAGACACCCCGCCCCCCTGCTGGGGCAGAATAGCATGGTGGTCAAGGGCACAGGCTGGAGAAAACAGGCCCCCCAAATTGCATACAGTTTAATACCCCTTTTACTAAGTTCAAAAACAACTAAAACTAAAGAATATTTTGTTGTCATATATATATGAGGCATTTAAAAGATGTATATGTATGTGCGTGTGTATATATATTTTATCATACATATATATAGTAAAGCTATTTTAAAAAACAAGAAAATGAGTAACTCAAAATTCAGAAGAGTGGCTTCCCTGGGCGGGAGGGGCAAGAGGACGGGAGAGAGGAACACCACTAGGGAGATGGAAGTTATTGTCAACGTGCTCATATTTGGCTTGGGTCCAGAGGTGCCCATCGTATCATCAGAATATACATACATAAATTAAAATAATGATGACAGTGTGGTATGAACTGTGGATTACAATTAATCCCATTTCATGCAACGGAAGGCCAATTACAAGAACGCAGATCTGGAGTAAGAGTCCCTGGGTCCCAGCTCTATCTAACTCTGTGGCTTCCACAGGTTTCTTCAAGGCTCCAGCCTGTTCGCACATCTTTAAGTTAGGATAGCATTCTACCTGCCTCATAGAGGTGTCGTGAAGCGTTATCAGCATCATGTATGCACATGCCTGTAAATGCCAGCCATGGCCAACTTGTCAACACCCACCCCTGCCCGCACTTACACATGGAAATCCTGGTCGCCTGGCTGTCCTCGTGCAGGTGGGAGACTCGGCTTCTAAGCGGTGACAGAGGCACTGGCGGGTGAGAGGGGGGGAGTCAGCGAGACAGGACCAAGCCGGTGCCTTGAAGGGGACATCGCTCAGGGGCACCCACCCGGGGAACCCGCCCTCTCACCGCTGCTGTGGCTTCTGCAGTGGTGCAGCATCCTCGCAGCTCTGGCCATCATTCTCTGCGGGCCAAGCAGGGACATGAGACCCGGTGTGAGGAACGGGACCCTGGTGTGGCCTGGGGGACAGCTGAAGTGCTCGTAGGAACTAGTGGCTGTAGGAGACGGGGTCCTGTCTGCTGTGCCCCAGCTCACCCAGAGACCCAGCGGGGACCAGGCGTTGGGAAGAACAGAGGTGAGGGAGGGCTTAGATGGGAGGGGGCTCTGGTTGAAGGGCGAGATAGCTGAGGCTGTCACCCCAGCACTCCCCAGTGGAGACCAGACCCTCACGAGGGCATGCAATGGAGTAATGGCTATTTTAAAGGAAGAATTCATATTTATATTATTGAGAACAACTTTAGACCATCTCTCACCCCATCCCTGACCCCTTCCAAGGCCATCGTCATAGCCTGCAACCCATTCCAGTGTCAGGCACCCACCCTCCTCGGACTCACCATCTTCTCAAAGTTGATGAGATTCTCTACCAGTGTGTGATTTCCCTCATGGATGAAGGTCATGTCTGCAAAGAGATGGGCTTTGCTCATAGGCCCCCAAACTCCTTCCCCTTCCAGCAGCCAAGGAAAGGTGAGGGGTCAGTAACAAGGAGGCTCGGGCCTGTCCGTCCCCCACATGGCCCTCTTCCTCCCCACTAACCTCCTGGAGCGATTTCCTTGTATCTCTTAGGCCTCGTATCATCGGCCATCTAATGTCTGCACGTCTTAACTCTGCTTCTACCCTGTGAACTCCTAGTTCCTCTTTGTGTCCCCCAGGGCATCAGCACACTGGAATCACTCAGCAGGTCGGATGGACACACAGGGGCAGGAATGGATGGGATGAAGACAGGGAGGTGGATATTGGTCCTCTTACCTTTGAGAAGAAGGGGCATGAAGGGGATGAGGGGAGGGGAGAGCTTGGTGAGGGCCAGACGGTACACACGGTGATTCCATGAGGGGTCCTGAGAGGGAAGAAGCCACAGTGAGAGAGGGAAGGTCCCATACACCATAACCCACCACGTGCCACAGCGCAACCAAATGCCCACTGTCCCAAGGAGAGGCTGTGCACCCCTCCCCTTGGAGCTCAGCTTCCTCTCGGCCCCAGATCTCACCAAGGCAGGCTCTGCGGAGGCGGGAGGGGGCCTGGAGCTGTGACTGCCAGTCTGCATGATGTGGCTTCCTGGCCTCTGATTAAACCCCAAGGACACGTCATGGCCATTATCACAGGGGCCCTGAGGTTTCATGGAAAACTCTCTTTTCTGTCCCTGTTTCTCCCTCTCCCTCTCTCTAGTGGGTAAATTCCTTTGAACCTCTTGAGCCCCAGGAGAATTTTTTCCTCAAGCGTCTTAGAGCCTTGCTGATGAAAGCACCCTGCACTAGCTCTCCCCTGAATACTGTCAAACCTTTCAAACCGGCCCCCCTAACAGTTCCTGGCAGTGGAGGGCTCAGCTCCTCAATTCCTTCCTCATCTTTTGGCCTAGGCTGGCACATGGGCTCCTTGAGTCTCCTGAGGGGCCATTGACAGGCCCCAGAACACCGTGGGAGCTGGGGTCAGGACCTGCTTCCTGAGTCCTGAGGCGGGTCAGCTGGAAACCGGCATCCCCCAGTGGTCCCCTGGCACCTCAGACCCCAGGGCCAGACACTGCCCTCATGCAGGACCTCATAGCCACAGCAAATGCCATCCCCCCAACACACATACTGAGGGATATAGCACACTATGCAGAGCCCCCCATCATGCTAAACACCTGTTCCTCAGCCAGCACCCCAAACTCACAGGCCAAAGGGCTGGAAACCAGAGAAGTAGACAAGGACAGGCAGAGAGGCTGCAAGGGAGCCAAGAATCGGGGTTTCTGGAGGGAGGAGCCGGGGCCCAGCACTCACCAGCAGCCTCTCGAGGGCCGAGTAGAGCTTCCGGACTTTGTGGGGCAGCCTCTGTGAAGGAGAGGCAGGCGGGGCTGTCACTGCTCTGGGGTGGGAGCACCATCCCCAAAAAGGACCCCCAGAATGGGCAGGGGCCTGACTCAGGACCGGGGTGGGAAGGCCCTGGCCTGCCTCGGCAGATGGAACCCACCTCCCAGGTCTGGGCCAGGCGGCTGATGGCCGAGTTGCTGAGGCCAAACATGATGGCAAAGAAGGAATTGAGATTCTTTTGCTCCTTGAGGCTGTGAACAGAAGACCAAGAGACCCTCAGCCACGTGCAAAGCCCTGCACCCATACCACAGCCGGCCTGGGGCCCAGCGCCAGGCCAGGCCAGCGCTGCCCCTGCGGGCACTGGGGCCGGACGGGGTGGGGAGGCAGAGGCTCCAGGGGACCCAGGGAAGCGTGGGGGTGGCAGATTTGGTAACACCCTGACCATGGATCGGGCATTTAAGTAAAGGCAGCCTCAGGACTCCACCACCCAGCCCACCCAGCCCACAGGCACTCACTGGGCGGCCAGCTTGATGAACTTCCTGAGCAGCTGGGCCCGCAGGCCGGGCACAGGGCACAGACACAGCTCTGTGGCCACCCAGTACTGCAGCTCATTGAAGCGGCGCATGAAGCGCTCCAGGTTGGCGGTGGTGACGTCCCGCAGGGGCTGGGGGCCCAGCACGTAGTGGATCAGCTCCACCTGGGCGGGGGCAGCATGAGAGGTCAGCGCATGGCAGGTGGGGAGCCCACATCGCCGGCCCCCTCCCCTCTGCTCTGCCCCTGTACCTGGTGGATACTGTTGAAGAGGCTCCAGTCGTGGTCCGTCAGCTGGCCCGCCAGGTCCTTGGTGCTCACCAGGTCCAGCCCCTCTGCAGAGCCCACGGTGGGCCCCAGCTGCTCGGGGTGTGGGGTCTGCAGGTGGGAGAGTGCTCAGGGGGGCTGCTTGGGGAATCCAGGGGAAAGGTGCAGGGTGGGAGGAGCCTCTGTGCCCAGGGTGGGAGGAATGCCAGGGAGGGCAGGGGCTGGAGGGGCATCTGATGGAGGGGCTTCCCAAGGAGGCATGTCCCAGACAGCTCCCCAATGCTGGGACCCCTCCTTGTAGGGTGCCTGTTCTCTGGGGAAGCCCTGATGGGGCAGGTCTCCCTCTTCCCCCTTGAGAGCTCCCAACCAGTTCTCCCCTCCCCCAACCTGGGGACTTTCCCCGTTGGCTGAGGCCAACTCCTTCCTCTTCTTGCTTAAGGCCCAGCAGCAGCCAGAGCCAGCCCTCCCCGTCTTCTTCGTGTGACCCTCTCCTAGCACCCACTCCTACCACCCCCAAAACTCAGCTCCTCCCCAGGCCCTGGCGCCCTGCCTGTCCCTACCAGCTTGTGCACTTCCTGAGGGCTGACAACAAAGAGCCGCTCGTTGAGCCCCAGGGATGTGGCCACACCACGGGCATCTGGCTGCAGGCCAACGGCATCTGCAAAGAGAGCAGAGGCTGTGCTGGGTGGGGACAGAGAGGGAGGCCAGCAAACAACCGGAGGCAGGGTGGAGGCCCCATTTAGGAGGCTGGAAGGTCTCTTCTCCCAGTAGCAGGGTTGGAGTCCTGGGCAGGTGTGCTAAATACACAGGTGCGCACGCCCACGCATCCACACACACAGGGCAGCACGGCCCAAGGGTGATGAAAGGGGAGTCTCAGTGAGACAGGCTGACGCTGGGCAACGCTGGAGCCTCAGTGAGCCTCAGCTTCCTCCTTTGTCAAATGGAGGCACTAAGATTTGCCCTGACTACTCACAAGTCAAATGAAATCATTGATATAAATATAAATAGTGGCTATAAATATATGATACATATATAGGCCCTTTGAAAATAGGGAAATGCCCTGCAGAAATCTTTGTGCGGATTTTCATCAGCTCTTGTGGACTGAGACCGTGTTTTTAGTCATGTTTGAGTCTCCAGTCCCTAGACCATCAGCCTCCAAAGTAAGGTACGCAAGACCATCCGCGTGTCCAGGAAAAAACATTAGCTCTTTCACTTTATTGATTTTTCTCACCTGTTTTGCATTTCTATTTTGTGTGTTGTGTTATGATCACGTAACATTAGGGTAGGAATATATGTATGTGACTTACAAGGAAATATACACATATTATGGAGTTTGTAATAAAATATTGATTACTGACATCGGTGTCAATCAAAAGGATCAGTGCTCTGAACAGAGCACAGGCACGTAGGGTCTCAATAAACACTGGCTTAGGACAACTGCAACTTTCCAGGTAGCCACCAGAGGGCAGTGCTTCCCAGAGCAGCACATAGGCACAGGTGACCTCATCCTCTCTCCCCACTTCCTGAAGGAAGGAGGCTTTGCCAGTCTCCCTGCCATTCCTTGCCATTGTTCTCTGGATACCCAGCTGCCTAACCTGGGCTCCAGCTGTCAGACCTGGGCTGTGTCCTTCATGGACAACAGTGGGTTTTAATGTCCCAAGTTCTCCGAAGGCAGGTCTTAATAATCCTCATGTTGCCGTATTCCGAGCACCAACTTTATGCTGGGTCCCGTGCTAACAGCTTTAAGCACAGTAGCTTATTTAATAGCCACAGCAGTCCGATGGGATAGGTACAGTTACAGCGCTCATTCGACAGACGAGGAAACCGAAGTTCACAGAGGTTAAACAACTTGCCCAGGATCACACAGCTAGTAAGCAGTGGGTCTGGGATTCCAGCTCAGATCTGGGAGTCCACAGTCTAGGCTCTTAACCATCAAGCTGCTCTGTCTTACCTGCCATGGTACCTCTACCTCCTAACACACTGCTGGCCCACAGCTGACCGTCAAAGATGACTACAGACTAAATGAGCAACTACCCGAATTCAAAGGCTGTTGACGCTCTCACTGTGTGAAAATCACTGAACCCCTTTGAGCTTAAGTTTCCTTGTCTGAAAATAGGATCAAAATACCTGTCTCATAAGATTGTTATTAGGATTAAATAAATATGTAAGCATGATAATGATGTAGCAGTAGCTATGTAATAACAGATAATAATGTAGTGCTGACTATGGGTCAGACACCATTCTAAACACTTTTATAGATTAGCTCATTTATCCTCACAATTCCCCTATGAAGCAGGCACTCTTTTCATCCCCATTTTACAGATGATGAAACAGAGCACAGAGAGATTAAGCATCCTGCCCAGGGACAGAGAGGAGGGAGCCAAAGGGCAGAAGTCAAATGCAGGCAGCAGGTTCCAGAGTTCACGCTCTTCAGCACCACATGCAAAGCACTTTGAAGAGATGTAATAAACCTCCCAATAAATGCTAACCATCATTAACATGATAAAGATAATAAAGATGATGATAATCTTAATTCGGGGGATGGGCACGGCTCTGAGGGGGTCCACTCCCTTGGGGCCACCCTACCCAGAGACACAACTCACCGCCCGCAGAGTTCACCTTCACCAGCACCTGCCCCTTAGTCCAGCCGTCCTCCTGGGCCAGCGCCGCCATCACCTCTCTCACTGAGGCCGTCACAGGCAACTGCAGGGTCAGCACAGAGTGGTCCGGCCGGCAGATGTCATAGGGGACTGGAGAGGAAGGCTGGCTGAGCTGTGGGGGGGGGGGGCTGCTTGGTCTCCCCACCCCAGAAGGGAGAGGGCAGCAACTGCAGCGGAGGGAGGGTCCCGAGGAGGCGGGCAAGGGTGCTACGGAGTAGCCTGGGTGGGTGGGAGGCCCTGAGCTAAGGAGAGGGGGAGCCTGGAACAGAGACCCCAAGGAGCACGGCATGCCACCCTCGGCCAGGCACCCCAAGGTCAAGGGTGATGACAGTAGGGTTCGAGCTATGCACTGACTGGCTCGGACAGACCACCAACCTTTGTCCCCGACTCGGATGGCACAGTTGCTGCTGGGGAGAGGTTCATCCTGGCTGGGGAGCCAAACAGGCATGTTCCGCGCCTGAGAGGGAGAGAAAGTAAGGCCGGGAGGACACAGGAGAGCATGCCGGGATGGGGAGGGGCCTCTGTCACCAGGAGCAGGGGACCTGCGGGGCACGCACACCACCCTCGGGCTCTGCTTGTCCCATGAATCTGGGCCAGGTAAGGCGCTGGGGACTGAGGCTCCTGGAGGAGACAGAGCAAAGTCTGTGCCCCTCTACATGTGTGTTACCCCCTCTACCAGATGGGTCCAGAATTGCTCTAATACGAACACACCTCAGCTGTTGATCTCGGTCTTTTCCTCCTTCAGCTACCATTTGCTATTTGCTACATGCCAGGCTAAGTACAGACATATTTTAAGTATCTAAATAGTCACAAAAGCCCTTGGACAAAATATTATTATCCCCATTTTATAGATGAGATCAGTGAGGCTCAGAGAGGTTAAGTAACATACCCAAAGCAACACAGCTGCTAAGTGGCCCAGCTGGAATCCTAACCTGTCGCCTGCGCCCCACACACACACACACCGCGCTCTTGTCCACCAGCACTCAACTGTGTCAGCCGCCCTGTCACCCCACAACCCTTCCTCCACGGCCCCACCACAGTGGGCTGCTGGGGAGCCCCCGCTGTCCAGAGGCCTCCCTCACACAGCTCCTCTGCCCACCGACCACTCTTTCCAACTCTTGTACTGACTCTCTACCTGCTCTGAAGGTGGCAGATCAGGTTCGGACCTTGGTTCATGGTTCTTCCCTGGATTTCCAGATCTCTGCGCTCCCCTCCGAGCTCCTCCCAGCCTCACGCACCCTCCCACTCCACCCCACCCCCGCAGATGGAAGACTCTAAAAACCATACCACTGAGCACTGAATTTTCTTCCAAGCCCTGGTCTCAAATGCCTCCTGGATCCTCCCGTGTCTGTGCTCCATCACCCCAAACTCAACACACCCCTCGGATCCCTCATCCCACTTCCCAGGCTACTCTTCGGCCATTCCCCTGGGCTCATGGCTCCTGCTGCCCACTCCCCGCTTCCCCACGGCACGTCATCTAGTTCTGGGGTCTCCGTGTGCCCCCCTCCCCAGCCCAGGCCAACCCCAGGGTCCACCAGCCCGTGTGTTGCCTCACTCATTATCTACTAAAACGGCATTCTCCACCAGCCTCACCTCTCGGGTGCCTCCCTCTCTCCCACTCCCATCTGCCTGACCAGGGCCAGATTAAGCTTCCTATCACGGCTCCCAGGCCATCATTGTCTACCGGATAAAGCGCAGGTTCCTCAGCTGACCTATTCAGTATACAAATCTGACCTTGTCAATCCTTGGCTCAGACACCTTCAATGGCTCACACTGCTCTGGGGACAAAGGCCAGGCCCCTTTGGCCCGTGGCCCACGGAGGGGGGGGGCGGCCCCACCTGCTCTGGCCCCTGCCCATCTCTCCCCTCTCCTCCAGGCTCCATTAGGAGGTGGGCTCCCTCCCCCCTCACACCCTCCTGCAGCCTCTTCTCCCTCCACCCTCACTCCCTGCTGCTCTCAGCCCCAGCGGTCACTTCTCCCTGACCCTGACCCGGAGTCAGCCCTCCCCTTCCTGTCTCCAGAGTCCCCTGTCTTTGCCCTTATACAGCATGAGATTGCTCTGCAGCCCCGTCCCTCGCTTCACTGCCAGCCCCTCGAGGCCAGGGTGGCTCCCCCAGCCCCCTACCGCATCCTCGGCACCTAGCGCAGTGCCCGCCGGCCGTTCCCTGACTGAGTGGCAACCACAGGCTGGGGAGACAGAGGTCAAGGCCCTTCACGCGGGCATTCTAGTGGGACATGACAGACACCAACAGACAATAAGCAAGTAGACAAACAAAGAAAACAATTCCACTGGGATAATGCTTTGAGGAAAACCATAGAGGACACCTTGGAGGGGAGCCGGTGGGAGAGGGGCCAGCAGGTAAGGGCAGGAGACTGAGGAGGGGCTGAGCTTCACCTTTAGCCGAAAAGGAGCCTGCGAGGAGGAGGGGGGAGCAGGATGAGGTGGGAGAAGCAGCTGGGCACTGCAGGCCCAGGTGAGGCATCTGGGTGTTATTCCCAATGCATGAGCCCCCCAGCCAGCCCCAACTTACCTTCCCAGCCCTTTCCACCCCATTCCTCAAATCTCGCGCCAGTCACGGCTCTTCCTCCTGCTTCCCCCGCTAGCCCACTGCTGGGAATGGCACTGGGATCTCAGCCTGCCGTCCTCTGGGCTCCCTGCACTGGTCCCCAGGAACCCCTGGGCTTCCAAGGCTACTCCCAGGCACCACCCCTCACCTCCCAGGTGGGAACTGCTAACTGGCTCTAACCATGAGCATGAATCACCTCCCAGATGGAATAAAAGCCCCTTGGCTTGGTGGGGGCGGGGGGAGCAGTGACCTTAGACCTCTGTGTCTCCCTGCAGGGCCTGGCCCCAGCGCCACATGAAGCCCGAGCTCCATGAACACCTATCCCAGACCCAAGGATGTGCCTGGGGCCGACAGGGGACGGGGGCTTCCCACGCAGAGCCCCTTGGGTAGGGGCCGAAGGAGGGGCCCGGTGGTCCCTGGAGGAGTGGGGACAGCTGGGGCCCTGCAGAAGCGAGAGGACCTCATTCGGGGCAGACACCTTCATCTGTGGAGATGCGTTCCCACAGCCATTTTCCAACCTGTGGAGCAAGAGAGAAGGGAGGTGAGACTGGCGGGCAGGGCCCACTGCAGGCAGGATGACATGGGGACAAGAGCAGAGAGGACGACACGGGCTCTGGATTCTACCCGCCCTCACCAGAGGCTCAGAGGTTTGCAGATTTGGTGAGGATCAAAGATTTGGTGAGACAGGCAAGACTTGAAATCCAGCCCCTGGATCCTGTGATTTTCCCAGGTCAGCAAGGGAGGGAAAGAGAGCTCAAGGGAGAAAGGGACGCGGTGTCAGCGCAGGCAGCCTGCACAGAAGCTCTCCCTGGACCTCAGCTGACCCCATGGGATGCCTGGGAGGGCGGGAAGGTCTGGGAGGGCGAGGTAAACGCTAGGAAATTGACCGGGCGGGCCGGCAGGAGCTGGCACCAAGGGTGCTTGGCACTAATTAGGAGGCAGTGAGCACAGCAGGTGTGCTGGGGCTAGAAGGATGACACACGAATGACTGTGGGCTGCATGAGCATGGAGGAGCACGTGATGGGAGGGTGAGCGGCAAGGGGACTGGTAAGAACACTAATTGAAATGAGCAAGACTAGACAAGTGAGCACAGCGTGCCCTGCGCTGCACTCTTCAGGTGCAATGCGCGGTAGGTATTCTCCCAGTTTTACAGACAAGAGCTGAAGCCCTAGGGGGTGGGGGGGTGAGGGTAATGGGCTCAGGGCGGCATAGCTACAGGGGTGCAGCCTGGATTTAAGCCACGTGTTTGACCCCAGAGGTGGTGCTCTCCATCCCCGCTGCGCTGCCCGTCCCGCAGGTGACGAGTTAACTTGAGCCAAAGCATCACCTGTGGTGTCGCCGCCTCTCTGGCCACTGCTCCCGCAGCAGGTTGCTAAGCCGGGCATCCCTGCTCACCAGGTCTGACAGTTTCTAGGAGGAGCCAAGGTTCACTGAGATTCCATGTCCGCCCCGGCAGCCCGGTCCAGCCCTGCCTCACTCCCAGGTACCTGGAGGAAGCTGGTGGCCACAGTGTCGGTGTGGAGCACGGGGCCGTACAGGGCCACCCACTGGCTGACCAGCCGCAGGATCTGTTGTCTCTTGTTGCAGATGTAGGTGCTGCACTCCTGCTCACTGCCTCCCGCGGGCTCCGCGTGGAAAGTGGGCACCAGTCAAGGGAACCACAACATCCAACCAGACCACCCACCACACCTTGGGCAAGGGAGGGGCAGGATGCCCAGAGCCCACGCACAAGCTGGGCCTGGCATGATGCTGGCACTTTGGAGGGTTCGGCACAGTCATGATACGAGGGATTCCTTCTCCCCACTCCACACACCATCCTCATCCCCTGGGGCTGGAAGGATATTGGTGCAGGAGGGCAGCGCAAAGCTGGGCAGTGGGCATGAAGACACTGTGGGTCAGGAGGAAGTCGCTGAGGAATGTCTCTGTAGGGCAGGGACAGGGGACAGGTGGGGGGCTTCAGCGGTCAAGTCTACTGAGCACAAGTATATGCACAGCTGGAGCATCCCTTTCCCCAATCCCACCACGGACAAGGGACCAGAGATGCCCAATCCCTGTCACTGCACCTCCCACCCAAGCCAAGAACACAGGAACGCAAACTTCCTGCCAACTGACCAAATGGACCAAACTAGCACCCGATGAGGTCAGACGGCAGGGTGCCTGGCCCTCTCCCATGCTGTGCTGACCACCCAATGAGTCAGAGAGCAGTCAGGGTGTCTCCTGCCCCTACCTGTTGGGTCATGAGCACTGGAATCAGGACGCATGGCCTCCAACAGAAGCTCTAGGATCTTCTCCGGGGTGCCAGACATCACTATATACCTAGCAGAAGCAGCCAGTCCATAGCACTTATGCCACGACTCCCCTTCCCACAGCCGGGGCAGACATCAATAATCAATCATATCACTCCTCCCTATTTGCCAGCCCTCTCTCACCTTGGGGTGGAGGGGGGACCAACTCAGGGGATGCCTCTTAGTCCCTGGAAGCCTCTCCACCCCCAGGTGGCCAGAGGGCAGGGGTATGACACAGGGAAGGGAGTAAAGCCTGGGAAATGGAAGGAGAGAAGGTGGGCAAGAGAGATGGTATGGAGAGGGAGCACGGTGGGTATGTTACCGGTTCCTGCCTGGGGTTGGGGGACGAGAAGGGCCAGTGCCCTGAGAGGTTCTCTCCAGCACCAACACCACTTTGCCATGTTCCTCCAGCCTCATGGTCTTTGCTTCCACATCCTGCAGAACAAGCCAACACCCAGTGCTCAACATACACCATGACTCCTTTCCCCACCCTAGAGCTTCTCCCTCTCCCTCCCCCATTCCAAACCCTGAACCCCACAAGGCTCCCACAGGGACCCGCAGCCCTTCTCCCACTCCATTCAGTGCCCATGACCTTGGTTTTTACCCCCACTCCCACCCCTGCCCATCACCCAGCCTGAGCCCCTCCTCCACCCCATCCCGCTCAGGGCTCCCTCCATGGATCTCACTCTCCATTATGCTGCATCCCCTTGCACCCTAGACCCCTAACCCTCTGTAACCCCACCCCCCTGGTCTCCCACCCGAGCCAGGGTCCCCAGGGCTCGCTGAACCTCCTCAGCATGCTCTGCACCCCCTCACACACCCAGGGCTACGCTGCCACCTGCAGCCATCACCCCGAGCTTCGCCACCCTCGACCTCTCCTTGATCCTTAAAGGCTCTCTCTGGTCTTTACTCTTTGCCCCACACCACTTCTCCAGAGACGTGTCCCTGCCATGTCCCCTGCCTTCCCCACCCCCAGCAGTGGCACCTTGATGATACGGTTGAAGTCCTGCTTGTCCACGCGAAGAAAATGACAGTTGTCTTCTCGCAGGATGATGGTAGCTGCCCGGGGTGCATCGTTCACCAGAGCCAGCTGCCCAAAGTCGTCTCCCTCATGCAGTGTGGTCACCAGGCCCTGCAGCCAGGCCTGAGTCACAGCCCAGCCCAGCCGCCCAGCCCTCGCCGGGACAGACCCACGGCGGACAGAGCCACCAAAGCTGGAGGAGACCTGGGAGATCGGCAGCCTTGGGTCTCTTAAAGGCACTGCCCGTGAGGTCAAGGACCAGAGAGCAGTTACACCCCAGGGGGCTGGGCAGGGAGGGAAGACTCACCTTGCCGTGGGTCACCACATTGACAGATCCCTTCCAGATGATGTACCATGAGGTGCCCTTGTCCCCCTGGCTGAACACTGAGAGAAGCACAGATCAGACATGCCCCCAGAGACCCACCACTTCTTCCCTGTGGCCTCCGCCCATGTCCAGGTCCCTGGTGCCCAGCTTCCCATCCCGTCTGACTTACACACGGTCCCTGCCTTGCTGTGTGGTTCAAAGAGCAGAACTGCCGCTAATTCCCGCTTCACCTGTGGGCGGGGAGAGGAGGGTCAATGAGGTGAGTTCAGGGGAAGAGGGGCCATGTGAGGAGGTTAGGTCCAAAGCCCCAAGTGCTCAGGGGACAGAGATGTAGTTAGGTCAGGTGACCTGGGATTCAGCAGGAGACAAAGCAAGGGGAAGAACTGGGCAAAGAGCGGCAGAAGGACTTTCAGATAAGGATGCCGGGGGGCAAGAAATTAGACTGAAGCTTCCCAGCCACAGGCAGAAGGGGAGGGGAATGTCTTCGGGCCCAGCAGTGGTCACAGGGAAGGGAGGCTGGGGGTGGGGAGGGTAGGGCTGGGCCGGGGGGCTGACCGAGTTGGAGAGGTGGGCCACGGCCTTGATGTGCAGCAGTTCCTCAAAGATGAGGTCCAGCTCCTCGTCTGTGCGCTGCCCGGGGCTGTGGGCACAGGAAGGCGGGGAAGAAGTGATGAACTGTGGGCCCAAGGCCAAGAGCGGGGAGCCACTGCGTCCACCAAGCTCGGGCCTGGGCCAGCCGGTGCCCCAGCAGCAGCTATTTATCAGTAATGGGCCAGCCTTTACCGGGAGCACACTGTGTGCCAGCCACTGGGCCAAGCGCTTTACACGCATTACTTCATTCCACCCTCAACGACGACCCCATGACGTGGGTATTGTTATCCTTTGACAGAAGAGGAAGCTGGCATGGAGAGGCCCAAGGTCACCGAGCCAGTAGCCAGTGGAACTGGAGTTTGAACGCAGACCTGCCGGCGGATTCCAAAGCCCTCCGTCTCTCTGCATCGCAGAGTGGGCAGGGTCTTTGGAGGCCACGTGCCCCACAGCCTCAGTTACAGAGGAAGGACCGGGTTCAGAGGGGGAAGGAGGGCTCGAGATCACACAGTAAGTCCATGGCGGAATGCAGACCAGAGCTCAGGCCTCTGGTCCAGCCAGGGTCCCTTCCCTCCACAAAAAGTAAGGGACCACCCCCCTCAGAGGGGAAACAGAAACTACCGAGTCCGAGAGCAGGGCCGCGAGACGCAAGGCGCCCGACTTACGGCTTTCGAAGCGCCACCGTGAGCAGGGCATCAGGCCCCCGCTGGGAGAGCAGGGCCAGCGCCTCAGCCAACTCCTCCTCCAGCTCGTGGATGCCTGCAGGCTCTGGCTCCGACCCGGGGAAACGGTAGAATTGGGTATCTCGATCCTGGAAGGCCCAGTCGTGTTTCACTGGGGGGCAGAGGCCCAGGCGTGGGGGAGGAGAGGAAATTGAGGCCACGTGGGTATGAGGCCCCCGCTGCAATGCCCACCGGAGGCCTGCTCCCCAGGACTGCCCAGCCCCGGGCACCCACCCAGGGCTAGGGCTCACCATGACAGAGGGCACCTTCATCCAGCAGCACCTGGCAGATTCCCACGGCTTGGCTCCGGGAATGGACCCCCAGCCCCAGGGCCAAGATCCCATCCACCAGTTCCCGGCCAGAGCAGCATTGCCTGGGAGGGGAAGGGGACAGGGAAGAGGAAGGAGACTCAAATGGCAGGACGGGAGAGGCGAGAGGGAGGGACGCTCCATCTGAAAGGCACCTTCCTAGTCTAGAAGCAGGGCTGGGCCCAGGTGCCTGGACAGAGTGAAAGGGAAAGAAAACAGTGGGTGGGGAGGGTTTGGAGGGGGTGGGCGAGGAGGTAGCCGAGGCCACCACTCACCGGTGGAGTCTGAGGTGGTACTTTCGGTCTCGGATGAGGTTGGGGCAGGTGGCCAGGAGATGCCGATGCAGCTGCTTCCCAGCCCTAAGCACCCGCTCCGTGGAGGCCTAGGAGCCGGGAGAGGCACAGCTGGCTCAGGCCCTGAACCCCTGGCTGTGCTGCCCCCTCCCAGCTCCACCCCTCGTGGCTTGTACCTGCTCGAGGCTCACGCTGAAATCCAGGGACTCCTCGCTGTTGGTGAGTGGCGTCTGAGGGCAGTGGGAGGGTTTGAGTGTTAGTGCCAGGCCTTTAAACCCAGCTCTCAGATGCCCACCCCCATCACTCCCAGCCCCTGCCCAGTCCCCGACTCCAGGCGTCCACTTAGCTTTCAACAAATACTCACTGAGCACGCCCCATGTGCCAAGCGTCCGCCTCATGCTCGCCCTGCTGCCCTATCACCAGACCCTTGTCTTCCTTCCTGACCCCAGCGGTGCATCCCCACAGATGAGATCCCAGTTCTGCTTACTCAGGGCCCAGGTGTGCCCAGGCTCCCAGGTAAACTGCACTGTGTAGGGAAGGGGCACAGTGGAGCTGGGGGGGGGGGCATGAGGACATGAGATAAGAAGGCCAGGGAGAGGCCAGAAAGTGAGCAGCTCGGGAGGCCTGGAGTCCCAAGGCCTGCTCCCAAGCCAGGGTCAGTCCCCAGTCACAGGGCTGTGGGTGAAACTCCTGCCCTCTGTAGGCCTCGGTGCAGACTGGTAGTTAAAAATACAAACCCTGGAGCCGACTCCTGGATTCAAATCCCTGCTCCTCTGTTTACTAGCAGTGTGACCCTGAATATATGATTTAACCTCTCCCTGCCTATAAACCTATAAAACATTCATAACAACAATTCAGGCTTTAGGAAGAATTATGTGAGTTAATAGAGATCACATGTTTAAAGCACTGCCCGGCATATACATAGAGTTGTATATACGTGTTAGTTATTATTACTCATCTGCGAAGCACAGGGCGGGCTGCCTGCTGGAAAGCCCATTTCCTCTCCGAGATGCTGCGGCTGCTATTCCCTAACCCTGTAAGAGTGAGTCAGTCTTGGTAGCACACAGGACAGCTCTGGAAGACGGGGTTTACGTACAAATCATTGGTGAGCGAGGTTTCCCTGCCCTTGGCATCAACTGGGCATCCGGGACTCCTGGGCCTGCGTGCCCTGGGATGTCGGCCATGAAAGCGTCTCATGCCCCTCTTTTCCTACCACCTGAGAACTGGAATTTGTGGACACCTCTGGACAGGATGCCCTACTCTCTATGAGCCGTCCCGAAGGCAGCACTTGAAGTTTACAAAGAATGTCTACCTCCGTGATTTCAGCTGATCTCGTACAGAATAGGATCAGATGGGAAGTAGGCAGAGCAGGTATTGTCTGTCCTCCCTGACTTAGGAAGAAACAAAAGTCTAGAGGTGAAGTGCCCTTGTAACTCAGACACACAGCCATACAGCCACGGATAAACTCAAGTTCCTACCAGAAGTGCTCACATTCTCGGTCTCACTCCACCCACCACACCTGCCTGTTTCCTCTCCCGTCCCGCTTCTCTCTGCTGCTTTCCCATCCGCACACAGGGCCTGAAGAGGACCTGGCTGGGGAGCTAGGGTACGACCAGGCCTGGGGCCACAGTCCCCTCCCCTGGTCCCAGCATCTTCCCACTGTGCGCCAGGCAGAGGCCTGAGGTCTGGCGTGCGTAGGTGCCTGGCCCAATGCCGGGCAGAAGTCGCTAGGTGTCCCATAGGTATCCCTGACCAGGTCATGGGGCCCATCCTAGTGCCAGACATAGCCCTGGAGACTTAGTGACAGGAAATGAGGAGGAGGAGGAGGAGGAGCTAAGTAAGGAAGGAGGAAGGGCAGGAATTCTACCCAGCCACCCCCCCGTGTTGGAACAAACAGTACCGAGTGCTAATGACTTGTTGTGCATGTCAGAGTGCCCAGGTGGCCCCAGTCCCTGCCCCGAGTCCCTTCGGTGCCCGCAACCCCGGCTCCCACACACACTCCCTTCCTGGTATTATTGTGACCCCGGAGGGCACATCAGGAGGGGAGGTGCCTGGTCATGTGGTCAGGCTGGTCAAGACTCAGATCTCAGATCCTCAGGCCTTGTTTAAACCACTTCCTGTCCTGCCCCAGGGGATGTGCACGAGGCTCAGAAGCTGGGGGCTCCGGCCCATCAGAGCTGAGGAAGGGACCTGAAGGCATCCTTCTTATTTTGCGAGGAAAGCAGGAGCCCAGAGACATGAAGCAACTTGCCCAGAGCCACACAACTGCTTAGAAATTGAAGATCCTACTGAATAACTCTACCAACGCTGACCCTGAAGTAGGTGTTTGTCTCCTATTTCACAGCTAGAGAAAAGGAGGCTCAGAGGTTACATAACCTGCCCTGTAAGCTGGTAAATAGGAGCCGCAGAATTCACACTGTGCCTCTCTGATTCCAAAGCCCATGTTCTCAGCCACCAAGCCCTACCATATCCCACGGTGCCTCCACGGCCCTGTGCTTACCCCACCGTGCGCCGTGAAAGCAGAGATGATAGAGGTGAATCCTGCCCTCAGGAATGTTCCATGGGCAAGGAAGTTTGGAAAATACTGGGTTAGACAAAGTTCCATAGGTTTTTCATCATAGTCTCTCTGGCCCCCTGCCATGTTCCCGTGCACCAGGACCTCCTAGGATCAGGGTGGAGGTGCTATTCCGGAGCAGCAGGCAGGCGTGTGGGCTCCGGAGCCAGGCACCCGGGTTCAAATCTTGGTTCCCCATTACCAGCTGGTTGTGTGACCTTGGGCTGCTTATAAACCTCTCGGTGCTTCAGCTTCCTCATCTGTCACGTGGGGCTGATGATAATAGTACCTATCCCACAGGGTAATTCTGAGGATCAAATGAGTTAATAACATGAAGCATTCGAAGCCCTGCCTGCTCTGTAGTAACTACTTGGTCAGTGTTAAGTAACTTGATGTAACATTATTATTTCATGCTGGGCACCTGTCATCTGGACACAGTGCAAGAAATGTTGTACTTCCGCTGACCCTGTCCCTGATCTGATAACCCTGAGTGTCAGCTTACAGGGTTCTCAGCTGGAAAGCAGCGGCTGGTATGGCAGGGGTGAAGGCCCTCGCCCACCGCCTCCTCTCGTGTCTGGACACGAAGGACTCAGGGTGGAAGAGGAGGTCCTAGCTAGCTCCCCCGGCGCAGCACCATGGCCTGCCCCACCCCCAGCACTGAGGGTCACAGTCGCACTGGAGGGGCAGGCACAGAGCCAGACAGCCGTGTTGGGACCCGTCAGACCAGTTCCCTTAGGCCACAGCTAGGGTCTCAGGCCAGGGCTGTGTATGATGGGACTGGGAAAGGATGCATGAGTGAGGGTGATGTTTTGGGGTATCAGTGTCACCATCTGCAGCAATAGAAAATACACTACGAGCTTGAACTCTGCAGCCAGATCGTCTAGGACCAAAACCCAGCTTTGTCCCTTAGCAGCTGTGTAACCCTAGACCTGTCACTTAGCCTCTCTGTGCTTCTGCTTTCACATCTATAGAATGAGATGATGGCATTAGTAGCTATCTCACAGGGCTGTTGTGAGATTATTTGATGTGACAAAGTAAAGCTCATAATAGCGCCTGGGATAGGAATACTACACAACGATTAGCTACTACCATGATTTGGACAGGTTGGATGAAAGCATGTTTTCTGAGTTAGAGAATAGAGCCACCTTCCCCAAATCAGTCACTCAAAGAGAAGCATCCCAGGCTTCTCTGAGCTGGTAGGACCCACCAGAGGTCATCCTGATCTTGTCCCTGCCTCTAGACAGATTGGTCCCTCTGTAGGCTCCCGGACATAAGACAAGATCTCATCTCCCCGTCATGTTTTCCAAAGGAGATGTTCTTCCATCCTATTCCAGCATCAGCTTTGCCGTGGTTGGTAAGTCCTTTCTGCATCTAACCTCAGGCCCTCCTGCTGTAACCTGCTTTCATTTTCTCTTGTCCTGGTCTAGTAGGAACAGAAAGTGCTCTCTTCAGACCTCAGGAGTTTGATGGGTTTCCCCCTTGATTTTCTAAGAAGGGGGCATGGCCTGAATAAATCCCAGCACTGTCCTCCTGGGACTCTGGGCCCCACCTCCTTTCAACATCCACCCTTCACCCTGTGTGTGCACGCTCCCTGCCGGGTACTTGTTCCCTCAGGTGAGCCCCTCCTCAGCCAAAGGCATCATCCAGAGGAGAGAGGTATAGCTCACAGGTACCCAGAGTCTCTTAAACACAGACGCAACGGGCTGAAAGCACCTCACCCCACCACTCCCCAGAGATGGTCCTCAGGAGAGGATGTGCCCTGCCTCTAGCCCTAAAAATCTAAGTTCCCTCTAATCACCAACACCCACACATACCATACCTGGCAGGGGAGGTGCCTTGTTTCTGTGCCTCTGACCCCATTTTTTACTCCACTAACCCCTCACCCTCACTCTTCCGGCCTCCCCATGCATACCAGCCCTTCAATTCTGGGGGACTGGGGGAGCCAGGAGACAGCCTGGCGGCCTCCTCCAACCCCTCCCAGACTTTGGGTCCCAGGGGATCCTCCAGTGACCTCATTGTCCTGGCACCTGACCTTCCCCCCACTCCCCACCTTGCCTCTACAAGCTGGGAAGGGGACAGGAAATGCACAAGTAATTATAGCCTGAGAGGGAAGGAGGGAGGGAGGGTTCCAGCCCACTGGCTCCAAGCAGTAGCTACTGCCAGTGACCTGGGGGGTGAGGGGGGCAGAGAGCGAAGCCCAGAGGGAACCCAGCTCCCCTGCCCCCTCCAGAGCGTCATCTGGAACAGGACCCAGGCCCATGAGGCCCCTTGTCAGGAAGACCCAGGGAGGCAGGGGTTGGGGGAGAGCTGGGGACTGACACCTAGATTCTCCTCCCGATTCCCATTGCATGGAGGACCCCATTACCTTGGTGGGCTTCAGTTTTCTCAACCCAGCTTCATATTTTGGTAAATATAAATGGTGGTTGGGTGAGGTAGGAGGAAGGAGGCAGAAAGTGGTGGTCATTCTACTCAAAGGGATTTGCTGATAAGAGAGGAGCTCTCCCAAGTCCTGCTTTCTCTCCGCCCCTTTGCCCAAGCACTCTCCCCACACTCACCTCCACCAGGGCTGGGCACAAGTAATAGACACACCGAATCTCAGGTGAAGAACCTATTAAGTCTGGGTGGCTGGGGAGAGCTTCTCTGCTGATTTGGATCCTGCAAACTTTATCCTGCCCCCCCAGCCCCCCCACATCCTTCCCCCACACCCTTTCTCTCTCCTTCATTCTTGCAGCTCCAGAAAGATTCTTCACCGGCAAAGGGAGCTCCGTTCATCTCAGAGCCTCCAAACTTCTCAGAATTCTCCCCTGAGCCCCTCAAAGCCAGATGCCAAGCAATGTTCACATGACCACCTCACCCCAAGATCCAAAAGCAGACTCGATGCAGTTCAGCCCTCACTAAAGGAGAATGTTGTCACGGTGATGTTTAAAACACAGTAACCAAGCTTACCTCACGCCCCCACTTGACCTGGCCCCCAGTATTTCATACATGCCTCCCACCACCACCTGGAGAACACGCAAGCACCTAACTCAAGGTACACAGAGGTGACAACTAAATGACAAATCCCTTTACCCCTCCCCTCATGCCTGAATGGGGGGACTTGGGCACCACATGCACACACAGTGCGGCTGTGTGAGCCACCCGCACGCTGCAGCCAAGCTGCCTGACCTACTGTCCACCCCAGCTGTCCCCCTCATGCCCCCAGAGCAAGCTGGGCCACCAGCAGCATGCCCGTTCTTCCAATCAGGGCCCCCTCCAGCCCTGGTGCCTGGCCCCGGCAGGGGATGGGCACTCACCCAGCGAAGCCCCTGGATGCAGCTGGGGCGCTGGTGCTCAAGAAGCAGCTGGTAGGAGCAGCTTCGGGACCGATGCATCCTCCTCAGCACCATGCTGAGCAGCGTCCCCTCCGGCACCACGTCCGGGAGCCCTCCCACCGGCGGCGCCCCCAGAACTGAGCTGTCCTCCACGGCCAGGCCCACCTGCCAGCGGCTTTCACCTGGCCAGCCCACCTGTGACGGGAAGAGGAAGGCAGACAGCCATGAGGCCGGGCCTGGGGCAGCTGGACCAAGGCACAACTGCCCCAGGCAGAACCACTTCCTTAGAGTCCTCTGGACTGGTCAGGCGGAGGTGCTGCATCTCTGCCAGGAGCCGGGGGAGGGACAGGAAGACCTTCACTGGGGCCTGCCGGTCTGGCGCACTTAGGGGTCTCCAGCTGGCGCCCCAGAGATCAGGTCCTTCTTCCCGGTCTTCTGGGGAATTCTGCCCCACCCCACCGCCCATGGCCCTGCAGGGATCTCCACCAACTCCCGGTATGAGACTATGGACTCTGGATCCCCCAGAAATGCAGCTTCAGCTCAAACCATTCGTTTCTCCACCTTCCTCACCCCTGACCAAGCCTCTCTCTCCCACCCCAACTCCCGGACCGTGTCAGCTTCCTCTCCTGCTCCTCCTCCCCCCCCCAACCCCACCTTACCCACCTTCATGTTCCTCCTCAAGCTCGCACAGCCGTGCAGCCTCTAGCAAAAGGCTGGGGGTGACGGGAGCCCCCCCGCCCCCCCTCCCCACGCCAACAGCGAGCCCCTGTTGTAAGTCCCAGGCGAAGTGAGCAGGCCAATTCCTAGCTGGACCCGCTGCCAGGGCAGCCCGAGCCAGGCTGGGTTGAGAGGCTCCTCTTGGGTGGGGGGGAAAGCTGGGGGCTTGGGGGGGGCGTTCCCCCACCCCCAGCGACAAGGAGCCCCGAGCCTCCCCTCCGTCCCAGACGAAAGAGCCAGCTGGCACCGGGCGCTGAACCGAGGCTGCAGCTGGCACTGGTCCGGCCGGGAGCTGTCACACCCCCTGCGCGGCCCGCCCTCTTCCCTTCCCGGGACGGACCGGGAGGGCGGGGAGGACGCGCCAGGCCTTACAGTAGGGAAGGGGGCGGGCATGGGCGGGGGGCGGAGTCCCGAGCCCAGGGTGCCGAGCCGGCGGGAGCCCGGGCCCCGAGAAACCCCGGCGGGCGGGAGCGGCCTTGGATTGCGAGCCGGGGCCGCGGCGGCGGGGGTGTCGGGCTAGGGGCTGCGGGCCGCTACACCGGCCGCCACGTGGCCGGGAGGAGAAATGCAAACAAGGAAACCGGGGGAAGGGGGAAGGGGGTGAGTCATTGCGGCCCCACCCGGGAGGGAAATCCGGGCTGGGGCCGCTTCCCGGCCGGCCGGGGGCCTCCTGCCTCCTGTTTCGGTTCAGGGTCTCGAACAGGCCGGGGGAGGGATGGGGCCGTTTTTCCGCAGGGAATCCCGCTGCCGAGCCTCCCACCGCCGCGCTTCTGTGCACACACCCCGTCCGCCCCCTTCTCCCCGCCCTACACACACAGACACCCGCCGCGGGTGGGGACACTGAGGCTGGAGAGGAAGGACGGCGCGCGGGGACTGTGGGCGCCGGAGGTGGGGCTGAGATCCCAGAGGAGCGGGGCTAGAAGGCCACGCCCCCGGCGGGTGAAGGCCGAGCTCTGGATTCCAGAGTCCTAGGCGGGCTCTGTGTGGAGAGCCACCGCCTACCCGGGCCTCAGTTCCCACCGCCGCGCTGCTGGCCCAGCGCCCCCTCTTCGCCCCACTCCTGCTTCTGAGTCCGCGGAGAGCCAGTGGCTCCGGGACAGCAGCTCCCCGGCGCCGGCGCCGTAACTGCTCAGGACGTCACCGAGGGTTTTCGAAGGAGTCACACGCCTCGCCCCCGGCTTTCTAGGACTCACCCCCTTTTTGCCCCACCTGTGTCCCTTTTCCTTTGCTGCTGAGCCTGCCCGGACAGAGGAAGACATATCTCTAACAATCCATGCCCCCTGCTCTTCCACCGATGATTATTTTCTTGGGGGGGCGGGGTTAACTGTGATTAAAATCAATTTTAATGTGTCTTTGAAAATCCTTCCAGGAGCTTATCAGATTGTAAGTTCCACCCCCTCAAATTCAGATTCAGTCCTATTGGCATGAAATGGAAAATCTATATTTTGAACATATACCCCAATCTGCTGGGATCCCACTGTGAGAAAGGATAGTGGAGTTTTAAATGACCCCCTCAGGGAAGGAGGGGAGCCCGAAAATGAATCTGGCCCCCAGACCAAACCCATCCACTCAGGTTTCGGGGAATTTGGAAGAAGGAAGAACAGCTTGAAGGGATAACAGGCTGGGGTCACAGGTGTCCATGGGGAAGAGAGTAGAGAGGGAGTGGGGCTGGGGGAGTGAGTTGAAATTTCAGGTCTCTGGTGCCAGTGACCTGGTCTAGAAGTCCTTGCAGGGGAGTCTCCAGAGACTGGCAGTCGGGTCAGAAAGGGGTCCCCCCTTTCCTATTCATCCTGCCCCTACTTTGGGCAGGTGGAAATGGAGCCAGTGGGTGAGGCAGGACATGTGCGTCCCTCTCAGCAGGCCACAATAGCCTGTAAGTGCCTGGCACTGTTCCAAGTGCTTCACAGGTCTTCTGTCTCTGCCACCGCCCTATGAAGTAGCACTACTGTCATTCCCACTTCAGATGGTGAAGATGAGGCTCAGAGGTATCAAGTAGCTCGCCAAGGTCAAGGGTACAAGGATCCAAAGAAAGTCATTCAAATTGGACCTTTCACTTGTCTCGTTCTTGTCACTGGAGGGCAAAGCCCCCCACCTCCCGCCAAGGCAGATGATGGAGCAGGTGTTTCCTTCTCAGGATTCCTGGTTGGGACTGGCCTGTGAAATGAATGCTCGGTAGGTGTTTGATGGAGCCTAAGGCCTGGAGGGGGCAGGGGACTAGGGGAGTGTGTCTGAGGAAGACACTTTAAGCCAGATGGTGAGTCATCACAGGGACAATCGTGCCATACCCTGGCGCAGCCTCCGCCCTCCTCTGACTATCTTTAGATGCCTGAAAGTTGCGTTAGGACAGATAAATGATAACAATAGTTAACATGCACCAGGCCCTGTTCTTGGTACTTGTTATACTTGTTAATGTTCTTGATACATTCACTGATTTAATCATCACAACAATCCTATGAGATAGGTATTATTGTTATCCCATTTTGCAGATGAGGAAGTGGAGACATGGAAAGGTTAACTGACACACCCAAGATTCCACAACTAAGATATGGAGCAGTGAGTGATTCTCCCCAAGCACTTATGAGTCTGTGTGCTTTACCACTCTGAAATCCTGCCTCTCAAATATACTGACAGCTCCTGCAAAGGGAGAGAAGCCCACATCCAGAGTCATTTCCCTCACACTTGGGTGCACAGGCTCCAGAGGTAGGGGGAGGGACAGACAGATGATGGAGGCTGATTAGCAGGGCCTCTTCACACTGTCCACCCACATGATGAGCTCTCGGCCAGGGCATGAGCCTTATGGAACCCTGCCTCACTCCCTCAGGCAGGCGGCAGGGGACGGCAGAGGCTCCCAGGGAATGGTCCAGGAGGGTTAATGGGAAAGGAGGGCTTCTTGGCCGGCTGTGGCTCTGGGCTGTATTCCTCCCACTGAAGCCTCTTTGCTGAACTCTACACTTGCGGAGCCCACAGCTTCCTGAATCTTCACACTACACGAGTCTAAAACTCCCTTCCCACCCCAGCTGCCTCTCCTCCCGCCTGGCCTCTCTCAGCTCCCTGCTCCAGGACCCCCACCACTGCCTAAGCAAGGCACCTGATACCTCACTCCCTCCCTCTCCCACATCCCATCAGCCTCCAATTCTGGTTGATTCAACCAATGGATAACTTCTTGCATCCGCCCATCATGCCCCATCCCCACTAAAACTGCTCTAGCCGAACAATGGCCTCTTCCATCACTTACTATGTGCAGTGTACTCTGTTTACTACTTTATAGACATCATCTTTTAATCCTCAGAACAATCACTATTTACAAGTGAGGAACAGAAGAACAGAGAGGTGAAGTAACTTGGCCAAGGTCACACAGCTAGTAAGTAGTAATGCCAGACTCAGTCTGACGGCAGAGCCTACCCTCTTAATCACTCTTTGGTGGTTACTACTCTCAACCTTGCCTTTCTCAGTCCTTCCTGTGCAGTGCCACAAGAATCTTTAATTCCTTCAACTGCATTTACTGTAAGTGCCAGCAACTCTGCTGTAAACTGGAGATCTAAAACTGGGCAGATACTGGGCTCCAGGGCCACGGAGCCTAGTGGAATTTTCTGGTAGCTCACTAACACACTAATCTGGTCAGGCCTCCATACCCAGCACAGTGTCTGGCATAAAGCAGGTGCTTAATGATTCCGGGTGGAAATGAGATGAAGTCGGTGGGACAGTCAGCTGGGGCCTGCTGTGGGCCTGTACCAAGGGCAGGGCAGAAGGGAGAGGGGCTGCTTTCCCAGTTCATTTTTCGGACAGTTTGTTTCACCTCCCTCCCGGCTGCTTCCTTGTCTCCTATCTTTTCTCCTTCTGTGCTGCAAACCTTGCTTATGAGGCTCAGCTGTGTCCTTTGAGGTTGCTGGTGGGATGGAGGGTGGGAGGTTGGAGGACGTCTTAGCTAATAGGCTGCCAGCGGGACTGCGGAAAAGGGCCAGCTTGGAGGCCAGAGGATATAAGGGCTGTGCCTGGGTACCTTGGCCTGCTGCAGCTTCCCTCCGCATCCCTGATGTGATCCCCTGGCCATGGCTTATCAACAAATGGAGAGGGACTGAGAAGAGAGCCCAGGTACCCTCACCTGGGCTCTACCTCCCGGCTCTGGAAGGTTGAAGGTCCTCTGGCACTTGTCCAGGCTTCTGGCCCCAAGGATGGTTCCAGCCCAGTTCCCCCATCTCCTCCCCTGCCCATTCCTGGGGGGCTGAGGCAGGGAGCTGGAACACTGATGGGCACCAAGCCAAACCTTCCTGGGACCAGCAGGTCACAGCCAGTCATTCCTGAGCCACTATGACAGTGGTAGAGCAGGGACGCAGAGGAGAGATGGGCTCCTACTTCTCCGGGAAGTGGGGGGCAAGCCAGAGGGAGGTCTGTGAGGGCGGGACGGGGCTGGGGAGCAGTGGGGAGCTGACTGAGGCGAGAGCAGGTCCCCACCCTTTCCTGGAGGCACATTCTTCTGGCTGGTGGTCAAGCTACCCGTGCACGGCAGGGGCAAGGAAACGGTCACCAAACAGGCCTGTGGTGCTGATGGCGGTAGCCAGAGGGTAAGGAGAGGCTGGGAGAGCAAGAGAGAAGGCAGGGACAGGTCTGGAGCTGTGCTGAAGGGAGGGGAACAGGCCTGCCTAGCAGGCAAGTTTGGTGGTATTTGAATGTGCAGGAGGTGCTTTCTCCCTCCAGCTTCTGCTTCTCAAGTGTGTGTGTGTGTGTGTGTGTGTGTGTGTGTGTGTGTGTGTGTATTCCACATACCCAGGAGACACTGCATCTGCCCTTGAGTAATCAGTGCTCTGAAACGGTGGCTCCAGCCCAGTTGTGACCACTTTCCCTCAGGCCCAGAGCCCTCTCCTTGGCTCCCTTTCCTGCACCCCTGTTGGAGCTTCCAGTCTGCACTTGCCGACCTGCACCACTCCCCCGCCTCTCCCTGGGGCTCACTACCCACACTACCTCCTCCCAACATCCCCAGCCTTCCCCAGACCCTCATCTCAGGGGCTCCCATCTTCCCTGGGCCCTTGCTCAGGACTCAAACTCTGCACCCACTTTGCCCTCACGTTTTAGAAACTTGGCAGGGGCGGCTGCAGGAGCCCGAGGGAGGGTTCCGTGTGGATCCAGAGCCCTGGCCGAGGAGAGGGCAAGGCTGCGAGTAACCAGGCAGGCAGGCCATGCAGAGAAGGCCCTTCCTAGCATCAGAGCAGACCCCAATCCTGCCCCCAAATCCCACTCGGGAAGCGCTGGGGCCAGAGGAAGCTGAACACGCCAAAGCCTCGGCACCAGACCCGCTGCCCGTTTCCTCCCTCCAGAGAGGACACAGCGAAAGGCCAGGGGAGGCTGCAAAGATGGGGTCTGTAGAGGGAAACAGAAAAGAGAGGTGACGTCTGCAGGTCTGACTGAGAGAGAAGGCCGCAGGCCACTCCGTCCCCTCCTGGGATCGGTCCTCGGCTCCAGGGTGGAGAGGCAGACACCGGCCGCTCAGACTTCCCACCCAGGCCTCAGGAAGTCCTTCCTGCTCCGGCCTCGGAGCCCCCTCGACTAGGAGCTTTACCTCCAGAGAAACGGAGAGGCAGCGGACGCCCCTTAAACCTGCTGCGGGGCGGGCATGGAGCCCACCTCAGCATTCCCCCTCTCACTCCACAGAGGACTGGATCTTGATTTAATCTCCAGTCTCCCCCAGGCCTCAGCTGACGGTGCCGGCTGGGGTCCTGCGTGCCAGGCAAAGCAGCCACTGCTGTGCCCCTGCCGGGTTCTTCTCCTCCCACAGAGCCCGGCTTGTGTCAGTTCCTCCTGCAGGGCCCCATTTCTCTACCACACGCCCGGCACTCACCACAACTGCAATTAGAAATTTCACAGAAATTGCCTAATTATTAGTCGAGATTCCTCCTCTGAGAGAATGTGAGCCCCCAGAGGGCAGGAGCTGGCCCTGCTTTGCTCCAGGCCACAGGCTTAGCACAGCCAGGGCTGTGGGCACAGAGGCCCTCAGGAGACGCTGTTTCTTTTTTTTTTTTTTTTTTTTATTTATTTTATTTATTTTATTTTTGGCTGCATTGGGGCTTTGTTGCTGAGCACAGGCTTTTCTCTAGTTGCGACGAGCAGGGGCTACTCTTCCTTGTGGTGCGTGGGCTTCTCATTGTGGTGGCTTCTTTTGTTGTGGAGCACGGGCTCTAGGCACACGGGCTCAGTAGTTGTAGCTCGCGGCTCTAGAGTGCAGGCTCAGTAGTTGTGGCGCACGGGCTTAGTTGCTCCACGGCATGTGGGATCAGCCCGGACCAGGGATCGAACCCGTGTCCCCTGCATTGGCAGGAGGATTCTTAACCACTGCGCCACCAGGGAAGCCCCAGGAGAGGCTTCTTGAGTGGAATAGGTAAACTCATCTCCCCCTCTCCTGCCATGGGTCCTTCTGCCTTCCTCATGGCTCCCCCAGGTCTGCCTTTCCTTCTGTTACCTTTCCACCCGGTTCTTGGCCCATCGCTGTCCCTCGCACTGCCTCAGTCTGTCTCTAGCCCATCCTCTCCCTCCTCCAGGAAGTGCCCTCAGATTCGCACCTCAAACCTCTCTAGGGTGCTATTCATGGGTCCCAAGCGCTGGACTAAGCACAGGTGTCAATCTTTTTTCCAGTCCCTTAACTTTACCTGGTGCCTTTACAGCTGGACTAGATGGGGGATCTGTGTGTACTGATCAAGCCTCCGTGGTGACTTTCTCATTCAGTAAATCCGGTCCCTAAACTCAAACCTGAAGGACAGATATGTACTAATCCCTGTGCCCGGCTTTGTCCTTTAGGGAGAGTTGATGCCCTCCTCTCCTGCCCTCAGCCTTTGTATTTGCTCACTCCCCACAGCCCCAGGCTCCAGTCTATGCGGAGGTTAACGCCTGGCTTTATCTCTCTCTGTCTCTTTCTCTCTCTCCCTCTCTCTCCCCTCACCCAACAACAACCCCACATCGAAAGGGAAAGGAAAAGAGCGAGCGCGTTGGAGGACGCACCTGTGATTGGGGGTTCAGGTCAGCAGATGGAAGTCACCAGAGGACAAGGAGAGGCGAGCAGGCCTAGGCCCCGGGCCCCTCTTGTTGCCCTTCCAAATGCTGCGGCGGCCGTGATTGCTAACACGCGTGCAGGCACACACATGCGCCCTCTCCACGCTTGGCTGTCTCCGATGCTCATCTAGCTCTGGAGCTCAAAGACCTGTTGCTTCCGCTCAGCATCTTCTCACTCAGCATCCTGTCCTCTGCGTGGACCTCCAGGGTGTCAGTGGGCAGGCAGAGGAAGGGGGGTCTCAGTGAGAAGCCAGACTGTGAACGGTTTCACTCTAGCCATAAAAGGTGAAGACGTCGCCTTCTAGGGGCAGAAGGTAGCCACGGTCCTAGGGAGCAGCGCTGGGGGAGGGGTGGCCAAGGTGACCCCCTGGATCTGAGTCCTCAACTCGGGATTACTTCCTGCAGCCCTGGCAGCTGGGGTGCTCGTGATGGGGCCACCTGCTCCTCCTCTCTAGAACGGTCCTTTCAGCTCTGTGGTCTAAAAGTCCGACCTCAAGAGGAAGACGAAGCTGCAGGAGGGCCAGCTGAGGCAGGGTGGGCCCAGGGGATCCACCTCCGTGTCAGGCACGGCCTGGGGCTGCCTTAACCAGGGTCCTTAGCCTTGAACTCCACAACGGCTGGAGGTGAGCAAAGGGACCACCACGTAAGGTCTGGGGAAAATCTTGCACATAAGATTTTTAGCCCAACCTTTGCAGAGCTGGGTCTCAAGGCACAAGGTTGGAGAAGGCTGCCCCCTAGAGCCAGGATCAAAGAATTCTTTATGGACAGCCAGCCATTCTTGCCTTTATTTATTGCAGATATTTATTGAGTTCCTACCTAAGCCCATGGCATTAGACTAGGTACTGGGGATACAGAAGTGATCAAGGCAGGCAATAGGGTGACTAACCATCAGAGTTTTCCCTAGACTCAGGGGTTTCCTGGAATGTTGGACGTGTGTTGGTAAAACCAGGACAGTCCCAGGCAAACTGAGAGGAGTTGGTCCCTAACAGATAAAGCCCCTGCCCTCATGGAGGTTATATTCCAATGGGATGGCAAGGGTGGCGCTGGAAAGGATAAACAAATACACAAGACAATTTCACATAGTGATATCACTTATCACAAGATGTAAGACAGAGTAGGGGACTGTACTTTAGAGAGGAAGGACAGGATTGCCTTTCTGAGGAAGTAACATGTGACCTGAGGCTTGAATGATGAGCAAGCCTTATGAATCTTATGAGCACTCAGAGGAGAGTTTTCCAGGCACAAAGTTACCAAGACCCCGGGGCAGGAACAAGCTTGGCACATTCAAGAAACAGAAAGAAGGCCAGTGTGCCTGAAGTGAAATGGGCAGAGGTGAGACTAGTTGGAGTTGACAACTGATTTGTTTACCCCAATTGCTATGGAAGCTACTGGAGGGATTTAAGCAGGGGAGTGCCATGCTCTGGTTGTTATTTTTAAAAGACTATTCCAGCTGCTGGCTGGAGAGTGGATTGGAGGGGAAAGAACGAGCAGAGGATGACCACTTAGGGAACTGCTGCAAGTGGGGAGGTGGTGGTGATGGTGCCTGGACTAAGCAGTGTCTTGGGGAGAAAGGACAGGGCAGACCCAACCGTACTTGCTAATGAATTGGACATAGGGGGTAAAAGAAGGAGAGGACCAAGTGGTGCCTAGGTTTGGGGCTGGAGCTATAGTAAACAAGGATATACCCCAAAGGACATCAGAGGTCCCTCCGTGTGGGGATTAAGAAGCAGAGAGGAGGGCTTCCCTGGTGGCGCAGTGGTTGAAAATCTGCCTGCCAATGCAGGGGACACGGGTTCGAGCCCTGGTCTGGGAAGATCCCACATGCCGTGGAGCGACTGGGCCCGTGAGCCACAGTTGCTGAGCCTGCGCGTCTGGAGCCTGTGCTCCGCAACAAGAGAGGCCGCAATAGTGAGAGGCCCGCGCACCGCGATGAAGAGTGGCCCCCACTTGCCGCAACTAGAGAAAGCCCTCACACAGAAACGAAGACCCAACACAGCCATAAATAGATAAATAAATAAATAAATATATAAATAAAATTTAAAAATAAAAAATAAAAAAGAAGCAGAGAGGAGGAAGCCGTGACACGTCCAAGAAACTCAATGAACTGCCATATAGCTCGGTAGGTGTATCCTTGATGTAGCATTGTGGGAGGAGATCTATGTCTGGAATGTGCCTGCTTTGGGGGAATGAGAAAGAAATGTCTCAGGAGACAAGACGTCTGTGGGTGGGAGTTAGGAGTCTGTCTTAATACTGGTGGGGCCCAATTTAAAAGTGACTTCGGAGGGATTGGTAGTTCAGACAGGTTATCCATATAAGAGATGTTTACATGACCTGAAATGGAATGAGGGATGGTGTATTAGGGTAATGAGGTTAGCTGTAATGACCCTGAAATCTCAGTGGCTTAGCACGAAGAAAAGGGTGTATTTTTCATTCATATTACAGTCCGATGCAGGTTTGGGGAATGGAGTGGGTAGTTCTGTTCATTCATTCATTCAAGGGTCCCAGGCTCTTTCCATCATGTGGCGCAGCTGTCTTCAACATGTAACCTCTAAAATCATCACAGAATGGGAAGAGGGAATGAGGGCTGCATGGGAGATTGTATGGGTCCAGCCTGGAAATGGCACGCATTGCTTCTGCTTTGATTCCATTGCTCAGAACTCACTCTCATGGCATCAATTTAACTGCAGGGAAGCTGAGAAGTGTTCAAAGTTCCTATTTAGTAGGTCATGTGCCAGAAGAAGGATGCTAATGGTGAACACTGGTGGTCTCTGTCACAGGCAGGGAGAATGGCTATCTCTCTTGGGGATGGGGGGGTGGGCAGTGGTGTCTGTCTTGGGTTGGGATGGGAGTGCACTCTCTGAAAGCACCTTGGAAAGGAAGCTGATGTGGGGAGAAGAGCATGCGTGGTGCATACCCGTGTGCTTTGCAGCTTCCTAACCCTCCCATGCTTTCCCTTCTCATGGCCTTTCTCCAGATAAGATCTTAATTATCCCACATCTCACCACAGAAATAGCCTTGTGAACGCTTTCTCTTCTATAATTTTCTTTTCCCATCAAATCCAACTTGGATACCAAATAATCTTCTTAAGGCATGGTTTATGTCATGTTAGCCCTGTTCAATAATAACAATAACAACAATTTCAACAACAGCGATAATAATTTGTCATATTACCGTGTTGAGTGCTTTAACTGCAGTATCTCAATATCTCTCGATTGCTATGACAAGCCAATGATGTATCATCATTCCGACTACACAGGTGGAGCGACAGGGGTTCCGAGAAGTTCCTGTGCTGTCAAATATGGTAGCCACTAGCCACGTGTGGCTATTTAAATGAAAATCAATTAAAAATTCAGTTCTTCAGTCATACTAGGCACATATCAAATACTCAACAGCCACATGTGACTAGTAGCTGCCATTCTGGAGAGGGCAGATATAGAATATTTTCTTCTTGGCAGAAAGTTCTCCTGAGTTAGGGGAAACCTGCCCAGGTCGCACAGTAAGTGGTGATCCCATCTGAGCATAAAATCCTTCAACAGCTCCATATTGCTTCCACATTTAAGAAAAAGTGTCAGCCTGCTCTTAACCTACATCCTGGGCCCAAGCTACTGTTACATAATTATCTCTCGTTATTTTCTTGCACAACCTCACTCTCCAGTGTAACGAGTTTGTTAACTCCTCTCCAATACTCCTGACATGTGCACTCATAATAAATATTTTTGCTCTCCTCCTTTCTGTCTGCCCAGCTAGTTAATTGCTACCTGACCTTAAGGTTCAAATAGCTTAAATATTTCTTGAATCAGTCCCCTCTTCCCCATTCTCACTGCCTCAGCCTGAACCACCTTTCAGGCTCTCCTCACGTGGCAACCTTTCCGCTGCTACTAACCATACTTGCCGACATTTATTAAGCACCTGCTACATACTTGCCACTCTTCTAAGCACTGACTCTTCATCATAACACGTTGAAGTAGACATCACAGCTGTCCCCTGTCCCCATTTTACAGACGGAGTACCTAAAGCACAGGGAGGTGAAGAATTTGTCCGAATGACCTCTCTGCTTTCTAGTCCTTTCGAAGGAAGTTCACCCTCACACTATTACCCTGGCCACATTTCTAAAACACAGAACTGTTACTTCCCTCCCCTGGCTGCACAGAGACAGGGGAAAGCCTTCTCAGCAGAGCAAGCAAGGCCTTTTATGTTCAGAACATTTCCAACCTCAAAACCCATCACTCCACCCACAGACCACAAACTACTTACAGTTTCCCAAACCTGCCATGTTATTTCTTCCTTCTGGGCTGTCACACAGGCTGCTCCCACTGCGTGGAGGACTGTTATCCCTGCCAGCCGGCTCTGAAACCATCCATGGCAGTGCACTCTGGACCACAGGGCTCGCTCCCTCCTCTGAACAGCCAGCACTAACTCTCTCCATCAGTGGCTCCCAAAGGAGGGCTGGATGCCGAGCTCACCTCATTAAAATCACTTCTCATTAAAAAATATATATACTCCCAAGATTCAAATTTAATAAGTCAGGGGTGGAGTCTGGGGGGGGGGTCTCTTTTTTTTTAAAAAGAAGATCCCCAGACTATTCTGAAGTGAGGCAAATGTGGTTTACATTGCTCGCTTGGCAATTAATCATGTCCTGCCTAGATTTCTTGTGTATGATCTCCTTTATTGTTATTTAATTCTTACCTTCAATCACTCACATTCATCTATTCGACAAATGTTTACTAAAGGGCTACTATGTGCTGTGAACTCTTCTATGTGTTGGTGTGAATGAAAGAGGCACAGTCGCTATTCATGGAGATTACATTCCAGAGAGATGTGATAGCAGAATAATGGCCCCCCAAGTTGTCAATGTCCTGATCCCCAGAATTTGTGAATACGTTACTTTACATGGCAAAAAGGATTTTGCTGATGTGATTAAGCATCTTGAGAAGGGGAAATTATTTTGGATTATCCAGGTTCTTAATCATAAGGGTCCTTAGAAGGGAAAAGAAGGAGGCAGCAGAGTTAGCAAGAGAAAAGGAGATGATGTAATGACGGAAGCAGAGGTCCGAGTGGTGTGATTGTTTGCTTTGAAGATGAAGGAAGATATTCAGGAGTCAAGGGATGTGGGCAGCTCTGGAAGCTGGAAAAGGCAAGGAAACAGATTTTCCCCTCGAGCCTCCAAAAGGAAGGCAGCCCTGCCATCCCCTAGATTTTAGCCCTCTGAGTTCCTGTTTTGGACACCTACCTACAGAACTGTAGGATAATAAATGTGTGTTGTTTGAAGCCACTAGATCTGTGGTACTTTGTTACAGCAGTGAAAAGAAATAAATACAAGGTATATTGGCTACTTATCTTGTGCCAGTATGTGACGGGCCTCCCCAACTAGATTATAAGTGTTTGAGGGCTCCGAGTGTTGTGTTTTTTGATTTTCCCTGCCGGCTCCCAGCGTGGCACTGGGCCCACAGTGGGAGCTCAGTATACACCTGCTATAGATTCCAGTCTCTACCCTAGAATTGTATGATTCTGATGGGAGTGATGTTTGGTAGATTTGGGGTGGGAGGATGAGGCTTGCGGAGATTAAAGGAGAAGGGAGCTGTCCTTGAGGGTGAGGTGTTTGACGTTAGAAGATGATGGGGCAGAGGTTCCATGAGAAGAATCTTCTGAGAATCGCTTAATCCCTGAGGAGGGAACCTGATGGATAGATAGGGGCGGAAGGAATCATACTCACTGTGTACTTTCATATATCTTAATTTTTATATCTTGATTTTTGACGAGAAATTTACATCTTAAATTTTAAACGAGAACGTGATAAATTTTAAAAGTAATCACGGCAGCTGGCTTGTACAACCGTACATTTCCGGGCCCCGCCAGGGACCAAATATCCTGTAGCTCAGAGGACGAACCCCGGAACCTGCCTTTTTAGGCAGCATCCCCACATGATCAGGGGCCAGAGGACTCAAGGCCAAGCCCAGGACGCGCCCTCCACTGTGGTTCCGGGCGCGGGCGGCCTCCGGCCGGGGAGGGCGCTGTGCCGGCGGCGCAGGGGGCGGGCCGGGGGCGGAGCGCGGGCGGCCGGCGGCTACGGCTCGGCCCCCGGCTCCCGGCGCCCGGCTCCCGGCTCCCGGCTCCCGGCTCCCGGCTCCCGGCTCCTGCTCCGGGCCCTGCACCTGTGACCGTCGGCCACGCTCGCCCTCCGCGCCCGCCGCCCGCAGCCCCATGGCCCCGTCCCGCCTGCAGCTCGGCCTCCGCGCCGCTTACTCCGGCCTCAGCTCCGTGGCCGGCTTCTCCATCTTTCTCGTCTGGACGGTGGTCTACAGACAGCCAGGGACCGCGGCCATGGGGGGGCTCGCAGGTACCCCGGGGCGCGCGGGGGTCGCTGGGTCCCGGCTCCGGCGGCGCGGACGCGGGCGCGCGGCTGCGGGGAGGAGCCGGCGGCTGCTCCGCAGGCTCCTGGCGGGCGGCGCTTCCCGGGGGAGCGGGTGGGGTGTTTACCCAAAACTGGCCGTGGGCAGAGCAGGCCCCGCGCGGGCCCGGGCTCCTGGGCATCCTCGGGGGGCCTCAGGGACTCAGTGCCCGCCCGAGGCTCGGGGCGCCGACGTCCCGCATGTGCCATTTGCAC
The DNA here is from genome assembly GCF_009873245.2 of Balaenoptera musculus. Classification (NCBI taxonomy): domain Eukaryota; kingdom Metazoa; phylum Chordata; class Mammalia; order Artiodactyla; family Balaenopteridae; genus Balaenoptera; species Balaenoptera musculus. Next base: position 38,287,762 of record NC_045794.1, read on the forward strand.
CAGCCCCGCCGCCCACGGGTTAGCCCGTCCGCCCTCCACCCTGGGCCCAGTGACAGCGTCCTCCCTGCACTCCCGCTGCTCTCGCCACCTCCTTCGCGCGGCCAGGTGTGAAGACCCGGGGGTCTTCACACACACACACACTTGTGCTGGGGGATCCGCGCCCCTTGCCTGGGGACTGGGTGAGGGCAGAGAAGAAGTAAGTGGAAAGGAGGGCTGGGGGTTCCCGGGGAAGCCCATGTGCCTCCTTCCAGGGTGGAGTCCACCGCCAACGGAGTCGCCAGCGGAGTCCTCAGCGGAGCCCCGGAGGACCGCGCTAGGGATCTGATGGAAACTGGACTTTTTTCCCCACCACGTTGGTGTCTCTTTGCCACTCTTCTGCTGTGGCTCCTGGGCCAAGGTCGGCTAAGCCCCGCCGACCGCCCTTTCTGTGCCTCAAGGAGGCCAGAGGAGGCTTGTACCGGAGTTGAGAACGTCAGTGCGCTGGTGGAGGTCCGGTGCTTACCAGTGCTGTGTACTCGCTGTGCACCTTTCGGCATATTGTTAACCTCTCTGTGTTGTAGAATTGGTGTGATGGCGAAGCATATTATTTCTACTTGCTAACTTTTTTTTTTTTTAATGCTTTCTATGTGTCAGGCACTGTGTTAAGCAAACTGCTTCCATCATCTCATTTAATCCTTACATTAGTCCTATGAAGTAGGCATTATTATTGGGTCCATTTTACAGGCCAGGCTTAAACTGAGGCTTAGTGTAAATAAATAGCTTACTTAGGGTTACACAGCTACATGAAATTATATGTGTGGGGAAAGCACTTTGGGAAAAAAATACATGCAAGGTGCATAGTTTTGCACGGGATGATCTTACTCCATAATTAAACTCCTCTGCCAAAAGAGCCCTAAATGGACTAACTAAAAATAACTAGATTTGCTCATTGCCCCAAAGCTTACTGAGTGCCACACCTGGGTCAAGAAGGGATGGGAGGTGGAGTTTCTGCCCTATAAGAGGGGTGTAGGTAACCACGGCCTAAGCAGTGCCAAGCAGAGCACTTGGGTTCTCCGAGGAAGGGCACGTGGTTGCCTGGCTGTGCTGCTCTCATGCCTGCCGAGATGCCCCACCTGTGGTTCCTCCTGGGGGGCCAGCCTGCCCACCTCTGCTCAGTTATCTGCAGACGCCGGGCTCCTTTCCCCGCTGCACCCCACCACCCACCGTGTTCCTCATGGTTCTCTTGTCCTTGCAGTGTTTTCCTATTTCCTGTCGGCCTGCTGCTTTCTCCTCAGGAAGGCGGTGTGACTCTTCAGGCGAGGCCCAGGGGTTGCCCTGATGAGACTTGAGATGAGGGGGCTGGTTGGGGGTGAGGAGGGAGGGCTGCCCCTGGGATCAGAGCTGGGTGTGTTGGAGTCTGACCTGGTGGAGTGAGCCCCACCGAGCTGTGTGACCATGGGCACATCGATGCCTCCTGGGCCTCAGTTTCCTCATCTGTAAGGAATGGAAGGAGATTCCGCTGACAGGCATGTTGTGTGAGACCCCGTTCAGGTCTGGAATGCTACAGCTGTATGTCCTCTCCCCGAGTCATCCATCTTTCAGCTGCCTGTTGGGGGGGCAGCTTCAGGGAGTTCCGGGGTTTCCTCTGACCTGAGCCCTGCCCTCTCTCCCTCCCTGCAGATTTCCCTTAGCCTCTGGGGCAGGCCAGCTGTGGAGCTGCCCACAGCAAGAGGTGCTAGGGCAGCGACCAGCTGGAGCAGGGTCTTGGCACCTCCCTGACAGCCATCGCAGAACCAAAGCCGCCTGGTGACGGTGGTGGTGGCAGCTGTGGCTGTGACCGTGGTGGTAGCAGTGTGGCAGGTGGGGGAGGGGTTGCCAGGGCCCCACGCCCTCTCCGCCCTGAATGGTGCTGAGAGGGTCTGCAGCCAGTCAGCCTCTTCCTCTTTTGGGGATGAAGCATCAGCAGATTTGTGAGTACCCCGCTTCTGACTTGGCATTTTCCAGAAACTGCTGAGTCACCAGAGGGCAGCCCCAGCATGCTCCTTCCCCTGTGTGCCAGGCAGGGCTGCTAGGGGCTGTTGATTTCCTGGAGCCCTGGGAAAAACGTTCATGGGTAGAGACCCAGTCTCTCCCATCCTGGTGTGCGGCTGGGAAGAACTGGCTTGGAGGAGAGGCGGAAGAAATAGTTTTGCTATGGGCACGCTTGGGAAAAAGACTTGCTCTAGGTCTAGTAGACCGAGGAAAGAGAATAAGAATAGAAAAGTTGCCCAGGAGTCTAACCAGCTCTGTGTTCTTCCCCATGAGCTGTGAGCGAGAGAGGAGCAGGGGTGGAGGGCAGGGGTGTAGGAAGAGAGTAGGGCCCGGGTCCAGTGGCTCACTTGTCTGTGTTTCCCTGTGAGCTCCCCTGGGCTCCTCCTGGCTCCTCACCTCCAACCCAGCCGCTGGGGGTACTTTCACTGACCATCTGTGTGCCTTCCTTGTCCTGCGCCTGTCAGCTCTGAGCCCCGAGCCACCAAGCAGAGCCCTGCTCCTTGAAGCAGGTGGGCCGGAGCGAGGGGTGAGGTCTGGTGTGGACATGCATCCGGGTGGGCCTGGGAAACTGTCCGTTCTGCCCTGAGTTATGCAGACCAGGCTTCCTGGAGTCCAGAGTGTCCCAGGGAAGTGAGCAGGGCTGAGGTGTGGGAGGGACCGGGGTTGGAGGGGGGCTTGTGCTCCTTCACTGACCCCCTGGATGGAGTTGGGGGAGATCCCTCTTCCAAGGACAGAGGCGGGAGCCAGGGCCGGTGGGGACAGGCCTGCTTCCAGTTATGGCTTGTGTTTATCTGGAGGCCAGGCCTGTGTGCAGGGCAAGTGAGAGGTGGGGCAGGATGCGCCTGCTTATTAACAGAGAGCTGGGGCCTGGCACACCCAAAATGGTCATCTTCCTCTTCCTCCTGCTCAGCCCTTTTTGGTACGTGGATGTATGTGTGTGTGTGGGGTGTTCTGGGGGCACCACTGGAGCGTGGCCAGTGGACTAAGCAATGCCAAGCAGAGCACTTGGGCCCCTATTAGAGCCCCTATTTCAACATTTCCTAACCCAGAAATTGCTGAGTCACGGGGGAATTGCTCTGACCTTATTTTTCCCCTAAGCTGGCTTCTAGAATCTTTGAGTGGTAAAGCATCTGAGAGCCATCTATTTCAGCCCCTCCGTGGCATAGTGAGCAGATAGAGGGCAAGTGGAGCGGTTGCAAAGGTTGCAAAGGAATCTGACGGTTCCTTGGATGTGCTCAGCGACAATACGCTTCCTTCCTCGGGCCCTTTAAGAAACCAAACAGCTCCCCCAGTGAACACTTAGGACCCGTGTGAGAGGATTGGGAAAGACTTCTGGAAAAGGTGGCTAGCACACCATCCCTCCAGATCGCGGAAGACGTTAAGCTGAAGCCGGGGGATTGTTATTCTGTCCACCTCTGGCCTGCTCCCGCTTCCTGCCTAGGCAGGGATGGAGACGAGCTTGTCTTGCCTCACCCTGATCCCAGGGCTGGAGGGACCCATGTTCCAGGCCCCCAGCCCCTGAGGAAGGCTGAGGGTGGGCAAGGGCAGAGCTGGGAGAGTGTGGGTCAAACAGCATGGGAAGGGAAGCGGCAGGTGTTGGCAGAGCTGAGTCCTCACTAGCAGGGAACCCTGGGTCACCGTTTCCAGGCTGGCGGGACCTTTGGGCTCCCCCGCTTTCAGATGTGGAAGCACCGAGGCTCTGAGAGTCACGAGTAGCACAGCAGTGCCAGGCCCAGGTTTCCTGGCTGGCAGTCTCGTGGTTTTCTGGCCCTTGCCAGGCTGCCTGAACTGTGACAGCTTCTGAGCTGGTAATCAGAGCAGAGATCTGTGATGACATTCCCCCCTGCCTTTTTATTTTCCCCCAACTTAAAAAAACATTATGAAATATTGCAGGCAAGTAAAAAAGGATAGGCAATTTAGTGAACTCCCTCATTCTTACCATTCAGCCTAAAAAATATAATATCATGGATTCAGTCAAAGCACTCTCCCACCCCGATCTCCCTGTCAGCTTCTCTTCCTTCTCTCCCTTGCCAGAGCTGACCACTTTCCCCAGCCTTCCCATGCTACTCTGCGTGTGGCGTGTGCGGCTCACTTTTTGAAGGGCCTCGTGACTCCTAGGATCCAGCGGCCTACACACAGGTGGACAGCTTGCAGCTGGCTCTGCCTCGTCCCTCGTCCCTCCCTTGTCGGGACCCTGCGGCCCTGCCCTGGACCCTTGCCAAGGGAACTGATATGTGCTCCACTCTCTGGGCTGCGGCGGCAGGCACGGCCCGGCACAGAGGGCATTCATTGTATTGGCTGAGCGGCAGCTGGCATCGTAGGGGAACTGCCCAGCCAGGCCCAGAGGGCAGGCCCAGGACCGGCTGGGGGCATCTGGCCTGCCCTTTCAGCAAACGAGTTAGTAAAATGGAGTCTGGCAGGGGACTTCCCTGGCGGTCCAGTGGTTAAGGCTCTGCGCTTCCACTTCAGGGAGCACGGGTTGATCCCTGGTCAGGGAACTTAGACCCCGCATGCCTTGCGGTGTGGCCTGAAAAGAAAATTAATAAAATGGAGTCTGGCCAAGAGCAAGAAGAAGGCCACTTGGGCACTGGGTGGCCCTGGGGGTTTTAACCACTGGGCCTCCCCATCCCCTAAAACCAATACATGGAATTTGGGAAGAGCCCCACTGCCAAGAGCTCAGCCACAGGCCGTGCACCGCTACGGTGGTGGCCTCTGCAGGCTGGGGGAGCAAGAGCATCAGGGTGGGAGGAATGCTTCCCACATCTGTGGCCCCCAGGGTGGGGAGTGGGGAGTCCCCGGAAAGCAGGCTGGGCTGCAGCGGTCCTCGGTCCTCAAACGTTCTGACTTTAGGACCCCTTTACACTCTTTAAAAAGTGGTGAGACCCCAAGGAAATTTTGTTTATGTGGGTTATATCTATCGATATGTACTGTATTAGAAATTAAAACTGAGAACAGTTTTAAGCATTTTAAAGTAATATTAAAAATAACATTGTGTTAACATAAGTAACATTTTTTTTTGTGAGAAATATTCAGGTTTTCCAAAACAAAAAAATTAGGGAGAAGAATGACATAGTTTTATATTTTTTTCAGATCTCTTTAATGTGTGGCTTAGTAAAAGGCAGCCAGATTCTCCGAGCTGCTTTTGCATTCACGTCCTCTTCATATCCCAGGCCACGTGGCCTCCAGCAAACTCCACTTTACCGGGAGAGTGAAAAGGCCAACACTACTGTTATTATGCGAAGAGCCTGGCCTGGGGGACCTGCAGGGCTCTGGGGGGTCGGCAGGTGAGGAGAGGGGCGCTGCCTGAGCCGTCTCTCCCGGCAGGTGTGCTAGCGCTATGGGTCCTGGTGACGCACGTGATGTACATGCAGGATTACTGGAGGACGTGGCTCAAGGGGCTGCGCGGCTTCTTCTTCGTGGGCGTCCTCTTCTCGGCCGTCTCCGTCGCCGCTTTCTGCACCTTCCTTGTGCTGGCCGTCACCGGACACCAGAGTAAGGGCCTCCGCAAAGGGAGGGCGTGGGAGGGCCGGTGGGTGGAGCTCTCAGGAGAGCCGGGATTCCTGTCCTGGGTTCAACAGTTATGTCCAAGGGACTGGACAGGCCACTTAACCTCCCTGTGCCCGGGTTTTCTCGTTGTAAAAGTGGGGAGAATGGACGCCCCCCACCCCCGCCCCTGGGTTGGAAGGGATCAATGAAACGCGTGGGAAGTGTGTGCTGCATTCAGCACCCAGGAGTGTGTGGTTAGCCGCCCTTTTTAGCCTCCGGCGGAGCTCTGGGATGGGAGCGCCCCCTGGTGGCTGCAGTCTGCAAGTAGCCAAAGGCTCTTCGTGCCCCCTCTGATGCTGAAGCAGATTGGAAGGCAGTGGCCTAGGGTCAGTGCCACAGAAGCAGAGCGGATGATACGGCCCTGTGATTAGCCAACCCTGACCTTCCCTCATCCCCACTGCTTCCTGCCTGCAAACTCTGAGTGCTCTAAAACCTCTATGACACCTGATCTCTCCATTGGCTCAGTTCAGCCTCTGTTGGAGGTTGTGGGGAGGGATGGCCTGGGGCTTGTGGCATGGTGGCTAGGGTCAAGGGCAAGGTCCTCTCGAGTCACGGTTGGGTTCCTCTCCCCTGCAGGCCTCACAGACCCCAACAGCTACTACCTCTCCTGTGTGTGGAGCTTCATTTCCTTCAAGTGGGCCTTCCTGCTCAGCCTCTATGCCCACCGCTACCGGGCTGACTTTGCCGACATCAGCATCCTCAGCGATTTCTGACCTGAGCGATGAGGTCTTCACACCCTGGTGGTCCTCAGGACCTGGACTCAGCCTCTGAGACATCGGGCGGGCCTGGACACCCCCTGGGAACCCCAGAACCGAGGCAGAAAATATACAGCAGGAGGACGGTGGTGTCCCTGGGAGCTGTCCTGTCCCCTTTGGGGGAACCCTGGGTGCTGTGGAAAGGGGTCCTGCCATGTTGCTCATCAGCCTGACTGGAGGGCAGCTTTAGACCTTTTCAAGTGGATCTATTTTCTTAGCACTCAGTGGGCAATCTTTCCAAGTGGGGCCAGGGCAACAGGCAAGGGGTAGGGCAGTGGGGCCTTGACCTGCGCCTGGGGGCAGGGGTCCCTGCTGCCCTAGACACTCTCCCTCAGGCGGGACGGGACCCTGGGGAGGTCAGGTCAGGTAAGGGATCTCTAGTAGAGACTTCTCAACCCCTTACCCCAGCCCCCCCATCTTGTTGTCCCCCAAGAGTCAGGTAGCTGAACTCATTGGTCCCAGGGATGGTGACATTTGCTTCTCTTTTCCCAAGGCCTGGGGACCTGAGGGGAGTTCAGTGTCCCTCTTCCCACCCTGTTCCTCGCAGAGGTGGTTCCCATGAGTATGCTAGAGCCATCCTCCCCTTCACCACACACCCCAGAGCAGGACGCCCCAGATGAGGCCAGACTAAGGTCTTGGGGAAGGTGCTCCTGCCCCCCGAAGGGCTTTGGGGAAGGGGGCAGCATGGGGTGGGCTAGAAGGAACCCTCAAACCTGTGCCAGGCACCTCCAGCCCAACATTTCCACTCGGCCTTCTCATGGCACCCAGATTGCCCCGGCCCCGAGATGCCTTCCCCGCTCCTGCCCCTGCCCTTCACCTAGAGCTTTTCTCTTTTAAAATCTCCCTTCTGAAGGACAAAATCTGCTTTACTGCCTATACACTGGCCCAAGGGCTCACCTAACTCGGAAGGGAAGGGGCTCCATCCATCTTTTTATCTTAGGTTGTCATTTTGCACGGTCTACCCCTTTCCCACCTGATGTGTCCTGCCCCTCAGCTCTTTGCCTTATCTGTGTCACTGTCACTTTAGCAGAAATACAGCAGCCATTTGTATCAGCTAGCCTCTGGTGCTTTCTTATGGGGTGGACTATGGGAGCGGTGGGTGGGAATGGGGGTCTCCAGTCATCTCATTAAGCCATTTCCTTAGCTCAGAGGGGACCCTCTCCCTCTGGTCCCACTTGGCATGGGGGAACCCACAGTTCAGCTCTCCTCCTCCAGCCCCCTCAGCAAACCCCCCAGCCAGGGCAAGGATGCCCCCGGGCACAGTCTCAGCAACGTCTGTGGGATTGAGTGCCTATCGCCCCAAGAGGCCAGGACAGACGGGAAGGGGATGAACGTGCTTCCCTTCATATTCTCCAGGCTGTGAGGGCTTGGGGCCAGGTCAGAGGTAATGAGGCCGCTCCTGCTGGCTGAAGAAGCCTGGCCGCCTCGGAACCATAAAGACAGGCGCCACTAGATGAGATCGCCCAGGCCTGTTGTCTCACCCCTTCTCTCTTCTAGGCTCAGTAGATGCTTAAGAAGTCATGGTACATTAGAGCAGGAAGGAACCAAACAGTGTCTATTTTGGGAGCCTTTAACTGATAAACAGAGGCCCCAGGAGGTGATGTGACTTACCTGAGCTCCCAGCTGGGACCTGAACCCAGGTAGGTCTGACTCAGGACTCTAGGGGAGCCTTAGCGAGCCGGGTCTGCAGGCATCCATGTCCCCCACGCCCTAACGGGCCCTCTGTCTATGGACTCAGCCCAGAGCTGCCGCCTCTTCACTACCCAGAGGTGGGGCAGGCGGGGGCAGCCGGGGTGTGTTCAGATTCTTCCTGCAAGGCAGCGGCCACAGAAGGCCAAGGAGCTGGAGCGGGGCTGCCCCCCGGCCCAACCTGTCCCTTCTCTTCCACAATGAATCAGGCACAGGCTGTGCTGTGTAGCTGTAGGCCCGCTGCCCACCCCTCAACCCCCGGAGGCCCTTTCACATGAACCTTTAAAGCAAATAAAACATTTATTGTTCAGATTTTTTTTCCATTTTTTTTTTCTTTTTTACAAAAACATGCATACATACACAGGGTATGGTGGTACTCAGGAAGACACACTCATGTGCACACACATACAAACCCTCCTCTTACTGTCTCTCTCTCACACACACACACACACACACACACACACACACACACACAAACACAAATACTTTCCTTCTTGGCCCCAGGCCTGGACCCCAGAAGCCTCGAAGTCTTTGCCAGGGCAGCCTCCCCTCCCCCATGTCTTCCATTCACTCTCCCACCCCCTTTCCCCTCAGCCAAGCTAGTCCTATGTAGGGCAGGAGTCAGCTGGGGTGGGGGAGACCCCAGAAAGAGAAGGCTCACGGAGGGGGGTGGTGACTACTGAGAGGTCCCTGGGGGTCATGCTGTGCTTCTGAGGGGAGATGAAGGGTTTGGCACCATTGGATCAGGAAGCAAGGAACTCCAGGAGCACCTGTCTGCCCCACCAGAGCCCTGAGATGGTTGACGCAGGTGGCCTCTGGCAGGGGCAGGGACCAGATGGGAGGCCTGCCGATGACTGCTCTCAGAGGGAGCTTTGTCTCCCTGCCCAGTGGTGGGGAGGAAGCTTCCAGAGTCATCTGAGGAAGCAGGAGAGGAGGGACTCCCCCTGCACTCAGGGATCTGGGACCCCTTGGCTCCTCCTACCCATCCTCCCTCCCCCAGAGCCTAGGAAGGGCCACTCTGGCGGAGGCCAAGTTCACATTTCTGTGTGGAGCCTGGGGCTGTGTGCAAAGTCGGGGGTCTACAGAACCAGGAATAGTGGTTGTGAGCGGGCCCGGCTGTGCCAGTCCTCCTCTGTGCAGGCCTGAGGATCGGGGGCCCAGCTAGGGGCCCAGACCCCAGAGGGGTAGACTGTGCTTCGGGGAGAGCCCTACTGGGGCCCGGCTGGCTACGCAGCTGGCCTCCCATCAGGGTCTTCTTTGGTCCCTATGCTAGACCCAGGGGCCTTCCCAGGCTCCTTGGGGTGACTGTCAAGAGGCTGTTCTCTGGCCCCGACTACCTGCCCGAAGGATCTCTGAAGACCCCGGGAACGGGTACTGTTGCCAGAGGCTGGAAGAGAACCAGGTCCGAAGGGCAGGGCAGGGCGGGGCGCGGCGGGGGGGGCAGATCCGTCCTGTAGCCTAAAGGTTCATGGGTTCTTCCTCCTCCACCAGCTGCTCTGAGGTCCTGGGGGAGGGAAAGGGGGGTGCTGCTGAAGAGCCAGGGGCTGCAGGGAAGGCCTGAGCCCAGCTTCCCAGGAAGCCCGAGAAGGCCGGGGTGGCTGTGCTGGGGCCTGGGGTCCTCAGGTTGGGAGGGTCCGAGGGGGTGGAGGGGCTGTGAGCCAGGGGTCTGGCATTACCGCTCTTCAGTCAGGATGCCCACGGAGAGGGATGCCAGTGCAGTTACTGCCTCCACTTCTTCTGCATCGGCCCCTGGCACCCTGGGCACCCAGGAGTCTGGACAGGAGGCCAGGCGCTGCATGCAGCCCCAGTATTCACCTGGGCAAGAAGCCGAGTCAGAAAGGGCTGGGGGCACAAGGCCCTCCACCTGCCAACCACGCATCCTAGACTGATCCTGAGGCTGCACATCTCAGGCCCAGGAGTAGCAGACGCGTCCTCGGTGTAGGGTCAGCTCTCACCTGCCTCTACCCTCAATGCAACACCCTCCCTGACTCGGCCCCCGAAGCCCTGACAGGGTGAGCAGTGCGGATTCAGCGTGGCAGTGAGGGGCCCTCGCAGAGGTCCAAGCCAGTCCCACACCCCTCTGGCTGAAAGGCCACTGCTTACCCATTCCCATGGGTGTGGGGTTCCTAAGTGCACCATTAGGGCCTCCCTTCCCCTAGATGGGGTCTGTGTCATGGTGACCTCACGGAGCCCTGAGCCCCGGCCTGCTGGAGCCCAGGGTCCCCCTCACACGTAGCCCCTGGCAACGCTCAGGCCAGCACAGGCATGGGAGGCCAGAAGGACACAGTGCCGGGAGAGGTGACCAACACCGCGGCCACTCTATGTGGCTGTTGGCAAGCCACTTACCGCCCTGGGCTCCCACCGCCCCATCTAGACCATGGACACGACCGTCCCGCCTAGTGTGGCGAGAAATGATGTCCACGGAACACGCCCGGCCCAGAGCCTGGCCCAGTGGGAGGGCTGCATACCGAGTAGCCGCAGCGGCTTCACTGTCACGTACAACACCCCTACTGAGCCCGGATGTGGGAAATCTATTTTGTTCATTTTCGTATCCCTGGCATAGATCACGGGTCTTTACGTAAAGAGCTCCACAGATGCTGAGCTGAAGCTGAAAATTTAAAGTGCTTTCCAAATGTGGGGTTAATCTAAGGCTCAGCCCCCAAAGCAGGCAGAGCTCCTAAGACCCTGCGGCCAGGTTTGAGGGGCAGGGTGGGAACCAGCACTTCCACAAACAAGGCCTGAGTGTTGCTGTGGGCAGGGCCCTGGCCTAGGGCAGCAGCTGGGGACGGGAGGCCAGTCCTGCCTGGTCCCCACTGGGTCCATCTGGAGGGCTCCGAGGGTATCCACACATGGGGGGTGGGGGGCCGCCTCCCATTATCGTGGGGTACTTTGTAGGAAGCCTACTCCAGAGCAGCAGCGCCCCTGGCCTGGCTGGTGTTGGGAGACCTGGGGCCCTGGTCACTGCGGGCAGCAGAGCCCCAAGTTTCTCCCAAGTCTGGGGTCAGCGGTGTCCTCTCCCCACACTCACTGTGCACCCGGATCACAGCTTCCAGAGAGCGGATGGCATTGAGGTTGGGTTTCTGTTTCCAGCCTTCTTCTGAGAGGGGATCCACCTACAGAAGAAAAGAGTACATCAGTCACCCATCTCTCAGGGACCCCCAGGCCCAGCTCTCTCCCACCCCCGGGCCCCCGCTTTCCAAGCGCAAATAGGCGTGTGCTCCCGGCTCTGCCTCGGGCAGGGGACGCTGGCCCTACGCCTGACCTGGGGAAGTGGCACCCACGCCGCTCCCCTCATTCCAGGCCTGGCCACCCCCACCCCGCCCATCTGCACGCCCTCAGGGAGGCGCCCTGTCTACCTGCCCCCTGGGGCACTCGTGGGGGAGCTGGCCCCCCTGCGCCACCGACGCACGGGTCAGGGGCAGGCCGCTCACCTTGTTGCCTAGAAGAGCAGCCACACAGGCCTCAGAGGCGTCACAGATGGCTGTGAGGTCATGGCCACCCTCCAAGGCCAGCACCACCGCACCTCCCGCCAGGCTCATCAACTGCTGCGTCATGTACCCAAAGCCTAGACGGTTGCGTGAGGAGGGTTAGGAGGGGCAGCGGTGGAGGAGAGGTGGGCCCTCTCTACCTCTGGTACTTCCCTGCTTGATTCCTCCCTTAGAAAGAGTGACTCAGATGCACAAATCTCTACTTTCCCAAGTGCTGTCACATGGAACCCCCTGTAAATCCTATTAGTGTGCCTCACTGAAGGCTCAGAGAGGTCAAGGGCAGCTAGTAAGTGGCAGGGCTGGGACCGGAACCCAGGGCGTGGACCCCAGCCCATGTCTTCGTCACTAAGACACGCCATATTCCTCTCCGTCCTCCAGGCCCCATGGCCCAGAGGGCTGAGCGGGCTCCCTCTGTTCTGAGAACACTGCTCCTCCCCGCTCCCCGCAGGAGAAGCTGCCAGCCCGCCTGGGAAGGACACAGTTGGGGTGGGAGCGGTCCTGTGACCGAGCTTCCAGTCTACGGGACATAAGCCGCCTGGGTGTGACTTAGGCCTCCCACGGTGGACTGACCTGGTCTGTGCTGGGGCCCTGGGCCAGCCACTGCCACCTCCCCCTGGCCTTGGGCCGCGCCGCCCCTCCCGGCCCAGCCTTCACTCCCTATACCTGCCCCCTGGGTTGGGCCCTCCTTACATTTGGCGGAAACATGGTAGCCACCCAGTGGGGGTGGGTGACCCTCGGCAGCATCAAACCCAGCTGACACCAGGACCAGGTCCGGAGAGAACTCCCGGGCGATGGGCATCACGACTATCCTGCGTGAGCAGAAGGGGCCTCAGCACGCCGTGCAGGGCTGCCAGGCGCAGAGGCCAAGGGCCCCGCCAGCCCTCTCCCACCAACTTTACTGGGGGCACCCTGCTCTTAGGACTCCTAGACACCCACTCTCCCAGCAGCATGAGCAGATGCCTCTGACTTCCTTGACCCTGGCTGGCCACCCACGTCCCTGGTAGAGCCTAAGGACTCAGCCACCCAGGGCACTTAACTGGCAAGAGGCAGGAAGGAGCCAAGGATGGGGCACCTGAGGGAATCAAAGAGGAGTGGGTGTGTTTGTGTGTGAGTGTGTTTGGCGGGGTGCGGTGGGCAGGGCCTCAGGAAGGGGCAGGTCACTAAGCCTCAGGGAAACACTGGAAACACTCAGCACTTAGCTGCCACCCACTGAGGACTGAGTTGGCCACACCTCACCACTCGCCACCTGAGAGCTGACCAGGGTGACAGACTCCCTCTGAGGTCCTGGGCCACCAGATCCATTCTCATCCTCTGCCCCTGCTGGTGCCTCACAGCTGCTTCCCTCCATCCCTCACCCAACTCTGGGGTCTGTTTTGGTGTCCTTCAAGGCCCCGGGCTCTGGGCATACAGATGCCAGGACCCCCAGCCCAGGGCTCCTACAGAATTAGCTCTCATCGAGAACACTCCAGAAAAGTATATGGAGACCTCCTTCCAGGGTTCTCTTTTTCCAAATGGAGTATAGGAACCCTCAGAGTGAAAGATATAAGGGCTCCTGAGCAAAGTCCCTCTTCTAGAATGGCCTTTTTTTAAAAAAATTAATTAATTAGTTAGTTTATTTATTTTTGGCTGCATTGGGCCTTCATTGCTGCCTGCGGGCTTTCTCTAGTTGCAGCGAGTGGGGGCTACTCTTCCTTGCAGTGCACGGGCTTCTCATTGTGATGGCTTCTCTTGTTGCGGAGCACGGGCTCTACGCATGCGGGCTTCAGTAGTTGTGGCTCGCGGGCTCTAGAGTACAGGCTCAGTAGTTGTAGCACATGGACTTAGTTGCTCCACGGCATGTGGGATCTTGCCGGACCAGGGATCGAACCTGTGTCCCCGGCATTGGCAGGCAGATTCTTAACCACCGCACCACCAGGGAAGCCCTAGAATGGCCTTTCTTAAGCAGCTCCCCCTATATGGACATCACCTGCTTGCTCTCCCTCTTTCTCCACAATTTAAGTTTCTCAGTTCCTGTGCAGAGCTGCTCACCCCACCCTGCCCGTCTCCCCGCACTCAGGTCAACACTGGCTCTTGGTAACGTGTGACATTATATACTTTATAATATAAAGCACCCTTTGACCTTTCAATCTGTGTTTCCTGTCTTCCCACAGGGACTGGAGGCCCCTAAGAGGCCAGTGTGACAGGGCCTTTCCCTTTGTTTGTCTCCGTCCATAGGCCCACTCCGGGGCTGGCTTATAATGTCTAGTAATTGGATGAGGACAGGCTGACAAGCCACCTGATCACCTCCAACCTGGTGCTGTTGGAAAAGGGGCGGAGAGGGTGGCCTCGCTGGGCCAGGCCTCCTCTAGGCCCCCAGAGCCCTTACCTGAAGGCGGCCAGGTACTCAGGATCCCCCATTGGGGGGTCCAGACCTCCAGCCCAGGCCACGTTGACATTGAAGCCCTCACCGCTGCCAGCTCCCACCTGGAAAACAGGAGGCAAGAGAGACGTGAGGAGAGCAGAGTCCCAAGAGAGGAATCCCAGGCTGTCAGTGCTGCAAGACCAGCTCATCCAGCCTCTTCACTTCCAGATGGAGAAACTGAGGCTCAGAGAGGCTCAACAGTCTGCCCAGGATCACACAGCTAGTTGTGACAGAGGCAGAGTAAGGGCCACAAGGGAAAGTCAGTGGGGCTGGAAGGTGTGGTTACCTCATCCACAGCCCCACTGCCTGGGAAGAAGTTGCCATCGTCATGGCGATGAAGGGAGATGTAGAGCACGCTGGGGTCCTGGTAGAAGGTCTGCTGTGTGCCGTTGCCATGGTGAACGTCCTGTGCAGGGAGATGGGCAGTGGATTAGGGCAGGTCTGAAAGCAGAGACATGGAGACTGGGGCAGGCTGGAAAGGTTTCAAGGTCGGTGACCGTTCTGAGGGTCAGGAGCCTAGACTGGGGGTGAGAACACGGGAGCTCCTAGAGCTAAACTGTTGCATGACCCACGGGCACTCTCTGAGCCTCAGTCTCCCCTTGTATGTATAGATGCGTACATAACACGCTAGGTGGGGGTAGCAATAACACGAAACCCTGAAGGGGAGGAAAGAATACGTGTCAGGGGAGGATTAGTGCCAGGAGAGGGAAGAGTCCAGGGTCACACATGTCAGGAACTCTCGCTATTGCGTCTTGCCCAAGGTCATGGAGTGATGCAAGTGATGGAAACCATGCTCCGCTGCAGAGGGGCAGGACCATGAGGCCCAGCGCTCCCCTCCAGGGAGAGCCATGGTAACTCACAGGACCACGCGTGGGCGCAAGTGTGGAAAGTTCCTCCACTCTCCTCCATTCTGTGTAGGAACGTCCCATAAGCAGATGTCAATGCAAAGTAGTTAGTTAGATGTCAATGCAAAGTAGAGCACGAGGCCGTGCTCCAGAGCTAACAGGCCTCGGTTCAAATCACAGTCTCAGGACTGACGGGATGTAGAGCTGTGTGCAAGTTACCTAACCTCTCTGTGCTCACTTTCCTCATCTGTAAACCAGGTCAGAGTCAGGATTAAATATATGAGGCGTGAAACCATCAGTGTCTGGATGCGATGTGTGGTATGTTGATGTTATGTGTTATTACTGGTACCGTCACTACCTGCAGGAGAAAGGCAGAAATGATCAGATCTGCAGAAAGGAGCCAACAGAGGCCAAAAGACGGCATTCAAATGGCTCCTCCCCTGTGGGAGCCGAGGCCTTTCCATACACCATCTCCTCTGGGCCTCCCAACAGCCCCGTGATGGGGGCATTATCCTCACCGCGTTTTCCCCGTTTTACGCAGTGGGGGAACGGAGGCTCGGGGAGGCTAATGCGGAACCAGGCGGGACGTGAAGCCATGTCTCCTAACGCCAGGCTCAGGGCTCTTTCCACAGGGCTCTCGGACCTGAAGGGGCCAGGACCCGGGACCTACCCAGTCCACGATGAGGATCTTGCTGGCCTTGCCCTGTTGTTGCAGCTGCCGGCAGGCGATGGCCACTGAGTTGAAGAAGCAGAAGCCCCTGGAAGGAAAAGAGAGGTCGTGCCAGCCCATTCCCTCCCCGTGCCACACCCCCCCCCCCCCCCGCCTGCCTCTGGCCCGGCCCAGCCCCAGAAGGCTCAGAGGAAGGAGGGGGAACATCCCAAGAGGAGGGCCTTGAGGGCCTGCCCCCTACCTCAGCCCACCCAGGCCTCCCCCCAGGCCTTACATGGCTGTGGAATGGTCTGCATGGTGTCCTGGGGGCCGAACCACAGCAAAACCGTTCTGGAAACAGAAAGAATGCTTGTCAACAAAACAGCCAGACCTCTGACCCACACCTCCATGAACCTGCCCCCACCCACCCCATCCCCAGGCTCCTCCCCCGAGAAGGGACCACAGGGCAACAGCTGCCAGCGTTACTGACCATGACCGGGCCGGGTATCAAGGGCCCTGTGCTGACCCCCAGGCCGTGAACACAGAAACTCCCACCCCGGTGGCTCCTAGCTTTCATCACTTTGTCGTAACAACAGCTATTATTTGTTGGGCAAAATCTATGTGCCTGGCACTGTGCTAAGCGCTGGGTAAATGCTGGATTTCATCCTCACAACTCTCTGAGGTAAATGTTATCTAATCTTCCTAAGATAAACATTGTTATTATATCTGGTTTACAAACAGTAGAAACCTGGAGCTTAGGCGGGTTTCACAACACGTGCAAAGTTGCCTGGTTGCAGATGGTGGAGCTAGGACTTGGACTATGAGCTCCTAAACAGCAGGGGGTGGGGGGGGGCTCCACACAAGCCCCCAGAAGGTGCCCAGCCCAGAGCAAATGAGCAAATGAGCGCCAACCCGGTCTGTAAAACCTCAGCATCACAAACAGGCGCTCTGCCAACGCACGGGGCTCCCGAGAGGCCCTGCAACTTGCCCACGGTCACACAGCGGGTCTGTGTTAACCGATCCTGGATGATCGTGACCCTGTCTCTCTTAGAGATTACAGGGCCGGGGCACAGTGGCTTGCTTCCCCACCAGGTAACAGGAGCCTAGGGTTCAGATCTCATCTTGGTCCCCAGAGCTCTCAATTTCCCTTTCGAAACCCTGTGGTGATATCCAAGAGGAATGTGATGCTGGGTGTCGGGTCTGGCCTTCCCCGCTACCCCATCCTCTGCCTCCTTCCTCCGTGGCTTGCCCACCCTCCACTCGAACCTCTTACCTTTAGCTCTCGGGAAGCCACTTTGAAGGCGAGGTCAGTGACGCTGCCGGCAGCCCAGCGGGCCGCATTGGAGGAGTGCAGCTCGTTCCAGATGGTGTCGGTATCCACCTGCGGGGGCCAGAGTCAGGGCCCGCATCATCCAAGGCCTCCCACGGCAGCCAGGGCCCGGGGGGCGGTGCCCACCCCACGGCCAGGACCCCAGGGGCAGGGAGCTGGGCAGACGGCGCTGCCGCCCCACTGCCCCGCCGCCCAGAAAAGCAAGGCCTCCCGTGTCCCCCAGTCCCGGCACGACTTCTCCTTCCCAGCTTCAGTCCATATCACCAGCCCGCAACTGGCCAGCACTCTGCCGGCAGCATCGCGCCTGCCCCCCGGTCAGAGGAGGGGGCATGGCGTTACCTGGGCGGGACTTGGGGTTTGGGCCTGGAGGGGGTTTTAAGCCCCAGCTGACTCTGCTCAGGCCCTCGGGACCGTCGGAGCTCGAGGGGCCGTCTGCACCACTGTCTTCCACTCGGGGCCCCTAGCCCAGGCTGGGAGGCCCCCCAAACCCAGTCCCTGGGCCTCAAGGCTAGGGAGGGGCCGGGGGGCGTGATGGGGAGATGGGGAGGGCGAGGCGGACCGAGAGAGGCGAGGAAGGCAGAGAGAGTCGCAAGAGGCTGGAGAAAGAGAGAGAGACAGAGACAGAGAGGGAGCGGAGGGAGGAGAAAACAGAAGCAACAACAGTTGGAAAAATCAGAAAGTGGCAAGAAATGGGAAGTTGTGAACAGGGCGCTGACCGGCTCCCACGCAGCCCCCCAGCGACAGCTCCCATTTCCCTCCAGGACCGGGCCTCCGTCCCCTGCCTCCACACGCCCGGTTTGGTTTGCGCAGGGACCTTTTGAGGGGAGGAGAGCACTGCCAGGAGGCAGACGTCCCCAGGCAGGGTGAGAGGGAGCAGGGAAAGCTAGGGCGTGGGAGGGACAGGCCTGGGTCGCCAAGGACACCAGAGGCATCCCCACAGCCCCGGGCCGGGCAGCCCACTCCAGGGACGCAAAGCAGCCTGGAGGCCAGCGCGCTCACGGAAGGGAGATGAGCCCCAGCCCCGGGCTCGGCCCTGCTCTTTGAGCCTCCTCAACATCCACCAAATGCCTTCGAAGTGTGAGGGATGGGACTCCACCCTCAGGAGGACACGCCCGCCACAGGGAGCTTCCAGCCGGCGCAGGGGCACTACGGGAGAGCCCCTGGCCCACGGGGCCCGCAGAACCACAAGAACAAGCAGGCAGGGGCTGGGCCTGGGAGGACGGAAGGGAGGAGGTCTGAGAGCCCGTGGCCACGCGCGCTCGAGACCTCGGCACACTTACCCCAACGCCACCGCAGGGCAGCATCACGAACATCCGCTGTGCCAGGAGCCCTGCGGGGAGAGGTCCAGGTGTGTGAGCTGAATCTGCTCAGCCTCCGGCCCGGCCGGGAGCGGGGAAGCTCTGAGAAGAGGGCCAGATGGGGTGGGCAGGGAGGGGTGGAGGGGGCAGCAGAGGGACGAGGGGCGGCATGGGGGTGTCCCGGACGCTGGAGGGGCAGGCTGGGCGGAGCTAGGATTAGACCGCAGGGGATGCTCAGGCTGGGTGAGCCAGGGGAGGTCTGGGGGCCCCAGGCGCCATCGGTCCCCTACCTGCCAGCTTCCCATTGTCCAGTTTGAGGCGGCTGAGCGGGTTGGTGCCATAGAGGAGCACGTGCCGCTCCGAGTGCACTGACTGCAGCTCCTCCAGGGAGGCCTTCCGGCCCCGTAGAGACTGAGGAAGGACCCACAGAGCTCCTGAGCCCCTGCAGCGCCTTCCCTGCCATTCCCACCATCCCACCGCCCCTCATCTCACTCTGGCTCCAGGGCCTCTCAGCCCCTTCCCTTCCGTGACCCTCACGTCCTCCGATCCCACAGCCCCTCCCCTGCCTCCTTACCTCACACTGGCTCCGGAGCCCCCGCTCCAGCAGCCGGGACCAGATGCTCTGGATGCGGCCTGCGTGCTCCGGGTGCCTGCTGTTGTCTCCGCAGGAGCACTGGTGCTTCAGCATTACTGAGTCATAGACCAGCCCTGCGGAGAGCAGGGGTCAGGGCCAGGGCACCGGGGAGTCCCCACCCCCAGCCCCCCCTGGAGCCAGGCCGGGCACGCCCTCCACACCCCCCGCACAGCCCCACATGCCCCATCCTGCCCCTCGGAGCCCGTACGCACACCCCCAGCTGCTTACCCAGGCAGCCTTGAGCACCTCACCCACACAGCACGCCACCCCAGCCAGCACAACTGCCCCCAGCCACCGCCTTCCCGACTCACTGACCCCCCCTCACGTGGCCCAGGGACCATGACCATGACCTCAAGAGCTCAGAGCCTAACAAAGGGAGGCCTGATGGCAGGGGCTCGCACTGGATGTCATGACCCAAATAGGCGCCCCCATACTGGGAGCTGGGAAGTCCACAGTGGGCCATGTGACAGGACGGATGCAGTTTTGGGGAAGTGACTGTTTCAGCCTGACCAGTGGGACGCCCAGAGGAGGCCCCTGCACACTGCCAGTGGGAGGGTCACTTTCAGAACATCTCAGGGCATCAGGATCTTCAGAATGCTCACAGCATTTGACCCGGGGATGCCACTCCTTGAGAGTGACCCTCGGGAAACAATCCCAGGGATAGGGGGAGATTTACAGAAATTTACAAGGAAATTCAAATGAGGAAAAATGAGTAACCACCTAACTGCTCAACCAATAGGAAATCTTTAAACAAAAATACTGTGATGACATACTGTAAGATCTCATTTTTAAAGTTTAGTTATATCACAAAGTGTTCATAATGTGCAAGTATGAATAAAGCAGGGTACAAAATGTAGCCACAAAATGTGCTGTATGTGGGATTTATAGATGTGGTTAAAACAAAGACTGGCCTGAAATATGGCAGCATTTACAAGGGATTGCCTCTGGGTGGTGGGATACAGGCTGGTGATTTTTGTTCCATTCTTAGGCTTTTCTGTATTTTTCAAAATTTCTAAAATGCTCTTGAGTTATTTTCACAAGTAGAGCAACAATAATAAATATCATTTCTGAAGGCCCGGACTAGCTGTCAGGAGACCTGAATTCTTAGCTTGGCCTGACTGCCAGCTTGCTGTCCCCTTCGATTTCCTGAGCCTGGGTCTCCTCAATTGTAAAATGAGAACAACCAGTTGTTCCACGGGACACTGGGGGGATCTCATAAGACTATAAGAAAGTGCTCTGTGGCCTCGAAAAATGTCCTGAGTGAACCATGACACAGACATGGTCCTCTGCCCCGAGCCCCTGTGTGCCACTTCCCCAGCCACTTCCTCCTGCCCTCCAATCCGGGCCTTACCTGTGGTGAAGGGCAGGGTCCGGGCAGGGGTCTCTGAGCTGGGCAGGACACGGGCCTGGCTGGTGGGCTCTGGGGTTGGCAGTGAGGCAGGCGCGGCTGGGGACGACTGAGCCCTGGACAGAGGCCGGTGACCGCCCTGGGCCAGGGGAGGCAGCACGGAGTCCCCAGTGGCTCCCCGGGGGAGCCGCCCGGCCAGTCGCTGCTGCTCCCAGAGGTACACCTGAGGGACACAGGGGTCTCAGTCTCCAGGTTCTCAGGACCCTGCTCCATCCGCCTCTGCCCACGGCCTTGGACATGTCCAGGCAGGCCCCTTTTCTGCAGAAGCCTCTGGCCCTGCCTCCCAGCTGGGCTCTGGCCTTTGAGTCGCTGAGCTCCCTGTCCCCACCAACCCCCCGAAAGGTCTGCACCCCAGACTGACCACCCTATTCCACCAGAGCTCCCTGGGCCCTCGAGACTCCAAGGCAAGAACCTGGGTGAGGGGCCTCAGGCTGGCTCTGACCAGGATCTCCTTGTCTCCAAAGACTGCCAACCACCCAAGGACACAGGGACCTGTGTGAGCCTGCACATATGTGGCCTGCTACCACGTGTTACGGGCTGAGTTGTGCCCCCTCCCACCTCATATTTATGATGGAAATCCTAACTCCCAGTCCCTCAGAATGTAACCTGATTTGGAGATACGGTCTTTACAGAGGTACTCAAGTTAAAAATGAGGTCGTTAGGGTCAGCTCCAATATGACTCTTGTCCTTACGAAAAGGGGAAATTGGGACACAGACGTGGACAAGAAGGAAGACGATGTGCAGACCCAGGGAGAAGGTGGCCGTCTACAAGCCAAGGAGAGAGGCCTGGGACGGCTCCTTCCCTCACAGCCCTCAGAGGGAACAACCCTGCCAACACCTTGATTTCAGACCTCTAGCCTCCAGAACTGTGGGAAAATAAGCTCTGTTGTTTAAGCCATCCAGTTTGCAGCACTTGTTACAACAGCTCCAGCAAACCAATACCCCATGGCTTGACTTGCACAGTTGAAGGGCTGAGCCCGTTTCTGCCCCACCTCCTGCCCTAGCACCTTCCTGGAAACAGTATAAGCGGTCACAGGGGAGAAGTCCTAGGGCAGGAATGTGTGAAGCTCTGTCAAAGGCCAGTCTCGCTGCTGGACGAGGGACACGGCTTCACCCTGAGATGGGAAGGCTGCTGGAGGGTGCGGCACGTGTATGTGCACACGTGTCTGTCTGTCTGTAACTTGCTGTGGATTTGGCAGAGGAACTGTGGGTCCCAGAGCTGTCCCCTGCGCTGATATCCTATCTCCCTCCCTTCCATCTTTACCAGGCCCCAGAGTCTCCTGACTACACCTTCCGAGGGGCAGCTGGGCACTACCATACCTGCTGGTGCTGCTGGAGAGGAATAGGGCCTCTGGCCTCATGCTGCCCATGGCTGGACTCCCTGTGCTCCAGGCCGTCATCCCCCAGCGGCCCCACTCCCCCGCCGTCTGTCTCGAGGTCCTCAGCCGAGGGTATCTGCCGCAGTCGGGGCTTCTCACTCGGCTTGGCTGGCCTCTGGGGAAGGGAGATGCGAGCTGAGAGACATGCTGGGGCAAGGACTGTGCGGTGGGGAGTGGTGGGCTGGGCGAGGCGGTCCCTCATCCTGCTGCGACTCCAGTGGCCGTGCAGCCCTGGGCCCCCAGGAGCCACATGTCCTCCCTCCGACCCTCCAGATCTCTGCCCCTCCTAAGTCTCCCTTCTTTCAGCCCCCAGGGTCCCAGTTTAGCAACCCCTCACCACCTCCCCTACCCAGTTCCACTCACCTTGATCAGCTGGACGTGAGGTTTGAGCCGCTCCAGGCGGGGCTGCAGGGGGCCCAGCAGTGGGGGGGCAGTGGCGCTTGGGGGCAGGGGCTCTGAGCGGGTCCGGCTCAGCGGCCGGTGGAGGCCTGACCCGGAGGGCCGCTCGGTGGTCAGTAAGGACTGGGCAAAGTGGAAGGGCAGGGGCCCAAGCCCGGGCACTGGAAAGAACGGGGTGGGGGGCATAAGGAGGGAACCACAGGCAGGAGCAGAAGGAAGCAAGGGCGGGGAGGGGTGGGGCGGGGGGAGGGGGCGAGCCAGGGACTCAGCAGGGAGACGCACAGGAGGACGGGACCCTGCCCACGCTTGGCCCTCAGCAGGGTGCAGGGATCCAGCCCCTCTCCTGTAGAAGCTGGGACTCACCAGTCAGCAGGGGGGCGTGAGAGACCGAAGGATCCAGGAGGAGAATGGGCTGCAGGCGAGAGGGCAGGGCGCCTCCAGCCTCGGGCTCCAGGCCATGGGGCAGGAAGAGGGGAGCATGGGGACTCGCCAGGACTGGCCCCCGAGGGCCCAGAGTCGCATGGGTCCTGCGGTCACCATCAGCCTGGAGGAGAGGTGGGGAGCATCACAGGGGAGAAGACCCCAGTAGGGAGACGGTGAAGGCCATCAGGTGGGGTGTAGGAGAAGGGAGAGAGAGATCTCAGGCGCTTGGGGTGGGGGAGGGCGCCTCAGCCACTCACCCTGGCAGGGGCGGGCAGCCCCAGCGTGATTGTGGGCAGCAAGGCGAACGGGGCCAGAGAGGTCTCCTGCAGCCGCAGCCGCTGGCCCAAGAGCGCCTGCCATGGGAGCAGGGCAGGGGTCACCGGTCCCAGACCTCCACCCCCGGGCACGCCTTCCCCAGAACCCCCAGGACGCTCCGGTGGGGGATGCCCAGACCCTGCGGCCCCAGCCTGGTCGGGCCGCCTGCTGAGAGGAGCCTCAGAACTGCCCCCGAGAGCCCAGCCTGGCAAGGCCTTACCTCGGAGCCCAGGACCGGGTTGGGGCCGTGCTCGCTGTCATTGGGGGAGCTGCACCCTGACGCCGGCGTGCTGCTACTGCTGGGGGAGGAGTCTGAGGGTTGGGGAGAGGGGGACGCGCAGTCAGGGGCCAGGAGGCGGGGCCAAGAGGCGGGGCCAGGAACAAACCCCTCCCCCAGTGGGCGGGCTCCGCTTCCTGCTTTCTTCCCAGCAGGGCGGGCAGAAGGGAGGCCGCTACCAGTGTCCAGTGCCTTTGGACACTTATTTGTTTAGCGTGCCCCTTCGTCTGGTCAGGCGGCAGCTTAGCC
Organism: Balaenoptera musculus; assembly: GCF_009873245.2. Taxonomy (NCBI): domain Eukaryota; kingdom Metazoa; phylum Chordata; class Mammalia; order Artiodactyla; family Balaenopteridae; genus Balaenoptera; species Balaenoptera musculus. The sequence continues at coordinate 38,310,857 of NC_045794.1, forward strand.
AACAGAGCAAGGGGGCGGGGGGTTGAGCCCCAACTCGCCCCCTGGCGAGTGTGTAGGACACCCCCGATAGATACCCATGGCAGCCCTCAGGCGGGCATCCCTCGTCTGGGTGGGGCCTGACCCAGAGGGACCGGGCCTGCCACCCGCCCACCGCGCCGGGCCTCACCGCCGAGGGTTTCTGCTGGCCGCCGCCGGAGGCTGGGCGGGGCGCTCTCCTTCCGCAGCAGCGGGTTCTTCCTCCGCTCCAGGGACTTCTTGGGCTTGTAGCGCAGCTTCAGGTTGGGCTCAGAGACTGTGGGAACACCGACGTTACCCACCCCCCCGGTCTCCGGCCTACGCCCTCCCTCCCAGTCCTCTCTGAGAGAGGCCAGAGAAGGCAGTGCCAGAGAGAAAGCCACCGGGTGCAGACTGTCCCCCGCCTAGCCAGGCCGCCCCTCCCTGACCCTCATCCAAGGCCCTTCCCCCTTTCCCCTGGAGGGTCCCTGCCGGCCTGTCCCACGCACCTGTCTTACGCAGAGGGAAGTGTTCTGGGGGGTCGCTGGGCAGGCCGGGAACAGGAGGCAGGAAGCTGCTGAGCATGGAACGGGCAGCTCCTTCCGTCTCCAAGGGCTCAAGAGTTCTGTGGAGTGAGTGCCAAGGCTGCTTCAGAGGGGCAGGCATGCCCAGAGGCCTGGCAGCCATCTCATTCCACCCTTTGGGACCTGCTAAGGAAGGCAGCAGCCCGCAGGGTCAGGAAGCGCCTCGCCGGCAGGAATAGCGGCCATCTCCAGGTGGCAGCATTGGGCCACCCATCCTACCAGCAGCCCACTGGTGATGCCGCCCTCGGACCTAGGCATAGGAGCCAGGGTCCCGGGGCTTGGGTAAGGGCCAGACTCCTGTTCTAGGAATCAGGATATTTTTGTGCTTAGAGGAAGATATAAAGAGAAAAGAAAGCTAGCGTGGTGTGTGTGTGAGAGTGTGTGCGACAGGCGGGGGAGGAGAGAGAATTAAAGGACAAGAGGGTAGGTATCAGTTGGGAGAGGGGTTCGGGGGAGGCCTCATGATTAGAAGTGAGGGGTGAGGACCAGGTGATGGGCAGCTCGGAGGAAGAGGGGGGCGGGTGTATGTGTGCTCACAGGTTGCCATCCAGGGAGGAGGGGCGCAGCAGGGACACGAGGGGTCAGGTGGGAGAGGGAGTTACCTGTAGGGAACGCTGGGGCTATTGGGATGGACCGTCCTCTCTAAGGCTGCCTGCTGTTTCTTCAGAATCACCTCTGCCAGCTTCTGCTTGACCACACTGCTGGCTACGGCACCTGCAGGGGCAGAAATCATCAGTGGATTGGGGGTGGGTGGACTGGTGGCCTCCCTGGAACATTCTCTGCTCGTTGCCCTGACCATGCCCCCAGGACGAGGCATCCCAGGGACCCCTTAGGCAAGAGCCAAGCCTGAGGCCCCACCCCTTCTGTGAAGCCTGCGGGTCCCCCTTCACCCCCACCTACATTCACCGGCAGTGCCCAGCAAGCAGAGGGGGACCCAGGCTGGCATTCCCCCCTCCCATGCCCACACAGGAGGCCGTGGACACCGGCTGGGGAGGCCGCGGACACCGGCTGGGGAGGCCGCCATGCTTACTTCGCTTGCTCTTGTCCTTATTGAGAAGCTGCCGCAGCTCTTGCTCCTGCTGCCCCACCTGCAACTCGGGCAACGGCGTGTCCATTGAGAGCTGTGGGGAGGGCCGGCCGCCCAGGGAGGGGCGAGGAGTTGGAGACGGAGGCGAGGGTCTGGGGAGGCTGAAGGGAGGGAGGGGTGCCGGGTCTGAGCTCGAGGCTGCTGCGTGCGTGGGGAGCTCTATCTTTACCCTCATGGTCTCCGCCGAGCGCTGGGTCTGAAGGCCAGCCAGGAAGAGGTGGTGGTGCAGGCGCTGGGGGTGCTGCAGGGCCAGCAGCGTGGGCTCCGGCGGGGGCTCCACCGGGGGCCGCTGGCCCACCCGCAGGTCCATGGGCTGGGGCTGAGGGCCTGGCGTGTCTGCGCAGGGCCTGGGGCAGCCTGAGCACACAGAGAGGGCAGGGTCGGCCGGAAAGCTCTGCAGGTGCACGGTTACCTAACCAGCCTCCTTCAGATTCGCTTGAGGATGGTAAAACACCCTCCAGGGACCTTTTCCTCACTGCACCCTCACCACAGTCCTGCACGGTAGTTATTTTCAAGTCTGTTTCATCCATGAGAAAGGAGGTCATAGAAACTACACAGTTCGTCTATCGCTGGTGCTGTTTGGATTGAGCTTTCTGACTCCAAGCATAGAGTTTTCCACGAAATACGGTGCCCCTCCAGGCCAGGATTGGGGGCTGCAGGGATTTAGGGATGGGCTGAGGGCCCTTTAGTGATGCATTCTGGGCCCTGACCTCTCCTTCCCTTCTTCCCACCCTGGAAGGAGGACTGGGCCCAGCTGCCCTCTGATGAGCTGCGCTCAGACACAGCGATCGGACAGGCAGTCCCCCTTGTTCAGCCTCCAGCCCCAAAGGGCGTCCCAGGCCCTCTCCGCTGCCATCCTCCCTACTCTATCCCAGGCCGTAGGATAAAGGAGAGGCGCCTCAAACCCACAGCCAGCCCTGGCCTGCACCCTGGGCCTGCACAGCCCACATGCCCGTGGAGCCTGCGCCCGGGTACCCTCACGCCAGCTCTGGGCCTGGCGTGGCGAGGACAGCAGCCTCAGCTGCCTCTTCTCGAGTGTCCCCTGCACCCACGCCAGGAGCACCCCGCCAGGGCTGTGGATGCAGGGGCTATTTATAACTAGCTGCCAGACCAGGTCCTGTGCCAGCACCGCCTGCTGGGCCAGGCTGGGCTCAGCAGCCAGAGATGTTCTGAGGTGCTCAGAGGTGGACAGTTATCCTGGAGAAGGGGAAGCAGGTGGGGCTGGGAGCAAGTGCCCTCAGACAGGGCACACAAGCGGGGAAATCTTTCCGGAGAGGCCCCTTCAGCTCACCCAACGCCGGGCCTCCCGCATGGGGACAGCCGCAGGCCGTCCTCTGGGCCTGAGCTGGGGACGACTGGCAGGACTCAGGAGGGCTGTGGCAGAGACCAGCTGGGGAGTCAGGACACGCGGCGTCCGGGCCCAACTCAACCATTATCTTAACATCCATAGCACATGTGCACACTCGCTGCAAACGCTTTTACCTCATCACCCCCGTAGGCCCTGGGAGGTAGTTATTACTATTCCCACAAGAGGAAACTGAGGCGCGGGTGAGGGGACCTGGCCAAGGCCACCCAGCTCGGGGCGCAGTGAGCTCGGGTTCCGTCCTGCTGAGGACAGCGCTCCGGCTCCATCTTCCCACTGACTTCCAGGAAGCCACCTCCCCCGCCCCACCCCCAGAGGGGTCTCTCACTGGGCAAAGGCAGAGGGGCTTGCAGCAGGTGGTCACTAAGCGGTGTCTGTTCTCACGTTCTCTGACCGTGAGATGGAGACGAGAGGAGCAGAGGAGGGAGATGCCCTCACGACTCTCTGGATGTCAAGAGACCGGAGCGGGTGTCTGGGCACCGGATGTGGCCAAGAGCAGGCAATGCACTGCTTTGATGTTCCCACCTCTTGTTCATGTGTCCACCCAGGGACCCCAAATTCTCGTTCTGCTTCCGTCTGGGCCTCTGATGCCATTGCACTCCCGCCCCAGGAAAGGTCTCAGTCTTCCCACGTCAGGTGTCCTGGCTTTCTGGGGTGACTCCCCTGGTGATGCAAGAGGGCCCTCAGGGCACCCAGGGCAGGCCACCCAGACTTCAGCCATACAGACTGGGAGCGGCCCCGTCCCTCTCTCCCAGCACTGCCTTGGCCTCCAGAGCAGAAAGCTGCTGGGAACATGGGAGGGGCTCTGCCTGCAATCCTGGCAACGCCTCTCAGGGTGACTCAGCATTTGGGGGTCTCCACAGCCTGATGCTAAGCCGGCTTCTCTCAGCTTTGCCTCCCACATCTGAACACGGACTCTCCCCCTCAGCCGTCAGCTCCCGTCCCGTCACAGCCCATGTACCTTCCGTCCGCTGAGCTTTAGCTCACAACGTCGCCCTGCTGGTGCCGTCCTCCTCCCTTGATTCTACTTTTCCAGCTCCTACCCTGACTTCCAAGCCCAGCTGGAGTCTTCCCTCTTTCCTGGACCCAGCCCAGTGCCCTGCGTCAAGCCCTCTTCTGGATTTCCATCACGCTGGCTGTTCTGTGCCCTGAAAGCACCGCCCAGGCAGGTACCAAATCTGAATTAAGCTCCAAGGGCAGGGACTTGGTTTTGCCTATCGCTCACTATCCCATCACCTAGAACAGTACCTAGCAAGCGACCGGCACCCAATAAATACTGTTTCATTCGATGAATAAACCCCTATATCCTCGGTGCCCTGGAACAGAGGTGGGGTTCATTAATGTTTCTTTTTCTTTTTCCAATTTCTGTCTTCAAATTTTTAGAAAATTACACAACTAGGAGAACTAAATAACAGTAGGTGGTGAACTTACTGTTTCTTGGATGGATGGACAAACTCCTTAATCAGCTGCCCCCTCCTTTGGAACTGGTCACATATCGCATTCGACTATTATTTCTCTTTTTACTTGTATATCTTGTCTCCCCACCTGCCTGTAAGCTTTTGGTGGCTACGACTGAATCAAAGAAGACAGCGGCCTTCCTTTCTCCCTGCCGTAGTTTGGGTGTCAGGTGTGCACCTTGCACCCAACAGGCCCTCGTCCGGTCCAGCCCCCGCCCCCGCCCCATGGGCACGTCCTAAACCCTCCTCGCCCGGCACGGCCTAACAGCAGCGGGGGCAAGGAACGGTGAGAGACCCACGGAGAGGGGTCCTCTCCCTCCCGCCCGAGCAGCACGAGGCATCTTCCCACCCCGCAGGGCTGGTGTGAGGACTGCAGAGCCTACAAATGAGAACGAGCCGCCTCGCCCAGAGCCCCCGAGGCAGGGGTCTGAGCATAAATATTAGCTTCCTACTTGCCTTCCTGTTTCACTGCACCAGCGTGGACAAGAAGAGCATCCTGCCTTTCCTTTTCCTGTTGTGCTTCCCAGCTCTGGGGCCAGCCTGGATCCAGAGTTGCCGCTCTTATCCCCCCTCTTACCCCTTCCCCACAAAACCCCAACTTCGCCCCCTCCCCCAGAACCCCAACCTCCCAACTCTCTGGCCAATCAGCCAGCCACCCTTCTGAACCACCCCTCAGCTCCTTGCCCCCCTTCTGTCCTTTCCAGCACATCTTCCACCCCCCACCACGCTCTCCCTCAGGCCCACTCTTACCTGTGCCAGGGGGACTGGGGCAGTGGGCACCCGGGCTCACCTGGGTCCCATCTGTAGAGAGAAGAGAGATGGAGTGAAGCGGCTGCCGGGAGGGGCAGGGGGGGAGGAGGAGGAGAGAGGGCCAAGCCAGGCAGGCTGCCTGCTGGTCCCGGAGGCCCCACTCCGGCCCGAGGGCACCTCCAGCAGAAGCTAACGGAAAAGACAAGACCCCACCCCATTCCTTTCCTCGAGCTCCCGTGCCGCCTGAGAGCGATCCCCAGCTCCATCTTCCTCATCTGATCTTTCAAGCGGCTCAGGTGTCTTGCTCTGCTGGAGCTCAGTCCACAGCAAGAAACTCAGGAGGCCCTGGTGTACACAACGGTGCCCTCAGCCCTCCCTGATGTGCTCAGATACAATCTTCCTTGGGCAGCCAAACCAGGCTCCCCTGGCCCGAAGGGGGAGAAGAGGGCTGGGGGGCGAGGTGGGAGAGCACGGCTGGTAAGACTGCACTAAGGATGCCAGGAGGGAGATGGGGAGCAAGGGAGAGCAGGCCTGGAAGGGGAGCTGGGGCCCCCTCTGAGGCTTCCACAGTGCGGGAGGGACCGGGTCGTGGCCTGGAGGTCAAGTCAGATCTGGTGGGAGCTGTGAAGTGGCGGGTCTGGAATGCATAGCTCGAGGGCCCCACGGTAGGAACCCCTTTCCTCCCTCCTGCCCCATCCTGGGTCCTGCAGCCTCTGTGCCCCCCGAGAAGAGAACCACTCAGCCTTTTTCGTGGATAACCTGAAAAAGAAGTCTTTCCTTCTGGAAATGGTCACCTCTCCCAGGCTCCTAGGCTCAGCCCAGGGCCCCTCATCCCGTTCAGAACCCATGGAACCCCATGGTAGGGCCGGTGCTGTCGGAAGCCGAGAGGCCAGGGGGATCCCAGGGGCTGGCTGGGGTGGGGAAAGACAGAGCTGAGTCCTGAGGCCACCTTTCCCTCGTGCTGTCCCAGCTCAGGGCCAAGGGGATGGAGCCTGGCGCCTGGACGCCTCCTGGAGGGGGATGTGGTAGAAGCCCTCCTCAGACAGAAGGGGCATCTTCCGAAGGACAACTGGCAGGCGCTGCACTGCTGCCTAAGGGGCAGCCCCAGTCCTCTTCCAGAAGCTGGAAGAGGAGAAGTCCCTGCAGGCAGGAGCCTCTGCGGGAGGCAGCAACTCTGGGCACGGAGAGACTCCCACCAACTGCCCTCAGACACTAGTGGCCCGCGCTTCCGATGACGACATTTGGTAGGGAAATGCCGCTCCACCTGTTCAAATGCTGCCCATTCTCTGAAGTCCGGTGCAAGGCCGTCTCCTCATGAAGCTCACCCTGACCGCCCTCCACTTACCACCCACAGCGCCCACTCTGTGCCCACCGCCTCGACACTCCATTAATCAGGGTCTCTGCGGTGTCACTGCTAAGCCATGCCCATCTGCTCCTAACACCTTGCTGGGCACCTGGCGTGCTCTGTTAGGAACTGGCGACTTGAACACAATGACGCTCCCCTGGCCCCCTGCCTAGCACATGGCATGCGTGCTCCTCAGGGTTTGTGAGCCTCAGGGAACAGGAGTACGGGAGGCAGCCTCCCCTCCCCAGGATGTGGTAGCCCCCCACCCTGGACTCTCTTAGGACCTCCCCTTTCTTCTGCGGGACCTGGTCCTCCAAGAGAGGTTTCTGAACTGGGCTCCCGGGTGCAGTCCCGGAGACCGTGTCTGGCCTGGGGTCCTTGGCCTCCAGTCCCTACCTCCTGGGAATTCTCCCCTAGCTCCCTCGGTCCCTGCCTGAGGGCTGGCCAGCGGCTCTCACGCGTGGGAGCACAGCCAGCTTCTCTGTGCCCAGCTCCCCTGGTAACCATGGATTCCGGACACTGTGCACCCTCTGGATAGGACAAAAGCTAATGGCCCTGAAATCTGTAGTGTTTGTTACGGGGCCCAAAAGGGACGTTCTGTGATGATGATCTATGATGATATAAACTCTGTTCAGAAAAGCTGTGTGTGTGTGTGTGTGTGTGTGTGTGTGTGTGTATTGCCGACAGGGGCAGCTTCTAAAAGCAATGCCTCGAAAAAGTTCTGTTTCTCCTCCAACCCCCTAGGTTTGTACTGAGAGCCTTTGGATTCAGAAGAGCCCAGAGCAAGAGAGATAAGATCTGGGGACAGCTCTCCTGTGTACCAGAGAGAGGAAAGTATCTAAAGGCACCCAGGCAGCGGCTGTACTGAAACCAGAAAGCGGCATCCCAGGCTTGGGGATGAATCTGGGGACCCCTCTTCTCATCAGCGCCTCTCAGAGCGCTGTTACCACTAATCTGGGGTCAGACTGAAATAAAATCAGGAGTGAATGGACCCGAGGGACAGAAAACACTGCGTAGGGCTGGACCCTTCTCCACACAGCTCCGGACCTGGGTTTAGAGCTCTCATTTCTGGAATCCTGGCCACCCCCCTATTTCTATCTTCTTTGGAAGCAACTCTAGTCAGGCTGAAGAGGCAGTTTACCTCGTGCTGAGGTTCCTATCAAGTCACCTTCCCCAACCAGACACCTGATCTTACCCAGAAATCCCACCCTAATGGGTCCACCCCGGCCCTCAGCAACCTCCAGGGCAGACACAAATGCCACTCTTCTGTCCCCTAAGCACAAGCTGGCCTCCCACTCCTCCCTTGTTGCCCCAGGCCCTCACCTGCCCAGCAGATGTGACTGGAAACCCGAGCCCGGCCTGACCACCTGCTCTCCCGGTGCTGCCAGCCCTGCATCGGGGAGGGCTTCCCCAGGAGCAACGCCACCCACAAGCCCCCTCCTAACGCCGCCTCCGATGTCTTTGTCGAGGCTGTGTCCCCCTCCCTGGTCTCCTGAGGAGCTGAAAAACGAGAAGCAGGCAGACCCAGGCCCTGCAGGCAGAGGAAAACAGGCAGGAGCAAGAGGCCAAGCCCTGGGTCCAGGGCGGACTCCCTCCATCCCCCACCCCGCCCTCCTCAGCTCGGGTCTGCTTCCCCTGACACGGGCAGACCAAGTTTGACTTCGTGGGGGGCTGGCAAAGAAGACAAAGCTGGGGGTGAAATGGCTTCAGGAAGGCCCGAGAATAAATAAACAGAAGAGAGAACATCATGGCTGCCTGACTCTCTGACACAGAGTGAGGACTGTGCAGTGTACATTGGATCTGATGGGGCTTTAGAGATTTGCAGGCCAACACTCTCACTTCCCAGGGAGGGAAAGAAAGAGGGCAAGGGCCTATGTCATGGTCACCCAGCAGGTCAGTGGTACAGCCAGGCCAGACCAGACCAGTGCAGGGGGAAACCGAAGAAGCTGATCCCCAAAGCAGGTACTAAGTACCTCTGTGTGAGGTCACTGGTCCAGGTCTCGAAGGGATGGAAAAGTGAATAAAACCTGGTTCTCACTTTAAGGAGTTTAAGGTACAGCCCACAGTTTTTTTTTTTTTTTTTTTTTAATTGAAAAGTATACTACTTGCAGTATACTAATTATTTCAAAGTATACTTTGAAATAATTCAAAGAGCCCCTGAAAGTATGAAACCAGAGGTTTCTCACTCATCCAACTCCCTAGAACTTCCCTAGACTCAACCCCTTTTAACAGTTTCTTGTGTTCCCCTTCCAGAAATTCTCTGCTGGTTATTAATTCTATTGCTCATTATCTTGGCACCAAGCTGCTTATTACTCAGATTTATCCAGAACCCAGTGGGCTGCACGCTGGCTGGAAACTCCTGCCCCATGAAGTAATAGAAGCGAGGGTCCACAGAACAGGGGACATTGGCTTTGAGGTCAGATGGACGTGGGTTCAAACTCTGACTCCCTCAGTGACCGGCAGGGAGAGCCAGGGACACGTTGCAGCCTGGGCAAGCCTTGGCTATGCCTCTGAAATGAGACGATAAGAATATGGACTGGGAAGAGGTCGTCTGAGATGAGCAACGCTGTGTGTGAAGCAGGGAGCACACGGTGGGTGCTCCCGCAATGGTCGTGATTCATACTGCAGCCTCCCTCTGGCACAAGCATTTCAGTGTCTGGTACCACCTGTGTCCTCCCCTCGTCTGCCACAGTCCACTTTCTCCCAGATGTATTCCCGGTCCCATCTCTTAACCCGACTCTCCCAACCACAGGCTCTTCTCTTTCTCCTCCATCTGAACTTCTGTAAACTAACACTTTACTGTGTGCCAGGAGTTGTTCTAGGTGCCCCACGTTTGCTAATTCGCCTAACCCTCATGACAAACCTATGAGGTGGTTACTGTTTTAATCCCCATTATATAGATTAGTCAACTGAGGCCCAGCAGTATTAAATAACTTGTCTGAAGGCACATAACATGGGAGTGGCTGAGCTGGGACTCGAGCCAGGCAACTGGGCTCCAGAATCCATGTTGTCAAGCGATCCTCTCCGCTGCTGCTCCCCAGCACTTCCACTCCCACAGGCCAGCGGGTGGACAGCAAATGCAGGACCCGGCAGGGCACAGGGAAAGATCAAAAAGTCCCATAGCCCCCCAGAGACCCGAACGAGCGGCAAACTCCAGCCCTGCTGCAGGTTAGAGGGCAGACGCTGCCTGTTCCACCTTTGGGCCCCCATGAAGACAATCCCCCCAAATCACTTATAGATAGCAACTGCTGACTCCGCAGATTCTAAGAAAGGATTTCGTACTATAGGTGGGAACAGGGGCCGGCGACCCACAGGATGGGGGCTTGGAGGAACACTGGCTTCATCTTCCAGGCGGTCGGGGGCTCTGCCCTGTCCCTTCTTTAGATGCTCCCAAGTCCCTCTGAGGCTTTCTCAAAGCACGCTCCGCTGGGCGGGCGGGGCGGGCAGAGGCTCGGCTCCCAGGTGAGCGGCCTGGGATGTGGACCTGCCCAGACAAAGGCCTCCAGTCAGGCCGAGGCGGGGGGCCGCTGCTCTGCAGGCTCAGCAGCTGTGCGCCAGGCAGGAGGCTGGACGTGAGGGCCGCAAGGCCGGCCCTCCGCCTCCGCAGCCAGCATGCCCCTTTCCCCGCGCCTGGGGCCCTGGGGCAGCTATTTTTAGCTCTTGACACCTGGGTATTTTGCAGCCGCAGGATGTCCGGTTTGGAGTCTCTTTCTGGGAATCCCACATGGGGCAGTTGTAAACAGCCCCACGCAGCGGTGGCCCGAGCTGGGAGCTGGCACCCCCCTTTCTGCTGTTTGAGATGAATCAAACAGGAAGCAGACGTAACCATGGCAGCGGCAGCTTGAGCTCCCTGGGGGTGGGAAAGCGTCCTCCCTGGCTCCTTGTCCCTGCCCCAAGTCCATTCCATTTTGTGGCCTCTCCTCACAGATGGCAGGGGGAGCTGGGCCGTTCTGAGTTGTGAGCGGCTGGCAGTTCCTGGGACTGGCGCTCTCTGGAGAGCCTCACTGCCCTCTGGCAAAGAAAAACAGAAGTCCCTCCAAGCCCGGCCCGCTCCCGCTCCCGGGGCCTCTCAGCCCACCACTCAGTCTCCCCCGGCTGCCCTCTGTGAAGGTGGGAAGGGGAGGGCAGAGCCACTCGCTCAGGGTGTGCGGCACCCCTGAGCAGGCAGGTTCCCCCAGTCCCAGGCCCAGCCCCCTGGTCCAGCCTGCCCTAGGGTTTCCCAGGTCCCGAAAGGCCTCAAAAACCCCAGTTCCCACTTACCCTCACTCCCCTGTTCCAGGAGCACCAATCCCTGAAATAGGAAGTTCAGCATGATGTCTAACCACCATCTTTCCTATCATAAGCAAAACAGCCCGAGCAGTCAAGATGGGGCCCCCATCTGTAACACGGGGAGAAGAGTCGAGTTTCTATCAGCTTCTGCCTTTGTCTCTCCCCCTCCCCCACCCCCTGGTGCCCCACTTACACCAGCTGCTCCCTCTTAGCCGCCCGCCAGCCCCAGCCAGTCTTTCTCAAGGGCCAGCGCTTGCCCCAACAGGAAGCACGGTCACCGCCCCGGGGCTGTCTCGGAGCCGCTCCTTTCTCCCCTCTGAGGTCTCCTGTTCATGCCCTCGCCCTCACTGATCCCTCAGCTTCTGGAGACCCTGCTTCCCTGTGCACCCCACCTCTGCCTCCCGCAGGTTCTGCCTCTCCCACATGTGCCTTCCCGGCTCCTCTCACCTGTGCCACCCGCGAGGCCACTCGGCCCACTCCCGAGACTGCCAGGGAGAAGCTTAAGCTACGATACTAATGTCCATCATTATTATTGTATTATTAGCAGTAACTAGTAATATTAGTATGGTCAACAACCATGTGCTGAATGCTTACTGGGTGCTGGTTACTGTGCTAAGCGTCTGACTTGTACCGTCTCATTCAGTCCTCACAACCACCCTATGAGGTCGATACTGCTACCATCCTCACGTTACAAAGGAAGGAAACTGAGGCTCAGAGAGGTTAAGAAACTTGCCGAGGTCACACAGGTGGTAAGTGGGGCTTCTGGGACTCCAGAACCTAAGCTATCATCACTACACTGGTGTTTACAACTAGTCCCACCCACCGAGGTGAGGTAAGGCCACCAAGGGGCCACAGGACATAGTGCGGTCCCAACATCTGAAGGCCTGGGCGTGACTCACATGTTCCCACAGCGCCGGTACTCCATCCAGAAAACAACAACAAAAATAAAAACAGAATCCTCTCTGCCCGTGTCCCGCACATGCTTTTTCATGCCCAGGAGGCACTCCCCGACCCCATCCTCACTTCCTTTTTCATCTTACGTTTTCCCTGCTTTTTAAATGTACATATTACCATTGTATCATTTCCTGTAAGCTGCCCCCAGCAGGGTATAACTAAACAAGCAAACTCCCAGGTGCCGTGGAGGATCAATGCTGTGTGAAAGCACTCTGGAAACTGTCAAGCCCTGTCTAAAATGCAGGTTGCATAACCAGAGCAAGACACCCACAGAGCGGCTACTTGGGAGTGAATCGAATCCCCCAGGGAGGGGATGCTCTCGCGCTCTCTCACATACCGGGGGAGGCCATGGGCAGGGATGGAGGCACCCACAAGTGCAAAAGGGAGCACCCATCTTCAGGGCAGGCTCCTGGGGACTAGGAACATAACCAAACAGCCGTCAGCACCCTTGGACCTGGGGCAGGGAGAGACAGAGGCCACAACGAGACCTTGGCCTGCTCCATGGCCCGGGGCATCACGGATATGAGTCCGCGAACAGCAACAAGCTACGAACGCTGGCACTCACAGGGATGCCACATTAATATTCATGACAGTAAATACCAGATCCCCATCCCAGTTATGCCCCAGAATCCCACTCATTGTGCCTGTTATTTTTGGAAGATGGCAGAACTCTGTCGGGTAGATTCTCCAGGTGACATGATTCCCTTTTGTGGCCAGGGCTGCCCTTGAGACTCGCTCAGCTGGGGTTTTTCCAGACCACAGATCCAGCCAGGGTGCTTACACAGCTTTCAGGGAATTCAAAAGCCAGATGCATAGTCCTGGGTACAGATTTGGACAAACCAGCTGTGAAGGACAATTTCTAGCCAACTGCGAATTCGATGAGATGAAAATTTACTGCACTGGAAGGTGATCACTGACTGAAAAAAAATGGCATACGTGGTATGGTCTTGTTTTGGTAAGAAGCACGATATATAAAGGCATGTCAGGAGATGGGAAGGTGTACACTGAGGTACTGTGGCAGTGATCTCCCATTGCTGGGATTGGGATGTTTCTTATTCTTTCATTTTTGCTCCTCTGTGTTGTCTGATTGTCTACGATGCACAGGAACTGCCTCTGTAATAATAAAACAGAACTGATGTGTATACGTACACCCACACAATATCAAGATGGCACTGCCAATGGGCGGCAAAGTCAGGATGCGACCTCTGGTTCCCGTGAGAACTAGGACATAGGGCTTTCACTGATTCCACGTATTACATTCTTGGACCCCATATCCTCTGGAGTTCTGCATTATCTACAGCTCAGCATCCTCTGCCTCTCCCGAATCATACAGAGGGCCTAGCACAGGCCTGGGCACCAAGTCAGGACTGACTTAATGGATGCCTGTAGGCTGAATAATGATGATTTCCTGAAAGAAATGCCTCCTGCCCCTTCCAGGGCCACTGTGCTGGGAATACTGACTGCTGACATCACTGACCTTCTCATCCCTCCTCTGCCTCATGCTCCTCTTAAAAGCTGCCAGGGAGGGGGCTAAAATAAAGGTCACCCCAACAGATGCTGGCAAGGTACTTACTCCACAGCAGGGCCATCAGGGCCGGTCCCATCCCAGACCCTCCCCAGTGCCAGCTGGCAGCGAGGCCCTCAGGTTCCCCCGCATCCTGCCTCACTGGGAGAGGCCAGGGGTGGGGGAGTGAAAGAGAGAAGGGGTCCACCCTGTGACTTCTGGCTATAGACTCCCGCTGTTCCAGGCCCTTATGGGTGGAGGAATCTGGAACAGTGAATTTGGCCTGGTTTTTCCTGTGAACTGGGGCTGAGCCCAGTTTCTGTTCTTCATGTCTTTAACATTCCCTATCCCTGACCTTCAAAAATATGAACAATAACATCAATAATAGTGATAATATTCTGTGTGCACTGACTTCATACCAGACACAGCGCTAACCTTACTTACTTTAATCTTGAGAACAACTCCAGGAGCTTGAAACTATTATTATTTTCATATTACAGAGATGGAGAAACTGAGGCACAGAGAGCCCTGTGCCCAAGGTTACACTTAGTGGTTTGCAGGAGAAACAAGGACGCTGCCACATTCCTCCCTCTGTGTCCTCACTCGGAAGGCCCTTCTGCCGAGCTTTGCAACGGGCACAGGAGAGTCAAGGGTGATCATTCACATCTGTAGGGTGCATTAGAATCCACCGCGTGTTAATACGCGCGTATGAGCAAATCCCCACATGAAAGACTAGGAAATCAAGTCTCAGAGCCCTTGGCAGCCTTGCACGAGGTCCCATAGCCATTCAGCTGGGATTCAAACCCAGGTCTTTGGTCTGAGAATAGCAAGCTTCTTCCCCTCTATCACACAGTCTCCTTGGCCCAACTCTCAAGATGGCTCTGAAGGCCTGGAAGGGAGATGCACAGCCTCTAGCACCCTGGAGATGAAGCCTGCGCCCAGCCCCTCGCCCGGTGGGGGTGGGGTGCTGTGCCAGCACCTCATCAGCGGCTCCACCGTGACTCACTCCTGGGACCCAGGGGAAACACAGCCCTGAGCTGCGGGCAAACACGGCCTGCCGCCTGCCCCGCCTCCAGCTCCCCGCCTCCACATTTGCTAACCGAAACCCGGCTGCTGCTATTTTTAACCCTCCAGCTCCCCCTGGCCTGGGGCTCCCCCCTTCACCCCACCCCCACCCCCTGCCCCAACCGGGTGCTACGAGCCCGTCATTCTGAGAGCAGTTCCACAACCTGAACGCCCAGGAGGGCGCAGCGGATGCCCGTGCAGGTTTGTGGGGCGAGCAAAACAAGACGGTTACGGCCCCGTCGCCCCGTCGCCGAATTCCCCCACCCCGACGCTTTCCGAACCTGTGGCTCCCCGCCTGCCCCGCTTCTCCCTGTCATCCTGGCAGCGGGGGAGGGAGGAATGGGACTTCCAGGGCTGGGGTGGGGGGGGGCGCTGCAGGAGCCAGAGCTGGCCTCCTCGGGGTGCAAGAGAGCTGAGCTGGACTCCCGAAGAGAGATGGGGTCCCCCTCATCCCCCCCAGGCCACCAGGCTCGCCCTGAAAGCCCAGGGTCTCTGCCCACCAGAGTTTCCAATCCCTGCAGGCAACATGGGGAAAAAAGGAAGTGGCTGGTGAAGGGGTGGGGATGGTGAGTTTAGCCCAGGGCCCTCCTCGTGAGATGTCCCCTCCCCATCCTGGGCAGAAGGCCTGGGAGACACAGGAGTCCAGGGGGTGACTGCACCCAGCAGCCTAAAGGAGGCCCAGGGTTGAAAGACTCCAGGCAGCGGGTTGGAGGGTGGGAGGCCAGACGGGGCCTCTTCTCTTATGTGAGGGCTCCTCTGATACTCAGCTCTCTGAGGAAAGGGCCCTACCATCCTGCAGCCGGCAGCTCTGGGGCCCCAGGGAAAACCTAGCACGAGAAGAGCCTGGAGGTGAGAGGGGTCTGAAGGCTGCTTTGCTGACGTGAAAGTTAACCTCCTGAGACGGGGGTGAAGGGGTAGGGCTGCCGGGGGAGCCAGGGAGGCACTGCCTTCTAGCCGTCATCTGCTGCCCCCACCCAACACCTCCCAAGCCCCCGGCTCAGAGTCTCACCCAGTTTGAGCAGCAGATCCCAAGGGCCCAGGAGAAGCTCTGGAGCGCCCAGCCAAAGATCTGCCCCGCTCCCTCTCTCCTGCCCCGGCCCCCTGCTCGGCCAGCCTCGGCCCTCCCTTTGCCCTGTCCTCGCTGGCCCTTGCCCCAGCCCTTCTTTCCGGTGTGTCCTCTCTTCCAGGGCCCAGCTCCTCGCTAAGCCTTGACCCTCCTCTCTCCTCAGTGATTCCTGAGCCAGGTACATAAATCCCAGTGGCCACAGAGGCAGCCAGGCTAGACCAAGAGGGGAGGGGCTTGGCACTGGAGTTGTAGGGTGGGGAGATGGGGAGGAAGGGAACGAGGTGGGAGGAAGGTGAGGCAAGGAGGGTCAGGAATGGGCTGGCACTTGAGAGAGGCTGCCGCCTTCCCAACACCCGACGTGTCGACAGGGCCCTGGACTCGGCCCTGCGAAGGGAAAGAGGCCGCTCCCCCAAGCGCCGAGGCAGGCTGGGTCCAGCCCTGTCCAGCTCCCCCTCCTCCCCTCCCCTCCTGCCAGCCTCTGGGGGCTGCTCGAGCAGCCAAGACCCTGCTGTTCCATGCCAGGCAAAAGGCTGGCGATTGGGCTCCAGTCCTCTGCCAGCGCTCAGCCCAGGTCTCTCACCTGGATCCAGGCGGTTGCCAAGAATGGCTCAGAAGCTCTGAGGGCTCACTTCTAGTCGGGGGAGGTGAGAGCAGGCATCGATGTCACTTCTCAGGCAGGCCTCCCCTGGCCGCCCCATCTAAGGAAGTGCCACCTTGTTATTCTCCATTGCCGCACCTGGTTCATTTCCTTCTTAGGGTTTATCGCAATGGGTAGCTAGATGTATATACTCATTTCTTTACTTGCTTACTTGTCTTACTGTCTCCTCCACTAGAGTGGAAGTTCCCTGAGGTCAGATGCCCTGCCTCTGTGTTCACTGTGTATCTGTGCCTGGGACCTGGCACACAGCAAGGCTCAGTAAGCATCCAATGGGTAACTAAATAGCTGAGTGCCTGGCTCAGTAAAGGGGGCCTTCTGGTTGCCAACCTCACTCTTAGGATTGACAAGCAACAGTTCCAGGATTTCCCCAGGGAGGAGGAAGCAGGATGTAACAGGAAGAGCAAGGTCAGGAAGCCCGGGACCCCAGGGAAAAGGTCAAGGCCCAGTAAGCATCCGCACCAGTCCCATCTGGTCCACGGCATCACGCTGAGTATGGACATGTACACAAATGCACACGCAGAGGACGCACGGGTAGGTCCTGGACTGGTCTTGAAAGGCTTGAATTTTGTCCTGGTTCTTCCTCTTAATATCCCTGTGTCCTTGGACAAACCACATACCTTCTGTGGGTCTTAGTTTCCTCAAAAGAAAATATGAAGAGATTGGTGGTCCTCAAACACGGCTTTGCACCAGCTCACTGAAGCACATGTCAAACTCCAGATTCCCAGGCCCCACCCCTGCAGATCCTGAGTCTATCTAGAATGGGGCCTGAAGATCTTTATTTTTAATACATTCCCAGGTGACTCTAAAGCAAATGCTCCGGGAACCGGCATGAGGAGGGATGAAAATGCTTTCCAGCAAATACCTGGACTTCTATTAAAAAAGCCACTCCTGCACAGGCATACATCCCCCCAAAATGTGTCCATATACCCCATGCAGAGCCATGAATTGCAAAGGTGCACAACTCTACAGACGACACACATCTGTACTACACGTGTGCACGTCCCCCAGACACCCAACAAAGAGTCACCACATGGATCACAAATTGCCACGGGATCACCTCTGCATACGCAGCCCAGGGGCACACATGCAGGCCCACCACCACATACCCAGTGTGCACACACACCCATCACGTGTTGACCCACACTAAACAGACACTATCCTGAATTTATTTTGCCTCTGGGAACTGGTCCAGGACCAAAGGAGCTATGCTCTGCTGATGAAAACATCCCTCCCGCCTCTGCCACCCCCCACCCCTTGCCCCAGGCAGCATGCTGTCCAGCTCCCCCTCGAAGGGGGAGAGCTGCTGGAGGACAGTGGGGAGATGGGATGAGGGGAGGCACGGAGCCCTCCCCGAAGTCCAGCAGGCCCTCTCTTCCCCGTCCCCCCCAGGAGGTGCAAAAGGGCCTCCACCCAGCCCAGCCCCCGACCCCGACCCCCAGTGTTCACTCAACCCACTTGCCTAGATTCCCAAGCCCTGGGCCTAGGGAGCCAAAATGGCAAGGGAGGTGGCCAGATTGAGGGACTCCTCCTAATACTCAGACCTCTAAGGAAAGGGCTGTCTGGGGGCACTTTCCTGCAGCTCGAAAGCCTGGGTCCCCCAGGGAAGGTTGCCACAGAAACAGGGGGAAATATCACAGGGAAACACAATACCCGGCAGGGTCACCTGCTGACCAGGCTTCCTGCTGTGTTGCCCACCCCCCATCTCATTGCCTTCTTGGCCTCCTTCTCTGGCTCCTATTCTGGCCTTAGCCTAGGCCTCCTCACCATTGCTCTCCTTCCTGCCTCCCCTGGGTTAGGGAAAGCAGCCTTATGCAGAAACTCTGCCCCTTTTGGTTCCAAACAACAACATCAGGGATGGCCCAGAGCTGAGTCCCCCGCTCCTAATCCTACCAGCATCCCCACCACAGGAAATCAAAGCTTCCTGCCCCAGAGGAAGTGCCCCATCTAGTGAACAAATCCAACACATAAACGCACAGTCCCGGAGCCTTGGGGAGGACAGAGGCCAGCTCCCACGCCTTACCCCGGCCCTGTTGCCAGCAATACCCCACACCCCACTACAGGCCCCAGTCTCAACGCCGACTGAGGACAGGTCAGGGCCGAGGCGTGACGGGGGCGTGGGCAGGACCTGAGCCAGACCAGGGGAGGAGAAGGCCAGGAGAATGGGCACGGGCAGTTAGAAGGTCTGGTCCCAGCCCTGCTCAGCCTGCCATTCCCTGGCTGGGTGACCCTGGGCCTTGCATTAGCTCATCTTCTCTCAGACCCCTGCCAACTTCAAAATTACTAGCTCTTACAATGAAAGGTCAGGAGAAGGAAGACACAGAGATGGCAGGGGTTACGCAGGTTTTGGCCTTGGGCAAGGACGCCTGCAGCTACAGGAGGGTCCCCACTCCCTACGCCCATCACACGTGCGTTTCTCACTTCCAAGGGCTTCATATCCGAATTGAGGAGAGGATGGACGAAGAGAAGGTTCCAACTCTCATTCCCAGAGCAGGATGAAAGCTGGGGTCCATGATTCCTGAAGGAAGTGGGGGGCATAATAGCCCCCACCGATCCATCTCCTCCTCTGTGGTCATTTTACTGATGGGGAAACTGAGCTTCAGCGTCCAAGCGGAGTGACCCCAGTTTAGATTCTTGGCACAGTCAGTGCAAGACCTGAATGCAACCTTCTCAGCCTCAGGATCACAGCTTAAGACTTGGTGGCCAGAGAGACGCCCACCCCTGGGCTCAAGCTAAGGAACGCAGAGACCTCGGGAGAACACTTCCCGGGGCCATTCCAGATGTTATACCAAGAAGCAGCTCTGAGCCTGGCCAAGCCAGGGACGAGAAACATGAGGGGACGAAAGGCAGGGGAGGAGTCTCAGCAGGTCCAGGACCTGGTTCCAATCCAGGGTCACTGGGAACAACACAGCAAGACTGCTTTGCGCCTTAGTTTCCCCAGAAGCGACTCCACAGAGGAGGAAGCTTACTTATTAATTCAGGTGGGTAGAGGGAACAGAGCAGAGTAGGGCGGTTGACGTGCTGAGCAATGAGGAGGTAAGAGATGTCTGGCAGAGGCTGGAGAAGGAGCTTCCAAGAGGGCTGGTATGAGGAGAGGAGTGTGAGTGTGCGGCAGCCTAAACCACTTGGAGGACCTGGCCCGTGGGGTCCTATGGGGGAGAAATGGGCCACCAAGGTGGCCCATTAGGAGGTAGGAAACTGAGTCACATTCTCTTTTCTTTCAGCCCAGTGGCTGGGCAGGGGTCTTAGGAAGGTTCCCATGGATCCAGGTGCAAGTCCAGGGAACAGGCTGATGAATCCAGATGTTGAGTCCCCAGCAGGGCCACTGAAACTGGTAGGCAGAGCTGGGCCTCAAGCAGATGTTGAATGAGGGTGTGGGGAGGGATGGGCAGCAGCAAGACAGCCAGTGTTCAGATGCAGGGGGAGGCCTCTGGGGTATGCAGGACAGCCAGCAGGGACGGGGGATGGCCTGGACTTGGCGGGAGGAGCACCAGTGGCTGGCAAGGTCAGATCCGAATGGGTAGCCTGGGCAGCGGGAGGGAAGGAAATGGGGGTAGGGGGAGCTGGGTGGCCTGCAAGCCCCGGAGGTCTCTCTCTCTCAGCCCACAGGCCTAGAAACTCTGGGCGTCAGGGCCCAGCCCAGCTGCCAGATTTGCCGCCTGCTCTTACTCCCCAGGACCAACAGACCGCAGGCTTGGGGGCACACATCCTGTCCCCCCCACCACTCACTACACAGCCTGCGGTCACCATCTTCCCGCGCCCCTCCAGCACCGCCGCAGCTCACTCGGGCACAGGTGTCTCTTCACCATGATGGGGTGAGCAAAGGTGGGGGGCGGGGGCGGTGCTGAGAGAAACCTCGCTGTCAGAGACCCTCCCTCCCAGGGATCACTCTTCCCAGCGGAAGGGTCGGAGTACGGTCCGGCCGGGATTCGCGGGATGGGGGCGCTGATGTCCGGGGCTAAGAGCCCGGCTCCAACTCAATGGGTCCTGCCCTTTGCCCTGCGCTTCCCAATCTTCCGCCCCGGAGCACCGCCCCCTCCCGGGGCCGCGGCAGCCGTCCCTCGCTCCCGGGTCCCCCGGTCCGTTCTCCCCGCAAACGGGGGTGATGGGACGCCGGGCCCGCGCACCGGCGGCCCGGGGCCTCCAACTCCCTCCCTCGGGCCTGTCGCTGCCCCGCGGCTGGCGGATGTGGGCGCCCCGCTGGAGGCCCGAACCCTCCGGCCCCGGAACCAGCCCGGGCCGGGAGCCTGCCAGAGCGCCGCGGAGACGGGCGGGGCGGGCACGGTCGGGGGGCGCGCATGCCGGGCCGGGCCCGCGGGGCCGCCCGGAGCCCGAGCCGGAGCCCGAGCCGGAGCCCGAGCCCGGGCGGGCGGCGCTGGGTGCCGCGCGCAGGGCGGGGCGGGCGGGGGGCGGCAGCCCAGTACTCACCAGCGCCGGGGCTGTGCATCCAGGGGCCGGGGCCCTCAGAGCGGGGGGCTCATGGCGGGGCGGGGGGCTGGGGCGCCGGCCTCACATCCCCCCGGTCGCCGGAGGCTGCGGAGCGACTGTGAGACGGCGAGAGGAAGGGAGGGGGCCGGGAGGGGGAGGGCCCTGGCAGCCCGGCCGGCCGGGTAGGATGACAATGGAAGGAAATGCTTTATCTGAGTCTGAGAGCGGGCCAAGGGGGAGGGGAGGGAGGGGGCCGGCGCTCGCGGCCCGGGGACACACCACCTCGCAGACACGGCGCGGCGCCCGGGCTGGCGGGCGGCGGACACCCCGCGCGGCCGGCTCGCGGAGAGGCAGCGCCGAACCCGGAACGTGGGACGCGGCCCCGACCCGCCCGCGGACGCCGCGCTGCCGCCCAGCCCCGGCCGCCGCGCGGCGCAGCGACCCGCGCACAATTCCCGGAAACTCAGATACCTGAGCGCACGCACCCTCGCAGACACCACGTACGCGAGCA
Organism: Balaenoptera musculus; assembly: GCF_009873245.2. Classification (NCBI taxonomy): domain Eukaryota; kingdom Metazoa; phylum Chordata; class Mammalia; order Artiodactyla; family Balaenopteridae; genus Balaenoptera; species Balaenoptera musculus. The sequence continues at coordinate 38,331,889 of NC_045794.1, forward strand.
CACATCCATGTTTACCCGGGGCAGACTCGTTCACACAGACACTCTGCAGGGGAGGACCCCCGCGCTCACAAGCACACACACGTACGGCCCATCAGCCAACAGCTACACAGGGGGACAGCGGGACACGCGTGGAGTCCCCAGTCCCGGCGAGGAGTCCCAGACAGACACCCCCGCCCCCCGCCCCAAGCACGACTTGCCTGAGGAAAGTTCCAGGATCTGATTTGAATCACTGCCCAGCCCTCCCCCTCTGCCACCTCCTCCCCCCCCACCCCCCCACCCCCGACCTCGCCAGCTGAGGGGAATCGAAGGGTCCAGCCTGTTCCTATTAAAAGAAAAAGGGGGTGGGGGTGGTGCGGATTTTGAAAGTTTTCTTTTTTTAAAGAAATTTCTCAAGGGATTTCCTTCCCTCCTCTCCTCTTCCTCTCTTCCTCCCATTCCTCTCCCCCCACCACCCTCCCCCCTACTTTCCCCCTCCCGGTCCCTATGAGTCAAACTTCAGCAATGTGCCCAGTGTCTCCCAGTGCATTACAGCGGATCACAGAAATGTTCCAGTCTGTGAGTCGGAATGCAGCCGCCTCCAGCCCTCCCTCAGCTAATAAACTCAGCTCCGGGCTGGCTTTACGCAGGAGCCCTCCCTGCCCCCCCTCCCTTTTAGCGGGACCAGAAGGTCAGAGTCAGGGGTCAGGGGCTGAGGCCCTCGCCATTGTGCTTCCCGGCCTGGTCTATCAGCCCTGTAGCCTTTGGCAATCTGCTGGGTCAGAGACACAGCGGCTCCCGGGAAGGGGAGAGGTCTGCAACGGAAACGCTGGGCTCTCCAGCGCTGGGGGCCTCACTGCTAGAAGGCAGAGCGCAGCTTCCCTCCGACCCCATCCTGCCTCCCTCGGTCCTGGGAAGCCAGAGTCCCAGGATTCTACAGAAGAAGAAGAAGAAATTGAGGCTGAGCCAGAGGTGGAGCCATGTCAGATTAGAAGCAAGAGTCCCAGTGGCCTAGGAGGGCTTGGCCGTGCCAAGGTCCAATATGACCAGAGACTCCTTGCTCCCGCCAGACCGGCTCCGGCCTCACCACCTGTTACTCCTGCTTCCTACTTCAGGCCTTATCCTGGTCCCAGCACTCACTCAGCAGGCAGGTCCAACCCCTCTGCGCTTGTTCACTTATCCTCACAGACCCCTTTCCTGGCATCCAAGGTCTCCTACGACATGGCGCCACACTACACGCATCTCTCTCTCTCTTCCCGCCCCTTCTGCTGTTCTGCTCAGTACCTCCTGGTACTTAGTGCTCACTGATGTTAGTTGCTATTATTACTATTATTATTTCAGCCATACTGGGCTACTGGCTGCTCCCCATTGCGTCCTCGTGCTTTCCCATTCCCCTACTTTGGCTCAGCGCGTTCCCTCCCAGCCCCTTTCTCCTCCTGTTGAAATCTGTCCAATCCTCAAGGTCTATATCACCTTCTCCAGGAGCCTTTCCCTGATTCCCATAGCCAGAGAGATCCTTTCCTTCCCTCGAAGGACCCCACTCCAGCACCTTGTCAATCTTTCTCTGTACTTTGACTGTCACCCACTGTATACTTGTCTCAACTCTCTCATCCTTCCCAAGAATGTTCAAGAGTGGTCATCCCCTGAGCCCAGCTATGGCCTTAGTCATGGGTGCATTCCTTGTAGTGTCTTGCTGAGTGCCTTGCACAGAATTCAGGCTCCCTCTGAGTTATTTGTTGAATTGGAACAGATGTTCATGGCCTTCAAGGACCATCCTCCAGCTGGACACCCCCAATATACCTTTTTTCCCCCATGACTCCCCATACTGACTCTGAAAGACACAAGTTCTTCCACCTCAGGTGTGTTTTTCCCAGCCCCCCCCTTCCCCCCTTCCTAATTGAATCCCTCTCCTTGTCCACAGCCTCCAGAAAAATGGCTTGGCTGCTTCAGACTCCCAGCCTCTCCCCTGCTTTTTCTCTCCTTTAGCCTCACAATGCCCCCTCCTGACACCCCCCCAGGACTCCGGTAGTTATTTCTGGACTGAAATCAGGCCTCTGTTTGCTCATTTCTATCATGTGTATCATTCATGTATTTGTGAGTTTTCTTTTTCTTTTTGACCTAATCACTGAGTTCCAAGAGATTCGAGCACAAAGGGTATCTCCTCCTGCCTCTGCCTGTCCCCACATCACCCAGCACGTGGCTTTCTACACACACCACAACTCCCTGCCCCCGAAGTCTAGGCAGAGAGAAAGACAGCAGGTGAGTCCTGCAACCAGGAAGCTGGACTGTACCCCTCCTTCTTTTGCCCCTTTACTGACCATCCCCCCATCCCCCACCCAGAGGACAAGTCTTAAGCCAGTTTCTAAATCACACGTCCCTTTCTGGGATGTGTTAGAGAACCTCCAGGAAAGAGACATGAGGCAGAAAAGTGCAGGCTACCTCTTTCTCCTCTACCCTGGTTACCATGGGGAGGTTTTTTGTTTTTTTTTTTAAAGGCTCTTGAGTCCAGACCTCTCACAGACGGCTCAAGTAAGCACCTAGCAGAAGAGATTAGTCCCATAGGACCTGCCTTGGGTCCCTGGCATCTTCCTTGAGTCTCTGGCCAGTGCAAAGCCTGAGGGCACCCGCCTTCTGCTTTCTTTGGGGCTCTGGGTCTACTTGACATTCTCTTTCTCCTTCTTCTCTCCTCCCCTTACTTAGCTACCTTTCACTGACTATTTTCCATGTAGCAGCCCTATGCCATCCCCCTGGCAAACATTAGATCATTTATTCTTCACAGTTATCCTTGTTATGCTTGTGATTTAAAGTACGGCTCATAACAGTTGAGAAACCTGACCAAAGATACACAGCTAGTAAGTGATGAGGCCGTTCATTTATTCAATGAGTGTTATTGGGTGGCCACCTTGTGCCAGGGTTCAAAGCTCCATCCAAAGTCTTCTGGTCTAAACCTCAGGCCTCTGAGACCACTCCTGACCCAGCTTTCTAGAATGTGGAAGCTGAAGCCACAATCCCTCCCCTAACCCGCACTTCCCCCACACTCTCCACAAGGCCAATCAGAAGGTGTTCATCCCTGACCGGGGTGAGATCTCAGAGGGACAGCACTTCCTTGGGTGGGCTGGGCATTGCATTCCAGTTTCTGAACCTAGAATCAGATGCCAACGCGCAGGATTTGGACTTCCATATAAATAGGGGTGGTACATCCCCAACTCCATAAAGGGTTTCATGGGGTCAGATATAACAAGTGGAAGGAAGGAAGGAAGGAAGGAAGGGAGGGAGGGTAATTAGGATTTACTGAGCATCTTTTTTGTATCATGTGCCGTTCAAGGCCCTTTCACTTATATCTCATTATTATCCCCTTTGTTTTAATTAGCAAACTAAAGCTCAGAAAGACGAAATGATTTGCCCAAGGCCACAGAACCAGTAAGTGACTTAATCCCAAATATGCCTGATTCAGAGCCTGTGCAGTTTCTTCTAGCAGGTCAAAACAGTGCAGAAGCTGCAATCAGGTCTCCTGCTCCAGTGCAGCCTGGTCACTAGAGGTCCCGCTCATCTAGGAGTGACATTCTAGATGCCAAGTTTCCTTCCTCACTGACCCCAGCCTTGTCCTCTCATCCCTGGTTCCCACCTTTGTCTGCTACATTGCCCAGGAGGGATCAGAGGAGCCATGTAAATATTCTGGCTAGGATTGAGGGGTACGGCTTTGGGGTGCAGCTAGGCAGACTCCCATCCAGGATTTTAGGATCTGACAGAAGAGGCCATACATCCTCCTGGGCCAGAATTGGATAGATAAATCAAGAAGAGGCTGGGACATGGCTACAAGTTCAGATAGCCTGAGCTGGGAGGTGAGATGACTGTGGGGACAGAGGCAGGTGGAGAGAACTAAGCAAGTTCCTTCCCTGTCCCCCTACCTCCCTCCAGTGTCAACAAAGGTGATGTGGTTTCCCCTGTGGTCTGTTGCCCTAGACACCTGCAGTTCTGAGTATATACGTGTATGTGTCTATGTGCCAACCATGCCATGGGGGGACACAAGGAGAAAGCAGTGGGACAGGATGGGGAGGGGCAGGAAGCCAAAGGCAAGGTCTCCTCAACCCCAAGGTGAAGAGTGCACAATGAATGAGGAAGATGGCAAAGGCCACCCCCTTGGCTACTCCAGGTCCCAGCCAGGAACCTCAGGAGAGCATCGTGGGTGTCAGGGCCCTGGGCTGGGACTAGGAGGCAGGGAACTTGAGTTCTGCCATTAACTTCCTGGGTCAAACGTTTCTAAGTCTCAGTTTCCTGCTCTGTAAAATAGCAAGGCCTTGGTTACCTACCTCACAGGGCTGTTCTGAGATCATATGAATAATATATGCAAAAATTTGTACCACTTTGAGTTTTAGAACTATTACAATTGCCGCCCCCACCCCATGCACACACACACACCATAGTGGAGATAAAAAACAAAAGCAAAAATGAAAACAAAAACACAGCCTCTGCCCTCATATTGATCACATTGTATTGAGGAAATAAAACAAAACACATAAAATATTTGAAAGCCTCTTGTGAAGCCAACTATTTCAAAAAATCTCACTACTGTGTGATCTTGGCCAAGTTAAGACCTCTCTGGGCCTCAGGTTGGTTTCTCATCTATCAAATGGGAGAGCTGGTTTAGATCATCTCTACTTATTTTTCTGAGTCTAAAGCAGTTTTCTGATCGTGTTATTTCGAGTGCAAATGAGTACATGACAAAGAGGAAAGACCTGAGCAGATCACAGCCTAAATGAAGTTGGTGAGTTTTGGCTGGGTTTTGAAAGAGCCCAGAAATGTGAATCGGCGTGGGGAGAGGGGGTGACATTCCAGGTAGAGAGAATGGCATGTGCAAGGGCGAGGCAAGGAAGCAGAGGGTAGCAAACAGATTAGTGAGGCTTAGGAATGAGGTTGGTGAGGACTGAGGGAGCCTGGGGAGGAAATGGGGACAGGAGGAGGAGAAGGGGGCAGTCCCCAGGGCTGAGGCCACTGAGACTGAAAGTGGGGGAGGAACATGGATGGGAAGATCCTCTCCCAGCTCCAGAGGCGGGTGCCAGAGCCCATCCAGCCAAACTCCACCCAGGAGAGAGAGACAGAAAGATCCCCTGGCCAAGAGGCCCCACCTACAGGGACGGCCTATTCCTCCCTTCCCCTCTCTCCCAGCTCCACTCCAGCCTGGAGGTAAGCAAGGGCCCCTCCAAGCCAGAGCCCTGTTAGTGACAGAAACAGGCAGATGGGGGCACTGCCATGTCCCTCCATAGCAATAATGCCAGCGGCAAAATAATAATAGTAATAGTGATGACGATGGTCGGAATATTGAAAATTGAAATATCGAAACGCCGCGTTGGGTAACAGGAACTAACATAGTGTTGTAGGTAAATTATACTTCAGAACAAACACACAAACAAGCTCCTAGAAAAAGAGGTCAGATTTGTGGTCACCAGAGGCAGGGGGTGGGTGTGAGGGGTGGAGGGTTGGAGGGAGGCGGAATTGGAGGAAGGTAGTCGAAAGTTACAGACTTCCAGTAATAAGATAAATAAGTACTAGGGCTATAAGATAATGTGCAACATGATGTACGTAATTAATACTGCTTTATATATGCTTTATATCTATGAAAATTATTAAGAGAGTAAATCCTGAGTTCTCATCACAGGAAAAAAACTTTTTTTTCTATTTCTTTAATTTTGTGTCTATATGAAATGATGCATGTTCACTAAACTTGTGATAATCATTTTATGATGGATGTGAATCAAATCATCATGCTGTACACCTTATACAATGCTGTATGTCAATTATATCTCAATAAAACTGGAAAAAAACAGTAATTGACGGTGATGATGAAATAAACCACTCATCACTTGCCCTCTGATAAAACCCCGCAACACCAAAACCTCTTGTTATGGCCATTCCATTTACTAGGATCTTTGCTTCTAAGAGCTGCAAGTGATTTATAAGATTATCTAGTCTGTAGGCTCCCCCAAACCTGACATTATATCAAAGTCACGTGGAAGAACCTGTGAAAAACAGATTCTGGGGCTCTCTCACAGTCTGCATCAGACTCTTCGGGGTGGCGGAGGGTGCCTAGTAATCTGCAGACCCCCAGGGAATTCTAAGATGTGGTTAGCTTTGGGACGTTCTGATCTAATCAAACCACCCCTTTATAGATGAGGAAACCAAGGACCCAGTCTCCCCGCCGGAGATGTGATGGTTAATCCGTGGCGGGGAGCAGGCAGAGAACTCAGGCATCCCAGCTTCTAGGTCAGCGCTCCTTCCCCAGCCTGCACTGCCCAGCCCCGAGATGCCTGTGCCAGCAGAGATTACGGTCAGGGAGGCAGCCACTGGGCCATACCCTAATCGCGAACGAGAAGAAATTCGTCTGAGTTGCAAAATGCCTTTCTGCAGCCAGCTCACAATTACTCGCTCCAGTGGCCCCTGTAGGGATGCTGCAGTCCACCCACCGGTGGGCTCGGGAGTTCAGCCTTGCTACGTGCCCCCAGCAGGGCCCTCTGTAGCCCCTGTGGCTGTATTGGCTGGAGGGCAGGATCTTACCTTGTTACCAACCTTAATGGTTCCTCTTTGGAGACACTTACCTCTGGCCCCGGAATCTCTAGGAAGGACCTTGAGGAGGTCCTGGCCTAAGAACACTCACCTCTCTTCCCCAGGAGTGTCTTTTAGGGTGGATTTGGACTAGTAGCCCCTGTGTGTAGGAAAGGAGCTATGAGCTGAGGGGAGGGTAAAATGGGGTGAGGGAGGGTAGCTATGCAGGGGCATGAGTGGGAGCATCCTTACTGCAACCTTGAAGTACCCACCCACATGCAACCACCACTATACTCGTTTTCATTGAGTATAATGTCTTATTTATTGAGCATCTCCTCTGCCCAAGCCAGGTTCTTGGGCACAGAGGCAAAGGCAACCGCAGTCCCTATCCCTGGGGAATTCATCATCTCCTGGAGAGCAGGATACAGCCAAAGAAAAGAGCCTGGAATGGAGAAAACTGTCAGAGGAGGGACTCCACCACTGATGCTGCAAGGGTTGATGGGTTCACAGAGTCATGGACGCACCACATTGGAAGGGACCTGACGGGCCAGCGGGTCCTTGTGGGCGAGGGCAGTGGTCCTGCTCTGTGCCTGGAACGGCGGTGATTGTAGTAGTCTCTGCCCCATCCTCGCATCCCTCATTCTAGCTCGGCCTGAGCGGCAGAGGTAGGAGGGAACAGGAGGCAGAGAGACAGCCGCTCTCCCCTTGGGCAGACCCTGAAGCTGGGCTCCAGTCTTCTCTGCACAGAGCTTTCAAGGAACCATTTAAAACCCACAGAGGACGGGCTGAGGGAGGCTGTGTTGTACTGTGGTTAAAACTGAGACTCTGGAGTCAGACTGTTCGGGCTGGAATGTCTCGGTTTCCTCATCTGCAAACGGGGATATGAAGTGCCTGCCATATTAGGGTTGTTGTGAGGACTGACCAGGACGTGAAGTGCCCAGTGTGGAGCCTGCTGTCTGCCGGGCTGTCAGGGACGGAGCCCGATGCTGACGTTAGTAATAGAAGATAGCATCCCGTCCCTTCTGTCCCTCTAAACCGCAGTTTTCCCCTACAAATTCAGTTTCAAAATGAGTACTGACCTCATTCACGCAAAGAAATCCAAACAGGTCTATAGCCCTAGCTGTCCCCTCTGGGAGCCGGGCTGTGGGAGTGGAGAAAATATGTGGGACCTTCCCCGACCAACCCCCTGCCCCCAACCCCGTCCCCATACTCAGGGGTTATTGACTCAGAGTTGAGGAGGGGACCCTGAACCAGGCTGCAGGGAATGCCCACACCAACTGAAGAAGGGGCATCGCCTGCTCTCCCAAATCCTGGCACTGCACATCTGGAGTGATCTGCACATCTGGCTACATCCCTGGGGCAATGGCCACAGCTGCTGACATTTGACGGAGGAGAGATCTAGCTCCTCAGTCAGGGCCTGGGGGGCTATAAATAACTAGCTAAGAGGACCAGGGGGATGAGGTTGACCTTTAGGGGGGGCGGGAGCGGCTGGCGACTTCCCCCAACCCCTCGGGTCCAGAGCCAAAGTTTTAGCAAAACAGGAAGAGGCAGCAGCAGCTGCTGGGAAAGTAGGAGTGGCTCCCCTTCCCCCACTTGCCTGGGGCCTTCGGATCCCAGCCAGGACCTGGGAGAGGTGGAGTCTTCTAGGCTGGGGTGGGGGGGAGAAGAGGGGCAGACCCACGCAGACTGTGGCCCCAGCCCCTGGTGCCCTCCTATGGCTCAGCTGGGGCCCGGGCAAGGGAGGATGGGACAGAGCAGGGCAGCCCAGTGAGTTGTGCCTGCCAACCCAGCCACCTCCTGTTCCCTTTCTGTTCTTCCATCAGTGGGACAACAGGAAGGACAGACATTAGAAATGGAGCATAAAATATGTCTGTGGCCCAGCCGGTGTATCTAGAGGCCCACCATCCTCTCTCATTCCCTCCCAGCCCACAGGTGGGCTGAGCCTAAGCCCGAGTGGGTGGGAGAGAGGGCTCTAGACAAAAGGAAGGATGCTTCCAGCCTTCTGGAGAGGGGCCCAGGGCCTGGCCCCAGTGGAATGATGGAGAACTTCCCCATGAACTATTGAGGTGGGGAGATCCAAAGCTCTGGGGGACTATTTTTCCTGGACTAACTTGTCCACGGGAACAAGCTCTGTAGAGCCGAGAGCCAGCTAAGGGGGCCTCATGAGGTCCAGGGTGAAAGTTGTCCAGGAAATGTTGCTTTGCTTTGCCTTGCCTGGGGGAGACTGGCCACTGCCTGGTTGGTTACATCTGATTCGACCTTCGGCTGGCCCACATCTCCAGTGGGTCTGTATCTGTATCTGTCATGAGCCCTCATTGGAGCCACTCAGCCTGGAGCCCCGCATTTTGCCTGCTAGGAGGGGCTGGACGTGCACCGCCCAATAGAAACAGAATGGGAACCATGTGTGTAAGTTTAAATTTTCTTAAAAAATAAAAGTAAAAATACATCAGTGAAGTTCATTTTAATAGTATATTTATTTAACCTAATATATGTAAAAACATCATTCCAGCCTGCAATCAAAACAAAAAAATGTTAATGAGACGTTTTACATTCTTTTTTCATACTACCTCTTGGAAATCCAGTGTGTATTTTACACTTGTAGTACGTTGTAGCCGTGTTTCAGGTGCTTGATGGCACCTGTGCCTAGTGGCTACTGTATCGAGCAGCAGAGGTTTAGACAACAGTCCCTTAACCTCCTCTTCAGCCCTTCTAGTCCCTTGCTGGGGAAGAGGCTCGAGAAGTGGAGGACGAGGCCAGTGAGGTCAATGCCAAGGGTTAATTTGCTCTAGGAGGAAGGCCGCCCACTTTGGCTTTCAAGAATCTGTCTCTAGACCTGGAACCGGTCCCAGTATACAGGCAAGCAAGGAGACTGAGTCACAGAGTGACATCTCCCTAGACAACTGGCCGCCTCCTCCTCTTCCCAACCCTGGTCCTCTTAAGCTGAAAGTTGATAGAATCTCATTTCCTCTTCAGGTAGGCTAGCCTCTGCGCTCCTCTTTCTCCTTCTGAACACCACCCAAAGGTCCTCGGGCAGCAGAGTTAGGGAATATGGGGGGAGAAGCAAACTTGGAGGAAAAAAACAGAGTCAAGCTGTGGACACACGGACTGAGGTGCTGGTGGGATGGTCAGGGGGAAGCTGAGTGGACAGTTGCTCTCCGGAGCTCAGAAGAGGAGGGAAGGACAAATAAATACCAGGGATTATCGGTGAGAGCAGAGAGGGAGCAGTCAGAGGTTTAAATGAAGCAAGAGGACGCGCCATGTCAGAATCCAAAGTGGGGAGAACATCACGAAGGAGAGATCTGCACTCGATTGCAATGGACGATGCTTTAAAATCCTTATAGAGAGAGCTCACCTCACACAAATTGGTAATAAACACTGAAACAGGGGTGGGCTCAAGCTCAAAGCACAGAAACGACTCTTCAGGGAAAGAGGAAACACAGCCAGTAAGCAAAGGTAGGGGAACATTCAACCCGATCGCCATCTAAGTAATGCCAATTAAAACAAGATGAAGGCAGGCACCGTTTTCAAACATTAGTGAGAATGTGGTGAAATGTACATGTTGTTATTGGTGGTGTAACTTCTTTTGATATCAATTTGGCAATATATAGTAAGAGCTAGAAGATGTTTTTACCCTTTGGCTCAATGACCCCACCCAAAGTACCCTAAACTAGATTTCTATAACCAAAATTCAGGGCGGGGCGAGTGGAATCTGTGCATAATAATGCTCATCACCACATTCTTTACCATATGGAAAATGAGAAACAATTTTAACACCTACAACTGGAAAATTGTGAAGCAAATTATATTTCCACTCAATAGAAAATTATGAAACATTTGAAAAGATGTTTTGAATGTGACATAGCATGGCAAGAGAATACAGATTTCTACATGCCCGGTGATGGCAACTGTGTTTAAAGAAACCCGACATAGGCACAGAGGAAAAGATTGAGAGGAAATACGAGTAACAGGCAGTGACTGTGTCGGGTGGTGTGAAGGCACATGGTTTTCGAGTCGTTTAATAACTGTCAACATTGTGAAGAGCTATGGAGAACGGGGATGAGGGTTGACCAGAAGCCTAGATTAGGCTACAGGGGGTTCCCTGATGACCTGATGGAGGTCTTGAACTCATTCCTCTAGCAGGTATATTTACTGGGCTCTGTCCATGTGCCAGTTGTTAGGTCACTACGGGTATTAGCTCAGCACCCTCCAGATGCAAAAGGCCCAGATTCCCTGTCTGGGTTCCAGGGGTGCTCTGTTCACTGAAGGCCCCTGGAGCTTGGTTGGCTCCTGTGTCCCTGCTCAGGGCAAGACCCTGTGCTGGGCCTGGAGGGACATTCCCAAGAGGACAGGAGCCAAGAGCAGGCACTGGGGCAGGGACCAATGTGTGTGGGTAGCAGTGGCCCCAGGGAGGTTAGGGGAAGGTTGGGGGGATCACCAGGGAGCTTAGGGTGTGTGAGGGCCACTCTGCCCTGGGGGAGGGTTTGGCAGGCTGTGGTTGGCCACCTGCTGTTTCATATCACCCCGAAGGTGACAAGAGACGTGAGTGGGCCATCACCTCCACTGCCCCCCACGGGAACTCCACCTGGGCCCCCAACTACAGGCACCATCCGGCCTGGGCAGCCTCTTGTCCCGCCCCTCTCAGCTCTCTTCCAGCAACGCACACTGGGGCCTTGAAATAACACATTTTTATTTATGCCATTATTTCCACATAATTTGCCTATGATTCACCTGTTGTCAAGAGGCATGAAAACGTCCAGCCTCAGCGCCCAGGCACCCGCCGGTCCCTGTCCCACTCCCTCCTGTGTCCCACTCCGCCCCCTCCCACAATATCTTGACCAGCTCTCCCCAAGCCCGGCACCCCACACTCTCAGCACCTCTTCCTCCACGGGGCCCCCACCCCTAGCTCGTCCCTACCCGGCCTTTTCTGGGGAGTAGGAGGCAGGGGCTGGGACTGTGAACGGCCCAGACTGTGTCCACCCACTTCCCCAGCTCGGACCCCGGCCTGAGGCAGGCCCCGCTGAGACTCCGCATGAGCACACACAAGCAGGAAAAGGGAAGAAGCTTCTCTTGGCCTAGAAGCGGGGAGCTATGGAACCCCTTTCTGCGACCCCCGCCCCCTGCTTCCTCAAGCTGGATTTTCCTCGTACCTCAAGGTTGGCCCCTAGGTCCCTCCCTCCCCTTCATTCTGTTTCCAACAGGGCAAGGGGGTATAGAGTTTCCAGTGTGCGTGCATGTGCATGTGTGTGTGCGTGTGTGTGCGTGCGCGTGCATGCATGTGTGTGCGTGCGTGTGCATGTGTGTGTGCGCGTGTGTGTGTGTGCGCGCGCGTGTGTGTGTGTTGGGGGGCAGGAAAAGGAGTAGTCTTCTCACACCCTCATTAAATAGTAAGGCTTTACGGCTTTGGGGACCCCTCCCCAGCCCTCCCCAGGGAAATCTAGGTGAGTCAGGGAGCTACAAGGTGGAGGAGGCGGGGGAGGAAGAGGGCAGGGGGCGAGGAGGGGCTGCTGGAAGCGGGCCGGGCTGCTGTGGTTGGGTTATCTGATGTGAGGAGCCAGGTGTGCTCTGGGCGTGGGGGGAAGAGCAGCCTGAGAGAGAGAGAGAGAGAGAGAGAGAGGGAGGCAGAAACTGCAGACGCGGCCTGGAGACGCAGAGAGGCCGAAATAAGACAGACAGAGGAAGCCTGGGGGCCTTTGAGATCTCACCCCCTTTCCTCCCGAGCTCTGGAGGCAGCCCAGGGGTGGGGACCGTGTCCTCCTGGCCATCCCCCCCCTTGCTCCCACAGCTCCCCGAGAAGCAGGCGGCCTCCCCTCCACCTCGGGACAGAGGTGGGGTGGCCATGGGGGGATGGGGTGTGTGTGGCGTGGCAAGGGTCCAGCCTCATCCTGAATCAGGGCAGTTGGAGACAGTTGAGGGTCTGTAATCTCTGTTGGGGGTTGATGGGTGGAGGAGGCTTTGCAGGAGGAGATAATGGGAGGGAGCAGAGCCCGGGCCTGGAACAGGGTGCCGTGCGTGGGCCCAGCCCTCCCCCTCCTTGGGTGGCTTGAGCAGGGCTGGGTCTTTCACAAGAGGAGTCCACCTGTGAGTCCCAACTGCCACCTCCTCTAGTCCTGACTCGGGATGTGTGTATGTTGGGAGGAGGATGACTGAGGAGAGGAGAGGATCCCTGAGAGAGTGATGAAAGTTTTAATAACCAAGACTAATAGTCACCAAGCACTTACTGCGCACCAGACCCAAGTCTAAATGCTGTGTGTTCACTTATTTACTTTTCGCAACACCTCCCAAGTGAGTACAGCTAGTATCTTTGCTCTGTAGAAGAGAGACAGAACAAGTCCAGCCGCCAGCAGTCCGGCAGGTAGTTCAAATCCTGCTTCCCCTCATTGCAGCTTCTGCTATTCTCACCTGCTCCCCTAGAGGAGGCCCTGCAAGCTTCCTCCCATTCGCTTCACAAAGACCCTGTTCATAGGTGGGGAAACCGAGACCCAGAGGGCTCAAGTCATTGCCCCCAAGTTACACAGCTAGTGACAGGTGGTATCAGGAGTCATCCTTCACCACCGTGGCTGCTTCCCTCAAGGCTGGGAGTGGTGTGGAGTGGGCAGGGGGCGGTGTGAGGGAGCACCTGGGCTCCCTTTGCCTCCGTGCCCACAGCCCAGCCCCTGCAGGCCCGCGGTGGAGACAGCGGTGGGGAGCATCCGAAAGAACCAACAACCAACTGAACGGTCCTCTCCCAAGTCTACTGACATCCTGCCCACCGACAGTGCTCCCTCGGCTCCCCTCCCATCCACTCCTCCGCCACCTCAAGGCCTTCCTGTGAACACAGCAGAAGGCAGGAGCCCCTCGGGGCGGGGTCCCTATCAGAGAGGAAGTGGGGCTGGCTTCGTTCCCATCCCCTTTATCACTTCTCCCCATCCCCACTTTATCACCCAGGGCTGTTTCACCATCTCCTCCCGGCTGCTCTCCTAGGGCTCCAGGGTGGGAGAGGGGAAGAAATTTAAATCTGTGGGGCTGGGGGAAACAAAGGGGACAGCGGGAAGGGGTTTCCCTGACACCCTGAACCCGGTTGCTTATGGTCCTCTGCACCCAGGCTGGGTTGGCCTGGGATGAGCCTTTTCTGATGGGCGGCTTGCTCTACCTGGCCTTCCTGGGAGACAAATAGAGAAACAGGAGCCAGGTGCAGACACAGTTGGGGCCCCTGCACTCACTTCACCTCACCTTGCCCTTGCCCCATGCTGGCTGCCACAGGTGTTCACAGGATTTGTAATTAGATGGGGTTGGGTCAGGGTGGCAAGGGCCTTTCCAGATGCCCTGTAGAAGTCTGAGTGCAAGTGAAGAGGACAATGGGGAGACCCCGCTGAGCTAAATAAGGGCTGCCAGGCTGGGCTGCATGTGACTTCTCCATTTCTCACTGAGGTATGGATGCCTCAGGAGAGTTCTGCCCACTGCCTACTACCTTCCCCTCTCAGTAACCAAAATCTATGAAGGAGACTATGCCTTTCTTCCCTGAGTCCAGCTCAGACAGTATTTGCAGAACAATCCAGCTTGGAATTTGACACTTGATCCACCCCTTCCTGCATCCCCTATATCAGGTATCCCTGGATCCCTGAGCCTTGGCTCAGATCTGGTCTAATTCTATAAGAATCTGTTCAGACTTGGGGTAAGACTGTTGGGTCCTGGAGAGGGAGAGGTTGTGGGAGCATTGCCAAGTTTCCCAAATTCCCCTGGATGCCTGGGTTTTTGCAAGGCATCCACTCGCCTCCCCAAGACTCAATCTCATTACCCACCCCTTCCCTTTCTCCCAGGGAGGTCTTGAACAACTGAACCAAAGTCAAGCCCCTCTGGTAGGGACCCTGTCCCAAGTCTGGTCAGTGCGCTAGTGTCAACCTGCAAGAAGGCATCGTCTTGGCTCTGTCTTAGCCAGCTCTGTACGTGGTCTGCGGAGCAAAGTTTTGGAAGATGCAAGGCCAGGAGGGATGGTCAGAATGTTGGATGACAAAATGAAGATTCAAAAGATTTGAGCAGGCTAAAATGTGGGAGAAATCAAATCAGATAGATATGAATAGGGATCAATGCTAAATTCTGCATTTTGGACCAAAAACCCAACCATCCACATGCAGAATGAGGGAGATATGGCAGGTGCTGTAGGGAGAGGTAGTTAGCATGTGGGTTCTGAAGCCACAGGGACTTAACTTCTCAGTTTCCAAAGTTAGGGGAAGGTGCTGAAATTTGCATAAGTCTGTTTGCATTTCATCTTCCAGCAGGGACCCAAGCAGAATTTTTTTTTTAATTTGACATCTATTGTGAAGATCAGATCTTTTAGATGCTGACAGAAGTGGGCGGCACATTGCCTCATACTCATTCGTTCATTCATGTATTTATTCAGCTACATTTATGGAATCCCTCCTTTGTTCCAGTCTGGTAGGGAGCCCCGAAGGCAAACCAGAAATTTAAAACACACAACAATGTACACTTCATTCTACCATAGAGTGGGCGCACCATTCTACCCAGATGGGGCAAGGGAGGGTACAGCATTGTGAAGTTCAGGGAAGAATTTGTGCAAGAGATGAAGCCTGAGCTGGAAACTGAAGGAGCAGGAAGAGTTTGCTGAGTTGAGAAAACTGGGGGATGGAGAACAGGGTGGGGCATGTCTGGCCAAGGAAACAAGGCCTAGAAAAGTGTGCCGTGTGGGTCTCAGAGTGTAGGCTGGGGACCCCTGTGGACCCCTGAGCCCCATTCAGGGGCTTTGCAAGGTCAAAGCTACTTTCATAATAATACTAAGACATCATTTGTCTTTTTAACTCTCATTCTCTCACTTGCGTACAGAGGAGTCTCCCAAGGTTTCCATCTTGTGTGATACCCGAACAGATGGAACGCAGAACCAATTATGAGAATCTAGCTGCCTTCTATGAAGCCAGATATCAAAGAGATTTGCAAAACTGTCAAACAATACCTTGTCACTAAATTTGTTTTGTTACCTTTAACAAAAATTGTATTATTTATGTTAACTTAGATTCATTATTGTTTTTTTTTTAATTTAATGAGTATTTAAAATTCTTCTCAATTTAAGTTCTGGTTAATATTGATGGATATAACCCACGTAAACAAAAGCTCTTTGGTTGGGGGGCTCTTTATTTTTAATAGTCCAAATAGGGGTCCAAAGAACAAAACGTTTGAGAAGGGCTGGTGTGGAAGCAGCCTGCCAAGTGCACGGTCAGAGCTGCAAGTGGTTGGACGTGGCCGTGGCTCGAGTCCCACAGTCTGGACAATGACACGTTTTCCTGGAGCAGCAGACAGGCGGCATCATGTTGGCTGTGCACCTCGCCAAGGGGACATGGGTCCAGTGAACGCCAGGGTAAACGAATAGAAACTGTGACACGAAAAATACATGGAGCAAACCTGATTCTTGAGGCTCATCTTGATTTCCCCCTCTCTGGACAGGAACCGCTTCCGTCCAGAGAATACTGACGTTAGTTATGGGTCGGTAATGTGGGTACAGTGAAGTCGGTGGTGGTGGTCATTGAGGGAGCGAAGCTGGCAAAGAAAGACCATAATTGAAAGAAGCCGGGGAGGGTATTAACTAGAGTTCCCCGTGTTTCTGTGCCTACCTTCCCATCTCTTTCCCACACTTTTCTCTCCAGCCGGGCTGTTTCAATTCGGGCCTATTTGGCTTATGAAGTTGCACACCTGCCTCCTGGTGGCCACATGGAGCAATGACGCCTTCCCCCAGCCCCTGTAGATATTCACGGAGCAGGGGCTCATAGCTCCAGAGGCTGAGATCTGCATGGGCGGGGGGGTGGGGGGTGTGTGGGGTGGTCAAAGAGATCCCCCTGGAGCCAGTCCAGAGAGCCTAGCAAGGATCAGTGGTCAGAGGACTGGAGCAATGTCAACTTGCAATGAAAACTTATTTGACCACCCTTTCACTCTGCAACTTAATAAGGATGCTGGCAGCACAGGTACTGTGAAAAGTGATTTACACAGATTATATCACAACCACGAACCTAGGAGTAGGTATTATTATTGTTGCCATTGTATAGATGAAGATTCTGAGGCTCAAAAATATCAAGTCACTTGCCCAAGGTCACACAAGGTAGCAAGTAGGAGAGCCAGGACAGGGACCCAGCAGTTTGTGCCATTAAGTGTTCGGCTTCTGCTTGTGCTGCTTGGTGTTGGCCTGTTTGCAGGTCTGCCTTCTCCCCCTGGACTGTACCTTTTTGGGGGGCAGCGACTGTCCTATTCATCGCTGTATCCCCAGCACTGGGCTCAGTGTGACACTTGGAGACACTTGTGCTTGGAGACACTGAAAGGACTGCACAACCAAGCTGGACCTCAGAGGGAACGTGGGACCAACAGGGAAGGTGCTCAGAGGCCCCAGGCACAGCAGGCCAGGCACCTTCACGGAGATAAAAGCAGGAGCAGGATGTAGAGGGAGGAGGGAGTGGGGGAGAGCGGCCCGGCGAGCAGCCCAAGCCTGTCCCTATAGGGCAGTAGCACCACCTAGTGGTGAAGCTCAACATGACTTCGGGAGGAAAAAAAAACACTAGACAGTCCAGAGCTGGGGAGAGGCTGGGAACGACCCCCTCTGGAGGGAGCTCCAGGAACTATTGCTACCCCCTCCCTAGAGCCAAAAAGAAGGGCCTGGCAGCATTCTGGCCCCTCCCCAACGCGTCAGGTTGTACAAAATGTGAAGAAACAACCCCCAGTCCTACCTGCCCTTGGCTGAAAAGAGGTAACTCTTTTCCTGGGGACAGCCTGCATCCAAGGACCGGGTGATGTAAGAATGTAAAAGCCAGCTCCCTCACCTCAACTTGGGGCAATCCAAAGGGCCATCCCAGTTTCAGAGCTCCCCATAGGGTTGGTTGAGATCTCTGCTGAGATTGCTTGGCAGCCCTTCTCCCTCTACCCAATCCCACTTTCTTCCCTGCCACCCAAGCTTGAGACCTCTCCCCAGTAAACTTCCTGCACTCCCATCTACACTTCAGAGTTGGCTTCCCCAGAACCCGACCTGCAACACTATCTCATATATCATATACGGCATGTCTGAGTGCAGAGATTCCAAGCAGCTGTCTGGAGCAGTGACAACCCCCCGTCACCACTCCCAGCTTCTGCTCCACACCCTGCTGTGCTTCTTGGTCAGTTGGAGCACAGACCCCTTCAGCAGGCTTCTTGCCCACAGCGATGCTAGTTGGCATGAAGAGGCAGCCCTTTGGCTGCACTAGGAGTGCCAGATGTCACTCATCACCCTTGTCTCTACAAGCCCGGCTGGAGAGAAAAGTCTCATCACCTGCAGGGCCATGGGGCAGACCCAAGACAGACCCAAGGTGCATAGACAGCTTCCAGGGAGCCCCAGTAGGAGCTAGAGACCCTGACCTGAGGGATCTGGTCGCTCCAGGCCGGCCCTGTCTGCTTGTCCCCAGGACTGAAGGAATCAGTATTTCCTGGAACAGCGCTGACGTATTTATGCCACCTGAAGCTCTGAGCCTATCAACCTCATGATCTGTGAGATGTTTCTTCTTTACGTCTCTTTTGAGGAGCAGACGTGTTCACAGCAGTCCCGCTGCAGCATTGCTTGATGTAAAGGGAGGATGTTCCCTGAATACCCTCTATATGGTGTCGAACACTTGGTGGCCATCTGCCCAACAGATCAGCAGCAACATACCATCCAAACATAGGACCAGATAAGAATGCATTGTGTAGACCAATGCCGTCCAATAGAACTTTCTGCAATGAGGGAAATGTTCAGTATCTGCACCGTCCATTCCCATAGCCGTGGGGCTATTGAGTGCTGAAAATGTGGCGAGTGCAGTTGAAGAGCTTAATGTTTACTTTTATTTAATTGTAATGAATTTTAATGTAAATAGTCACATGCAGCTACCTTACTGAACAGCACAGATGTAGACCCAAGACTTGGAATGTGAAAACTTAAAATCACTTTCTCCTAAGTGTGTGCATTCCTCTCTGTTTACCTGGAAAAGTTGACTGTAACACACAGCCCTGGAGATTTTGTGTTCCTCTGGATCATCTATAAAAATGCTAAATAAGTCTCCTAACAGTTTCTAAGGACATGTCTTCACACTTCTCCTGCCAGAGCCTGTGTCCGTTTAGGCAGCTGCTGGTTTCCTTTCTCTAAGTCCATTCACTTTTCTTGGCAAAACGGCCCTCAAGCCCCACCCCCAATTCTTCTATTCCCATCCCATCCCCCACTGACACATTTGGTTTGAAATCTTTTCAGATGCTTCTGAAAAATTAAATCACATCCACAGGTTCCTAGGCCAACTTATCATAAATAAATACATTGGTTATGTTTTCCTTGCATGATTTTCCCTTAGGATGACCATGTGTGTCTTTGGTTAGTTATTTTTGCTTGTGTGTTTAACGAAAGCTGCCCTTTATCATAAACCCCCCTTTTTTTGGAAATGGAGGGGGTACATTGGCTCCTCAGGGCCCTTTGGGAGTCCTGTATATTCATAGGAGTCACTTGAAGTTTGCCAAGTCACTGGCACAGCATTTCAAATACAAGACACATTTTTGTCAACAGCCGCCTGGCTTCCTATTCTTGAGGTTCTCAGGTAAGGGCCACACAGAAATGGACCCAACACATGTGACTGAATGCTTCCTGAGAGTAGAGCCCTGTTGGATCCAGCACCTCCAATTTCTCTATCCCAAGGCCTACTTTAGGAATGGGAATCTCCCTTACATCCACTTTAATAGAGAGCTGGCATGACTAGCTGTCATTTGTCAGCCCACTCAGCTCAATAGGAAGCAGTATAGTGTAGCAGGTAATTAATGGCTTCTGGAGCCAGCTGCCAAGGGTTCAAACCCTATCTCTCACTTACCACCACTGTGGCTTTGGGCAAATTATCCCCTCTGCGAAATGAGGGTAATAGTCGTCCATCTCCCCTAGGGTCCTTATAAGGATAAAGCAAGCTGGTTTGCATAAAGCATTTATTTACAGCAGTACTTGCCACAAAGTGCTATATAAGTATGTGCCATCTTTATTACCATAAGCAGAGCTTTCTTCATTGGTTTATTTGACAAATTTCTGGCAAACTTTTTTTCTCTTTGGAAATCACTCAGGAGGCACTCTTCAAAGCTTTCTTTGCTGCTTTATTCCCAGATTTAACCAGATCTATCGTACGTTCCAAGCTTCCCTGTTGGCCTCATTCAGATTCTCCTACTTCTTCCAGTCGGCCAGAGAAGGGTTTTCCTATCTCCCAGAATCTTGTTTATTTGGCATTTTTGGTACAGACTTTCCTAGCTTTCCAATAATATAGTTTAAAAAGGTTGAGATTTATGAATGTCTACCTTCACATTCTCTCATTCTAAAACAGAAAAGATGATAACATTGTCTCCCAATTCATCCCCAGGGAACCTCACTTTTTCTCATCCTCCCAGCTGCTGGACTTCCCTTTGGGACTGGACTGAGCTGTCACGGGCCCCAGGGCTGAGGAACTGGCGTTCTCAGTGGGTCCTGTCATGTTCCCTGGGGAAGGCAGGTCCAGGGGAGCGCCAGGAGGGTGAAGATAGTACAAAGACAGATGCACTTTATTGTTAAGGCAACAGCATTACGCCGAGCTGCGGCAGAGACCCCATCCGGCCAAGGCCACACTGGGGCGGGGGTGTGATTCACATTGAGACACAGGCTGAGGTGTCCCTTCTCCTCCTCCTGATGGGTCAGTGGGGTGACAACCCAGGGGAGCAAGGCAGGGATCTGGGATCTGGACATGCTCTGTCTAAAACCCAGGGCCTCCCCCAGGGATGAGGTCAGCCACGAGGGGAATGGGACATGGCGTCTGAGCTCAAGCATGATGTAGTGAAAACAGCACTGGACCCTAAGTCCAAAGTCCCGGTCCAGTCCTGGGGCTGCTTTGAACTAGTTACATGAGCTTGGGTGAGTCACACCTTCTCCTCAGCGTCAGTTTTCTTTAACAAGGGGATTGAACTGGGTCAGAGATTTTCAAGCCCTTTCTACCACTGACTTGACATCTGGACCAATGTGTTCTGCAGCTACAATCAAATCCCAAGGGTCTCTCCCTAATTTGTAAAATAACAACAACAGTAATTAACGTGTAGAATTTTCACAACGTACGTACGTCCTCATCACCCATAAATATCGCTTCATCAGTGGTGCCTACTACCCGCTATATTAGAATGTGGTACCAAGTGGAGCCTGAAGGCAACTCCCATCTAACAGACATCAGACTGAGTCTAAGGACGGTTCTGCAATAGGGACGGTGGCTGTCAGATGAAGACACACTGGCCAGCAGACACTGGCGGCCGCCAAGGAGGTAAGCTGCTTTGCTCCCGGGGTCTTCAGGGAACAGCGGGCGCAGGCACAGGGGCATCCTGCTGACACCGCCTCCTCCAGGCTGAGACAGCAAGCGCGGCTGCGTCCCCCAAACTTGAGTATGATCTGAAGGGCCCTCTGTCGCTCCTGGAGGGGCCCTCTCTGCTCTGCTCCCGCATGCCTGCCACCCACGCCCCAGAGAAGCCCAGCCGCGAACACGGGCCGTGAGTGCCCACCTCCTGAGCTGCTCTGCACATGGGGAGTTTGAGGTTCGGTGACCCTACCCCGCCCTGCCTCACAGGTCCCTTTTGACGTCAGGGTGTGGGGCGGGAATAAGGAACTACCCCGCCCGACTCCCTCCCCGAAGTGCTCTCACTGACCAGCCACCAGGCCAACCCGCTGTCCCCCGATCCGGGGTGCTGGAGCACTGCCTTCTGCTTCTCTGGGGGACAGCCGTGTAAGAAGCAGAACTAGGTGGGCAGGGAGGGCTTGGGCTTTTGGAGGTCTGGAAATTCCTCTCCCCCATCCCACCCTGCCAGGTGGGAAAGATGAGGCCCCGCTGGTAAGCAGAGCAGCACCTGCT
Source organism: Balaenoptera musculus (assembly GCF_009873245.2). Taxonomy (NCBI): domain Eukaryota; kingdom Metazoa; phylum Chordata; class Mammalia; order Artiodactyla; family Balaenopteridae; genus Balaenoptera; species Balaenoptera musculus. The sequence continues at coordinate 38,353,266 of NC_045794.1, forward strand.
TCTCCAGACTGCTGGCGGGGCTCAGACAGTGGGCTGACCTGTGGGTCACCACCCTTGGCCATCCCAGGGTCAGGCCCCTTCAGCGCCCTCGGCCGCTGCGCAGGGGCTCTGGAGCCTGCGGCCGGTTCTCTCTCTGGGGTGGGAGGTAAGGCACTGGCAGGGTGAGGGTGAGGGTGGTGCCCGCGATCCTCTGAAGCCTGGGGGCCATTCAGTCCTGCCACGTGGATTGTCGGAGGGAGAGCCCCCGCCTCGGCCAACCCCTTAGCTCCAGGCTGAGGAGCCACGGACTTGGCGGCAGGACGGGTGTGGCCTCCACCTTCTACTCTTACGCTCAGGCCGGGTTTGCCTGTCCCCTCACTGCCTGGGCCCTGCTCTCTTCCCTCCTTGGCCTCTCAGCACATGGGTTCTGGGCCAGTGGCCCCCGCCATGGGGAGAAAGCCCATCTTACCACGGCTACTTCCGGGGAGAATGTTACCATGGCGATGGGATGAAGGTGGGCACCGTGGGGTTAGGCAAATGCCTTTTGGCCAGCAGAGGTGGATGAGGGGAAGCTGTGACCTTAGTCACCTTGGTTTTGGTCTTCCTTGGCAGTGAGTGTCCTAGGCAGGCCAGGGTGGGAAGGCAGAGGGAGAAGGCCCCATCTTGGCACACTGCCCTGGGGCAGAACAGGACAGACCGGCAGCAGGACGAGGTGGGGGTCATGGGTCAGTGTTTATCGTGGGTGGGGCGAAGGAAGGGTGATCCCACCAGGCTCTGGACGTGTGGGCCTGGAGCTGGGTAGAGGTGAGGGTATCTCTGTCCCTGAGGAATGGCTGCGTCTCTCCCGCCTGCCTGTTCCCTCGGCACCAGCCAGCAGCCACTTCTGGAGTGTGGGAGGGGGCATCCCCGGGCACGGGCCCACCTTCAGCCTCTGCCCTTGGCCCCCACTTGAGATTCTTTGTCAAATAAGGAGCAATTCCTCATGACTGAGGTCTCGAGGGACTGGGGGCAGCCCGTGGCCTGCAGGTAAGGGGGACCTGGTGTTAGATTGGGCAGGAGAGCGGATGGGCTGGGCGGGGAGGGGGAGTGGGAGAGGAGGGGTTGAACTCCAGAAGGGGTGGGAAGAGCTGCTGGGCACCCGGCCCCAGAGAGGCAACCCCGCCCAGGCGCCAGGGCAGGCTGCCCTGCTCAGGAGATCTCGTTGCCAAACACCTCGAGCACGAGGGGCGTGAGTTTCATGCTGCACTCGGGCTGGAAGGAGAGGGAGCGGTACTGCTTGGAATGCTCCTCGTTCAGGCTGCGCAGGTCCGCTAGCTTCTGGATCATCTTGGCATAGAGCAGGTGGCTGCCCGGGGGTGGGTGGCGGCAGCGGATGTAGGTCTGCAGCGTGTTGGACAGGCGGTCCTGGATGGCCTCGACCAGCGCAGCGTCCTGCACCCCGGGACGGTCTGTGGGCAGAGAGGCGGGCGAGGAGCTCTGAGCCAGCTCCCTTACCGTTCGGCCCACCTCCCGGCCCACACAGATAGACACCCAGCCTCATCATCCCCCCAGGTCACTCCTGGATGCCTGCTGACCTGGGACACCACAGTCCTCCCCAACCCCTCGACCACTTCCCAGTGCATTTAGGATCAAGTCTCAGGTCCGTTTGCGGGCCATCTGGGCCTGTCCCCACCTATTCTCTCTCCTTCTGTCTCTGTGCTCCATCTTTCATCAGGACCCCCATGAGCCATGCTCTCTGCACTCCAGGCTTCACATTTGTGCTCCTTCGGCCCAGAACTCAGCTCTTTTACCTTTGCCTGACTCTTGCTGACCCTTCAGGTAACAGCTTAAAGGACCTTCCTCAAGAAGGCGATTCCTGATGACCCCGTACCTCCATGCCCCAGACGACATCAGGTTCCCGCTTTCTGCTATACCCTCTGTAGCATCATGTACTTCTTTATTTTTAAAATAACGTATTTGTTTAATGGCTCTTTCGACACTTCCTGGGAAAGAAGTCTGTGTCCTGGTTGCTGCTGAGTCCCTATGCCCAGCATCGTGCCTGGTTCCTGACAGAAGCCCAGTAAATCATTGCTGAGTGAATGAATGAATGAATGACTGAATGCTCACTGGCCAGGAGGAGGGGTGCCCATATCCTTTCCTTGGGCCCCCAGCCCAGGAAAGCGTCCCTGGAGAAAGGCCACTGACTTGTTCCCTGAACACAGTCCCAGTGGAGGCCTTATCAGCAATCCAGCATCCCCAGAACCACAAGACCTCCCGCCTCGGCTTCTCTCCCTCTTCCCACCCCAAACAGGCAGAAGAGCTCAAGGATCACAGCACCCTGCCTCCAAAATCAGTCAGCTAAACTGTCTGTCAGGCCAGCAGAACCTCCTACCAGGCCCCAGGCTTTTGTGCCCTATCCCCAGGGGGCCTCAAGTGTCAGCAGAGGTCAGTCCAGTTCACCCAAGAGCAGAGCTTGAGTACTGTCTGTGGCCTGAGAAACCCCATCTATTTGGTTCCTCAGAATCCCACCCATGAATCACCAATGGTCTTGCTAGGGCAAGGCCAAGGGCAGTGAGGGAACCCTCAGCATACACACACCACACGGGCAGGGCAAACCCAGCAAAGTGGGTGTTTCCTTGTTGGTCTCTCCTTGTGCTCACTTCTCCCTCCAAACCTCCCTGCTGGCCCTCAGCGGGGCTCCCCCCTTCCCGCTCCCCACACGGCTAGGTACCTGGGGAGACAATGCAGATGGCCATGAGCAGCACGTGCTCCTCCTCATGCAAGTTCAGCTTCTTCAGCCCCACCTGGAACTTGATGAGGGGCTCAATCAGCTCCAGGCTGTGTCCGGCTATGAGAGAGAATGGCCAGCTGCTGTGGGCACCCCCAGGACCACCCACCCCACCCTACCTCCGGCCTGACCCTCACCCTTCTCTCCCTGGTGCTGCCTCACTCCCTCTGATGTGCCTGGTGGGGCCCATGACCCCAGGAGGGGTGGAGCCGGGGCAGGAGGAGGCAGAGCCCAGCCGCACCTTTGGTCACATCACTGACTTGGTACTTGAAGTCCGGGCTGCCGCAGGTCCAGGACATGTCGTCCATGGTGAAGGACTGGTTGGAGCGCAGCATGATGACCTCAATGGCACTTGACTTCAGCAGCACGATCTGGTCCTCAGGGGTGAGGTCTCTGCCAGGGAGGGTGCGGGGGCGGGGGTGGGGGGAGGTCAGGTTACTGGTCAAGACCATCAAGTCATGTAAATCAGTGCAGTGCTTTGACAGGTGTACACCTGCCAGGTGACCAGCATGTGCCCTGGGTCCTCCATCAAGGAGCTTGCAGCCTGGTTGGAAAGAACGAGACTGTTTCTTGAGGGAGAACGACTTGAGAACAACTCAAAGCTGTGACCAAATGTCAACCGATGTAGCTTAGCTACTAAGACAGGGAAAACCCAGTGACTATCCAGGGTCTCCAAGGCCGGAGCAGCCATGGCTCTTCTAGGGTCAGGAAGATAGAGCCTGAAGAAGCTCCCAGGGCTATGGCATGAATATGGTCGTCTGCAAAAGCATGGCCAGAGCCATCCCCAATGGCTCCCATGCTTCCTTTCCCTCTCCCTCTTCCTGCCCTTCGGTCCTTCCAGTAGTGAAGTCAGCCCTGTCTCCAGGACGTCTCTAGACTCCCGCTCCCACTGGACTGCTCTGATTCAGAGCTCCATCATCTTTTTCAGTTGCCTCTTACTGGACCCCTGGAGTCAAGTCTCTCGTTCACCTTTCTTACTACTGCTACAGGGACGTGTCACTCCTGCGCTCAGAAATCCCCACTGACTATCAAATGCCCCAGGATCAAGCCCATACGCCATAACTGGGCTCCAACCTGTCTTTCCAGCCCCCGTTCCCACCACAGACTCCACCAACCCTCCATTCTAACAACATCGGACTACTCCACATTCAGATGCTAGGCATTCTCATGCCACCATGCCTTTGAACGTGGGACAGCTCCAGCTTAGAGCGCCCATCTTCTGCTCCACCCCACCTTTCTGGTCCTGAATCCAGTGAGGTCTCCGTTGGATCCCTCCACCCTTCGATTCTCTTCATAGAATTAGAGCCATTCCTTTACGACCTGCTGCACATTGCCTGTAATCCTATTTTGCCCTTTCCCCTTCTTTGCCTCTGTCCTTTAGATACTTGTCTCTGGCTCTTCATTGTAAGCTACTTGAGGGCCAGCGCCACCTCTTAATTACTTTAGTGTTGCCCTCACACTGTTCACTGAGCCCTGAGCATGAGGAGAGGGTCAATAGCTATGTGTTGATGAGTCAAAAGGCTCACGACTAGTTCCACTATTCTGAGTCACGAGCTGGGCTTGTCTGAACAATGACAAGGAAAAGGCAGGACCCACAGATCAAATTGCTTCCTCTTTTTCCTCCCTTTCTCTTTCTGTGTATTTCCTCCTGGATATCCTGTCGATGGGCTGTCGTCCCCTGTGGCTGCACTTTGGAAAGTAAAAAGGTGGGAAATGGATATTAACTGATGAGAGTCCCGTATCAACAGGTGATGGATGAGGAGGCGTGAAAGGGCTTGCATGATTAGATGACCACCAAAGGGCCTGCACTGAAGGAAAATCACAAAGTGCTAGGGTTGGAAGGCCCCACTTAGAGGCTTAGAGGCCACTTAGAGGTGGTCCAATTCCTTCCTCAGCATTCCTGACAGACGGCTCTCACACAGCCTCTGCAGGACTCCCCCAGTGCCAGGGAGCTCCTGGCCTCTGGATACAGCCATGGGGTGCTTGGCTTTTGGGTCAATAGCCTCTTCTCTTGAGCTCTAAGCCACGTGATCACACACTCATCCATTGCTTGTAGTTCTGTCCTCTCAAGGAACACAGAACCAGATTTCTCCATTAGCTGCGGGACATCCCTTTAACCATTTAAGGAAAGCCACCATGTCCCTCCTTGTCTTTTCTCTGGAATAAATAGCCCTGATGCCATGGCATCTAGATGTCTCACCATCCCTGTCACCTTTTTCTGGGTGCTCAATCCACAATGAAAAAATAAAAACTAACACCACCCTCATTTGGGTTTTAATTCATTATATGAGTAAAACATGTTCATTATCAAATCTTTGGAAAAATACAGTCTCCCACCCACCTATTTTTGGGCATTTTGGTTGCTTCTAAGTTTTGCTGTTATAAGGAATTCCGTGAGGAACATCTCTGTACATAACCTTTTGTTCAATGGCCCACTCAAAATGGATGGCCAGAAGTGAACAAACATCCCATGGGTGCCTGGCTAGAGAGATTTCAGCGGGATCACTGCCTGCTGTGATCCAGACATATTACTTCTATGAAAGCAAACCTAGAATGACCTCAAATTACCACCCACAGCCTGGAAATACAGGGACTTTCTAAGTGCAGCTCACAGCCAGAAGTGGAAATGGTAGTGGGTGGCGGTAGCGGTGAAGATAAAGGGGAACTCAGTAAGAGACCTCGTTCCTGCTGTGATGGGCACCAGCTCCGGCTCTGGGCCTCCTCCCTGGACCTGAGTAATATTTACACCCTGATCAGTTTCCACACCTCTGGCCACTTCTGGGCACCTGTGAGGTGCTCTGGGGATGTCTCGTCTTCCCCACCCTCCTAGGCAGGGTCCAGTTTCTCCCCATCTGCCTTCCCTTGGTACCTCTTGGCGCCCTTATCTCTTCACCGCGGCTATTCATATGTCTATCTCTTCCATCAGACGCTGAACCTCTGCAGGCCAGGGACTGTGTCCTAGTCATCTTTTATCCCTCACAGTTTATGTCATAAGCAAGCTGATTGTTGGACAGATGAATAAGTGAATATAGAGGAAAGGGCATAGGAGGAGGGAAGCACTATGACCCCAGGCCTCTGACCCAGGAAGGAGCCCCTGGGGATGGAAATGGCAGTGCGGTTGAAGGCGTTTAGCCCTCTGGGGCTGTTTGGGCCTGGTCCCTCATGCACCCCTCTGGGCAGTGAAACCTGTGGTCCTTGGCTCTCGGATCCAAGATGGCTCCTGGCCATGGAGTCGCTGCTCCTGACACCACTTCCTCCATGCATTTCTTTTGCAGGGCTGAAGGGGGGGGGGATTTGTGGGGTGCAGACCGAGAGGCTGAGGGAGAAGAGGTGGGAGCCAGGGCCAGGGCCAAGGCCACCCCACAGGGCAGGCCACACCCAGCACAGCCCATGCAGTCCCGCCCACGCTGGAATCTTGTCCTGTACTCTCCCCTCCACTCACCCACACAGAAGTCTCATCCTGCCCTCCCCACACCCTCCACCCCCGCCTCCAGGCAGCAAGATCAAAGCCACCAGGGACGCAGACACTGTTCTTTCACTTCTTGGAAAAACGGAACCGCTAAGTGCAGGAACTGGCAGAACCAGAGAACTGTTGGGCTGCCCCCGCCTGGGTCCTGAGGAAGCCTGGGCTCTGGCCCCCGTCCTGGTGCAGCATCAGCTCCACGCATTCCCAGAGAACATCCGCGTAAATGTCCCCACAGAGCTCTTGCTGAAGCCTGCTCCATTTTTGTTGGAAAACATTCCACTTTGGGACTTCTCAAGACATGCTGAAGCCAGAAAAGTTAACCCAAGCATGTTTAGGATCGATTTAATTGATTTTGCCTCCATAGCTGGGTGGCTCCAATACCTGCTCATATATACCTCACTTCGGCCAGGACTGCAGGGCTAGACCAGGGAACTCTGGAGGATGAGGTTTGAAAGGGAAGGAAGGGGGTAGACTTCAGCTCATCCTTGGGGAGAGGAATTGAGGGGCAGGTGGTGCTATTTTGTGCGAGGGTATATGTGGCGAAGGGAAGGGATGGGGGCCAAGAGAAAAACTGGGGCTCAGGTTACTTAGTGGAGGGGGCTGCACTGGGGTAATCTGGTTAAATAGGTCACATTCTTTTTAGGACAGTTTTCCCATGTGGGCAATCCCAGCCACCAAACCTTAGCATCTGGACAGGGCTTCAGGTGCCCTCTGGTCCAGCTCCCCACTAGGCAAGGTTTGGGGACTGGGTAGATGAGAGTTGTTCCTCCCGGAATTAGGATGAGAGCCGCCTGCTACAGTGTATCCATCAACACCCTGAAGTGTTTTTTCTCTAGCTGTTTACACAAAACAAGACTTTGGGAACATGTGCAGTTTGCAAACAGTAACGAGAAGAGTTGGGGAGGGAGCTGGAACTTGTACTAAGCGGAATGTTGTCATCAGTTCCAAGGAAAGACTCTGGAGGGTAAATCCCAGGCCCGGTGCGATGCTGACCTCACAGGTGACACCCGTTCTGCCTGCAGAGCGGCCTTTACTCTTTTTGATGCAACCAAAATGTGCGATACAGTAAGAGTGTCTCAACACCATTTGATGGTTTCTCTCCTTTATAATTTTCACATTACTTCCAGGAAAGAACATTGGTGAATCCCTGGTATTTGAATTGGTGCAAGGCATAAAATAACACAGAGCAGGTTGTCTCAAGACAGAAACAAACTGGGATGCGCTGGGTTTAGCGCTGTGAATTACCATCATTTAGCTGGCAGTCAATGCAGCAATTTAGGCAGTAGCTGACGGCTTCCCTACGCACCAGAGATTCACCAAACAATAAATGGCACCTCGTGTTAGCTTCCATCCAGAGCTGGCCAACGTCCAGTCATTCTCCAGCTCCCAGTATTCTAGCGCTGAATCCGAGCATCAGTATTGAGGAAGCATTCTACCCCTTCTGCTACAGCTGCAACTATTGCTACTACTTGAAATGATGAGAGTATTGCTTGATATTAATTAATTTCTTTCTTTTTTTTTTGGCCACGCCAGCCACGTGGCATGCAGGATCTTAGTTCCCCCACCAGGGATTCCCCCTGCAGTGGAAGGTGGATCCTTAACCACTGGACCGCCAGGGAAGTTTATTCATTTATTTCTTGACCACAATGTATATTTGATGACAATGTTCCAAATGAACTTTTAGAAAGAATGAAGCTATTGATATACATAAATATAGATATAACTGCCTCCCAACATATCTACTAAAAGCGTCAACTTTTATGTACTTTTAAGAATATTTAACACTGCATGACCATTTAAATATAAGTATTATAGATAGCATTATTACCAAAACAATAGAACATCTGAATGAATGAATGAAATTTGTATGAATGAATCCATAAGGGAGGGTCTTTACTCCAGTAGAACTCCTCATACTTACCTACTTTGGCAAAAAAGATCTCAGTATGATTAGGAAACAGCCTTGGGTGAAGGGTAAATTGGGTGAAAGATGCCCAGGTTATATGTACAAGTGTGTCTCCCTCTAGGATTCCTAAATTACATCACAAGCCCAACCCTTTTTCCTCTCTATCACTTCATCCTGGTTTCAGAATTGGGTGTGCTGGATTAATGTAGGTTTAATTTAAAAGGATAATATGAGGAATAGATACAAGGCAGCTGGAGTGGACACAGCAGTGAACTAAGAGTTCTTAACCCAGCTCTGACATGCGGGGTCCAACACTAGAAATCCTGGTGTTGGCCATTGAACCTCACTGGGCTCCTGTTCCATCACATAGGAAGCGTAAGGGATGGATGGCTCCCCAGTGCTGGCCTGCCGAGTAATGCTGGATGGGCTGCACTTCTTAAATACAGATTCCTGGGCCTTGCCCAGAGATTCTGACTTAGGAGGTCTGGGGTAGGGCCTGAGGCTGTATTTTGGGAAGCAGTAGATTGGTAATTTCTGAGCCTTCTTCGGGCTCAGTCTAGGATTCTGACTCTGTTCCCTGGATGTCCCAGAAGCTCCTTACCTGAACCCTGGGATCATCTTGGCAAAGCCGATGACCTTTTGGATACTGTAACTGACCAGGTCAGCCAGGTGGGGCAGCATGGAGAGCTGGGACAGGTCCAGGGTCACAGAAGGGTCATCAGAGTCTTCTTCACTCAGATCCAGGTTGGAGAAGCCGGTTGGCTCCATCGTATCTGGGGAAGGATGAGGGAAGAGAAGGAACTACTTGAGCCAGGCTTCCTTCCACGAGGCCCCGCGAGGCCCTCCTACACCCTGGCAGCAGGGCCAGCTGGGAATCCCACAGTCACCACCTCTCTCCAAAGTCACTTCAGCCCAGGCTTCCCCCTAGGGTTCCCTGTGTCTTCTTTCAGCAGAGTGGGGCAGGAAAATCAAATATCAGAGACACTCTGAGATAAGAGACTTCTTTAAGATGTGATTTTACATGTTGTTCCTAATGATCTCAAAGCAAAGATGCATTTGGAACCAATAAACTTGTGGAAAACAATGTTCAACCTCACTAGTGATCAAAGAATGGCCAAGAAGAACATCTACTTTTCACCTCTAAACTAGAAGCAAGTACGTTTATATGTTGACACCAGTGTTCGTAAAGATATAGGGAATTAGGCAATCCTTGTGCAGCACTGGGGTGTAAAGGAGGCATACATTTGTGCAGCTAATCTAGAAAGCTGTTTGACCGTGAGGGTCAAAAGCCTACAATTATGTACACTCTATGACCAGTAATCCTACTTCCATGAATTCAACATAAGGAAAAATTCAGAATAAGTGCAAATATTTAGCCCCAAGCATACTGTTATCTTAATGAAGAGCTGGGAAAAAAATCTAGATATCCAGTGATAGGGGTTTAGATATGTTATTGTACATTATATCCCAGAATACTATGCAGCCTTTAAAAATTATATTCTAGGTGTGTACTGAATGGTATGAAGATATGACATAATATACTATCAAGAGAAAAAAGCAAGTTACCAGACTGCGTATAGCACAATTCCATTTCTGAACATATATATATGTTAAAAAAAATTGGGAAAAGATACATCACAGTGTTAACCGTGATTATCTTTGGGTGGTAGGTTTAAAGATTATATATAATATATATAATATACATAATTTAGTTTATATTTTCTGAATGTCTACAATGAACACATATTACTTTTATATAATAATTTTTTTAAAATAATTTTTTAAAAGTTAAAAATGTTAACTAGTTTGAATTTTTCAATAAATATATGCTATACTGAACATGCCATGGGGGGGTGGTAAACACCTCAAATTAATTAACCTATGAGAAGAAATCAAAACTTCTAAATAATATAAAATTATTATGAAAAGTTGAAGTACAGACCAATGTATAACATGCAAATTGGCCCTTTTTTAATTTTCCCCCCGGCTGTGCCGCAAGGCTTGTGGGATCTTTGTTTTCCGACCAGGGATTGAACCCGTGCCCTCGGCAGTGAAAGTGCGGAGTCCTAACCACTGGACCACCAGGGAAGTCCCCAGATTGACCCTCATTGATAAAAATGAATATACCATAAAGTAAAAAGAGCAGGAAATTGAGTAGAGAAAATTACCACAGGGGAGGGGTTACTACAAGGTTAACTACAAGGTGAGGGGCTCAGAGGATCAGTTATCTGTGCAGTGGTCAACGCAGGTGAGTAGACACACGGCCAACTCCACTGTTATCTCTGTCTAGTTGACACAGGGAGCCCTCCCACCTACTCTGGATCTGGGCACAGATCCATCAATGGGTCTGGAAGTACCATATCTGAGGATACTAGTTCCCCAGGGGGGAGGGGGCTTTTCCATCCCTGCCTTTCTACAGGCCCCAACCAGAGGGCAGCTGGGTTGGGTGAGAGGTAGAAGGATGAAGGCAAGGGCAGGGGGAAGACGAGACAGGAAGATGAAGAGGAAGGTAGGAAAGGACTATAAGAGGGAAAGCAAGGATGAGCTGGCAGGGACAGGTCCTCCAGGGCCTTAGGGGCCCCCCAGGGCTTGAGGGGAAGGCGGGCTGTAGTGGGACCCACATCTTCTCCTTCCATGCTGAACTCCACCTTCCAAAGACTCAGGCTCTGGTGACTGCAGTTAACAACACTGTTTGTTTGTTATATTTGAAAGCTGCTAAGAGAGTACGTCTTAAAAGCTATCACAGGGGGGGAAAACATCTTTGTAACTATGTGAGGTGAACTAAACTTACTGTGGCAATCATTTTGCAATATATACATATATCAAATCATTATGTTATACACCTTAAACGAATGCAATGCTCTATGTCAATTATATCTCAATAAAACCAGAGAAAACAAAACCCAAAATGAAACAAACAAAAAAAACCCCAAGGGCCCGGGCTCAAAGTACCCGTTAAAGGAATCCGGTCACTCCCAGGGAGGGAGCGGGGGGCGGGGAAGAAGCCTCGCTTAGAGGAAAGAACAGAGGCTCTGCAGGCAGACCCTGCCCACCGGACCCCTGTTTGGCCTCTTCCTCAGCGTCCTGCACGTGGGCCCTCAGGAAAGCCCCGCCTCTTCTCTAAGAAAGGTTTTTTTCTGAGGACGTTGTGTGGCACACAGTAGGTAAGTGCTGTCCTTCCAGCTGCAGCCTAGGACAGGTGGGCTGGGGAAGCCCTGGGCTCTCTGGGAGGCGTGCAGAGCCACTTACCTGGAGAGGAGGTGTAGCGATCTGAGCAGGAGGACGATGAGTTTCCAGAGAAGCTGGGCGTGTGTATCAACCAAGGCCCTGAGGGATGCTTCCTTTCATTCTCACCCTCTCGAACCGGAGGCTGGAGGGAAAGGTGGAGGGTCAGAGACCCACACTTGGGGGTCACCTTCCTACCCCAGCCCTGATCTCTGACAGGAGGGGGAGTCCTCCCCAGTGTCAGAAGGCCAGAGCAGCCTCCGTCCCTTCCCAGGTTCTGCGCCCAGATCCCCCTTTGCCCTCCGTCTGCCTCGGAGCCCGGGCTCTGCTGGTGGCTCAGGCTGTACCCGGAACTGGCTGAAGTCGGCGTAGGTGGGGTCATAGGTCTTGTGGTGGGCGTCCAGCAGGATGGCGATGATGTGTTGCTGCTCCTCGGACAGCTTCGGCCGCAGGCTGTCCTTCAAGGCCTCCTCTTCCTTCCTCTTGAGGATCATCTCCCGCTTCCGCTGCACCTCTTCATCAGTCAGGATGACTGTGGGGCGGGAAGGGGGAGTAAGGAGGGCCCCCCTGCAGCGCCTCCAAGGAACCTTCCTCCAGGTGTAAAGGCACGAGATGGAAGGGGCTGTGCCTCACGCTTGGAGCTCACCGGGCCATCCGGCCACGGGGACCCCAAGCCCACGATACGAACGGAAGATTGCGTGTTCTATGTTGAAAAGGCAGGCGCATGAGAGAGGAGACAGAGGATTTAGGAGGTGGGATGCTTGGGCATTGTTAGGGAGCCTGGGATCTCAACAACAAGGTGTCTGACTCTGCACAGACTGAGCTCTCCAGGCTTTTGTTTGCTTGTTTCTAAAATGAGAAGTTTGGACCATATGATCTCTTCTAAGTCCCTGTTTTGTTCCTTCCTCCATTAAGCATGCGTATGTGGGGATCCTACCTCAAAGGACCGACTGCCTTGAGACCTGAATGCAGGCCTAGCACAGAGCAGATGCTCACTAAACGTTTGTTCTTGTTGCTTCTACCCCCTCCCTGTATTCCCTGATCCTGAGGGAGACACTGGGGGGAGGGAGGGTGCACAGTCACGGCGACAGAGGCTAGGAGGTGCTGAGAAGACCTCACACGGCCTTCCCCACATCCAAGTTCCCAGGCTTGTGATCTACTATGACCGACGTAGAAAGATTTTGCCTCTTTGGTTGGGCCAAAACAACCCCTGCCTCAGCCAGTCCAGTCTTGAAATGACTGCCCAAGGAAGTTTTCGAGTCCTCTGGAAGTCCCCAAGCATAGCAGCTCACAGCTCTAATCTGGAAAGCTCTCTCCAGCGGCTGGCCAGTGTACCTGACCTCGGGGATCCCCCGGTCCCCTGCAGGCTGCGCAGGGGCTCCGGGCCTCCCCGTGCTGGGGCAGCTGCCGGGAGGGCGGGGCTGGGAGCAGGGGTGCTTAGCAGGGCAGCTGGGCACACAGACCTCCCGGCTGGGGCTTGCAGAGCGCTGACGGCAGGAGTGGGCGCTGGAGCCCTCGGCCTGCAGCCGCTTGCTCTGTGCTGGTCTTGCCAGGGCACCTGCCCACAGAACTGAGAGTTCACAAGAGCAGGGAAAGGAACCAGAACCCTAGAGTGGGTGGGTGTCCGGCTTCGAGAAAGGCCTATTGGCCTAGGCCCCTTGGGTGGGGGAAGGACGAGAGAAGTTGGCGGGGGCGGGGAGGGAGAGCCTGTCGGGGGTGGGAGTGGGCAGAGCAGGAAAGGGAGACCTGCTGCGAAAGATGGCCTGTTTCTTCCAGAGCTGGAACGAACTATACCTAGAGGAAGACTGGGGTGGACGCCATGCCCAGGTTACTGACTCACCTGCCCGAAGAGCTGCCAGCCCTCCTCCCACAGAGGGTGTCTGCTCAGACCCCAAGAGATCGAGCAGGGTGGGAGAAGGAGCATCCCATTCAAGGCAGGGTGCAAGGCCCTAGCCGTGGGGGGGAAGCCAAGATTAGGTGTCGGGTCTTTCCTGCTCACCTGAGGGGCAGGCGGAGGAGGTGATGAGTCTGGAGCTGGGGGGGCTGGCTCTGTGTGCACACAGACATGCTTCTCAGCCCCGACAGGGCTCTGATAACCCCCTGTGATTCTAGGATGTCACTCTCCTGCTCAGAAACTTTTTCTGGATCCTTCCTGCTTACCATGCCCCAACTAAAGTCAAGATTCTCCGTGTTCCCTTCTTCCTAACTTTCCAACCTCATTTCCCGGGGCCACCGGACACAGCTTCTGCTCTAGTCACGTTGGGATTGCTGACCTGTGAACATGACCTGCTCACTCTTGCCACTGCATTTCTCCTTGTGCTGGGTGCCTGTCCAGCTGGGTCTTCTCTCCCCAGCAGCCATGCAAGCTCTGTTGGTTCTCCAGCACCCAGTTCACATGCAAGCTCTGTTGGTTCTCCAGCACCCAGTTCACAGCCCTCTCGTACGACGAGAGGCTTTCTTATTGCCTTGATCTGCAGTGAGCCGTTTTTCCCACACACACTGGCACCCGATCGTTTTTTCACTCTGTTACATTTACGGTTAGTACAGGTCCCAGTAAATGCCTTTATAGAGAGAGCCTAAGAAGTTCAAGGTCTCCTTCACTGGAACTGCAGGCTACCTAAGGGTGGGGGCCACATCCTACAGTGCCTGTAAGGCTAGCCCACTGGGGCTTCCTCAATAGTCTGATGCACTGGACACCCAACACATCAACACTGGCTGTACCTACTATGTGCTGGTCGTCATCCCGGCTCAGGAAAGAATGGTGAGAAGTATAGCAATGCTGCATGTTCCCTACCACGTCGGAATGGCACGCGCCACACGCCAGCCCACCAGATCACTGAGCAAAGCTTACATTTTTAATTTAAATAATTGTGACTGAAGTATTTTCAAGACAGAATATCTTGTAACAGAACACGTGTAACATCATGTAACCTTTGCTTGATGATTCAGAGGCATCATTCTGAATAATTCTTGGACTTTGCAGGGACAAGGTTATGACCTCAGAATTGTATGGAGCTGTTTTCCTGCACCATATGACTCAGCCAGCTGTGATTTTGAGTTCTTGTACTACTTTTCATACCAGTCTAGCCCTCTCTCTTCAGCTATGTGTTGTCTCTTCTTATTTGTGTGTCTCTAGAAGTATGCCTTTATTCCCCTTAAGAGTTACTTCTAATCTGCTGGGAGCTGGAAATCCTGGTGATCAAGCTGTATGTAATAAAAAATACTGTTAATAAAAATAGAGGTTTATTTGAATGTACCGGGCCCTATTCTAAGTGCTTCTATATATTAACTCACATTAATTAGTCCTTGTAATAACCCCTAAGGCAGGTACTATTATCCTCACTTTGCAGATGAGGGAACTGAGGCCCAGAGAGGCTATAAGGCTTGTTCAGAGTCACACAGCAAACAAGTGGTGGAGCTGGTATTTGGGCCTGGCAGTCTGGCTCTACAGTCCAAGGTCCTAACCACTACCCCATACTGCCTGTGACTATAATTGTCTATGAATGCTCAGCAGGACCCTGGTCCTCAGCCATGGAGTCCTGACGCACAAGGTGTTCCAATGCATCTGAAGAGTGTGAAAAAGTAAATAAAGTCGCAAAGCTTGTAAGTGATTTACCTTAAAAGGAAAAAGTTAAGAGATTTGAGGTTAATCTTATGACACTGATCTTCTCTATCACTTCTAGCAAATAGTGACCACCATCCTATGTGCGGTACTAGAGGAAGAAATGCTAAGATCCGCTGGTTTCAAACGAAGGCTGCCAATCTATGGGCCTCCCTCCAGGCAACATTTTCTGGGGACTACTAAGTCATAAGTCTCTCACATATGCAGATGTTGTTGTGACTTATGAAATAAGTCATTTGTTTAAAGGGGCTGTTAATTTCATAGGATTTAAAGAATCATTTTCTCAGTGAATTGCTACTAAAAATACCATTATTATCATGTAGGAGGACATTTTGTTTGTTTGTTTTATTTTTTGTGTTTCTTTGGCTAAACAATAGAAATTTATTTCTCACTAGGAGGCACATTTTGAAGTTAAAAGCCACTCAAGTTAAAAGCCCATTGATGGGCTCTCCAGTGAATAAAGGACATGAGCTGTGTACAGGGGTTTTGTGAAATCCATATGGCTGCTTAGTAGCTTCCGAGGTCCTTGCTGAGTGTGCAAATGGCTTTGCTCAAGTTAATCCCATGCAAGATATTCCCTGTTCCATAAAGTCTAGAATAGAGTGAGGGGGTCAAGATCTGAAAGCACAAACAACTTAAAAACATTTCAGTTTGCCACAGGTGGCCTAAGGACAACATTAGGGAAACAGACATAAAATTTTCCCCAATGAATGACATTGACAATATCAGATGTGGGAGATCTTCCTGATATATAAATCAGTGGGAGAGGCAGAGATACAAAGAAGCATAATGGGGAGCTAATATTCAATCATTCAACACATATTTACTGAGTACCTACTATGTGCCAGGGGCTGTGCTCATGCTGGGCAGAAAAGATGTACATGTATGAAAACATTAAACAAGTTCACATGTTCAGGCCAGGTCTACAAGAGGCCAGAACTCAACTGTGAAATATCTTGGGCTCCAAGGACATCAAGTCAACCTGGACTTGAAGAGAGCGAGAGTCTTTAGTGGGAACAAACTCTCTTCTGCCCATCTCTTAGGGCCCCAGGAAGTGCCTGGAAATGCACAGTGGAGGAACTCTGGCCCACTGAGGGGAGTGGAGGGAAAAGGGGAGGGGGGCCGAAGGGCTGTGCTGGGGTGGATCCCGCAGGCTTGACCTTTGGAAACACACAGGCCTAGATTATCCGCTTTGGAGGCATGATATTTTAATTTCTCTGAATTTGCTCATCTATCACAAAAAATAAAAAATAAAAACAGAAGTATTTACATATTTAGGGATTGTTGTCGGACTTTAACAAGAAAGTACTAGTGCCTGACACTGGTACAGTAAGTGGTCAATAAACATTGGTTCCCACAGGCATCTCCTCCCCTTCTTATGCCTCCTCTAGGAAACAGCCACCTCCCTGTCTCCACCAGAAAGGAGCCTGGGTTTGCAGCTCCCTTCAAAGGAAGCCCTGGGGTGTCCTGTGGTTTTACTAATGTTGACACTCAGTTGTCTCTAGGAGGCTAGGCCTTGGGGATGACAGCCAGCCTGGGTGATAAATAAGCAGCTCTCCTAGGGACCTGAGCTGGGGAGTTCCAGGCCCCCCAAAGCTTGGCTAACCTGAGGCAGGAAATAGAGCTCTTCCTGGAGGACCTTCCCTTTGGGGCAGTGGAAAGAATAAGCCTAGCGTTGGCCCAACATTTCTATTACAAATGGAGCTCTGGGGCCCAGACCCCAAAAGCGCAGCTCTACCAGCCCATCCCTAACTCAGCACAGCTCCCTGCACTAGCATGGCGAGAGTGGTGGGCACAGGGCTGCCCTGGGCATAGAGCAGGAGGGGGGCACGGGGCTCCGTCCGAGGGACTGAGGCTGAGATTGGGGTGACTGAGGCACAAAGCTGACCAGGGGCTGGGGGTGGGCATCCGCTTCTGGATTGCTGGCCCCCCACCACGTGGTGTTCCTGGGGTGGGAGCACCCTGAAACACTCAAGGCCTGTTCATCACGGTGGATGCAGTGCTGTCCACGGGGACCAGGAGTGATCTAGGAGGGGACAAAGAGTTGGATTCTAGTCCCAACACGCTTTCTGACTCCAATCCTGGTATTAATATTTTTGCCTTTCTGGGTCTCAGATGATTTCTAAGTGTCTTCCTGTTCTAAGCGGATGGAACATCTCTTTTCTCCTGAGACATAGGAGAGGCACTTCTGGGACATCAGTGAAGCTGACCCTGACCAGAACTCCTGTGGCAGAGCCTTACTGAATTTCAGGTGTAACTCTGGGCCATTCTTGGTTGGCTGGAGCCTTAGAACCATGGCCCCCTGCCCTGTGGAGGCTGTGTGCTCGGAGGGGGCAGGGGCAGTGGCAGGGGCAGGGGCGGCGCACGCTGCTTCCTGTTTACGTCCAGCCTAGCACCTTGAACAGAGCAGGCTGCACTAAGCCAACGTGTGAGAAGCTCCACGAGGCACCCAGGCCTTGAGCCTCCATGACTCCAGGATAAACAGGAGTTGGGCGGGGCAGGGGACCCGGGCTAGGAGTGATCAGCGTGCCCAGGCCTGCATGCTCCCATGGGGGCGAGGAGGAACGATGGCCTGGAAGCTTCTTCCAGGGCTGCTGGCGTTGGCTGGGGAGCTGGTATCAGGAGTGAGGGGCTGTGGCCCACCAGAAGGGACCCTGTCAAGGCCCGAGGAGGCCTCACTGGGGCTGCCACTTGGCCTCTGTTTCCCAAAAACACAGCATTTTTTCCCATCAAGGAAGAAATTTCCCATCCCCTCAGCCCTGTCCTATGGCTTTTTCCTTGTTCCAGACACATCTGCCCTGTACCTAACCTCTCCAACGTCCACCCCCCCGCCCCCCAGAATTGGCCCCATGGCCGAGAGGGCCTCCAGGGGTGGCTGTATCTGAATGTCCCTCCTGAGCCTCCTCAGGCCCATAGCTTAGCAGGGCACGGCCCCCATCCCAGGGCCTGGAAGGGATCAGGGTACAGTTCACAGACGGGGATAAGCAAAAGGCACAGAGCAGGGAATAGTGTGCAGAGGGCACCCATGACCAGGCCAGCCCAGTGCCCTTGCTTCCAGCCCAGGGAGGGCCTGGCCAGCCCTTCCCAGGGTCTACTGAATTCAATGGTTACTCTGGTTACCAAGTAACTGGCACTAGAGCTCAGATGCAAAGTCCAGGGGTTATTTTTAGTTTAGCTTAGTTTTGTTTTGTTTTGGCCACGCCACACAGCATGTGGGATCTTAGTTCCCGACCAAGGATCCAACCCGCGCCCCCTGCATTGGAAGCACGGAGTCTTAACCACTGGACCACCAGAGAAGTCCCCAAGGGTTGTTTTTAACAGTGGGTCAGAACATGTTAACCTGCCACATTGGTCCTCTTCTGCAATGCCAGTGCTGGACAGCAAGTCCTAGAGGGTCGCGCCTCTTTTTCAATCTGGATCTAGAGGGTCCTCCTGGAGTCTAGGGCTTCCCCTTACAGGATCTTTCCACCTAGTCCTGGACACCAGCCCTCGGCTCTGCTCACTGGGCCAGAGTGGCTGGAAGGCTAGGGCGGGGCAGAACCCCATGACAGCCAGGCGCTGAGTATTTCTCCTCCCCATCACTCCTGCCCCTCCCCACTCACAGCAGCCCTCTCTCCCAAAGTCCAAAGAACCCTGGGGTCCTTGAGCCTCATCCTTTCCCCGAAGGTCCTGGAAAGAGGCTGCTGTAAGAATGGCGATGACGTCTTAGAGGAAGAAAGACCTGGGGGGGCTCATGAAGGCAGTGCCCTGCCTGTCCCTCCTCACAGGCCTCGCACAGGAGGGGCCCTTCCTGGGCCTCGGGACACACACACACGGATCCTAAAAAGGCTGGCAGGACTCCTTGGGCCTTTGCCCTTGGAGTTCCAGCCGCCCTGCCTGATGCTGCTGGTCCCACTCATGCCCGGACTCCCGACTCAGGCCCCAAATACCGGCAGCTACGGAGGAAGGGCAAGAGGACATTGCTGGCCAAACCTGCGTAAACAGCATCCACCTTCCCCCTGACCCCGCCCTCGCCCCGCCCAGGCCCCGCCCCTGAAACTCACACTCCTTCATCATGCCGATGTCCACACAGCGCTTGAGCCGGCAGGCCTGGCAGTGGCGGCGGTTGTCCTTGGTGATGCGGCAGTCTCCATTGAAGGGACAGGTGAACAGTGCCTTCCGCTTCATGCTCCGTCTGCGGAGACAGCACAGACCCTCGTCTGGGTCACCTACTTCCCAGCCCCTTGGCCCTGCCTGTGGGAGAGTGGCCTGAGAGGGCTGTGATCAGGAGACCTGCCAATCCACCGCCCCCCACCCCGCCCCGGGTCTCTATGTCTCCCAAGGAGGATGACGGCCCAGCCCAATCATTTCCTATTCTGCCCCCATCATTGGTTTTACTTACCTTTACAGTGCTCTCCTCCTCCCTTTTTATTACACAGGAAATATGAGTGAATTAGCTAGCCAAAAAAATTTTTCATACTGAAATCTGCAGAGTTGCCCTCACTGCCTTTCGTGCCATCACGAGAGGCGATGAAGCTGGTCTCAGCTTTAAGTCTTCTAGAGTCAGAGATCTGTGACTAGAGCATCCCCGGTTCAGGGACAGACGTGTGCACAGGTGCACAGAGAAGGCAGAAAGGGCCCAAACCACAGCTTCAGACATCCAGACAACCTGCCCAGAAAGAGAAGCAGCTAGATGAGCAGGTGGGTGCCTTGAGGTCTGGCCTTGGCTTTCCGAAAGGTAGAGGAAGTTAAGAGTTCTGTAAGAACAGAAAACTACCGAAGAGCTCTTAGCTCTTAGCTGGCACACCCCGCTCCACCCCGCAGCCTATGTAAATTTGTGTGTGTGTGTGTGCACGTGTGCATGTGTGTGTGTGTGTGTGTGTGTGCGCACACAGGCACGCGTGCAAGCCCAAAGGCTCATTTTCCTAATTCCGGCTTTCTCCCCTGCTCCCAGCCACAGCACATGGGACGTTCATGAGGCTGCATAAAGGACCGCTCCCCAGACGCTTCTCAGCATCTGTATCCGAGAGGTTCCTCTCACTCTCCCCAGCCCCAGCAAGGGGAGGCCCCACTCTTTCTGCCCCAGGACAGGTGCCAGGATTTAGCTGGGGAAAGATGGTGGCAGAATCACTTTCTCTGCGAGCAGCAGCCTCTTCCAAGTAGCTGTGGAGATGCCCAAGCCTTAGAAGCCAAGGTCCAGGCTCAACCCTTTCCCTCTCCTGGAGATGAGCTACCGATACCGTCTTCTCCAGATGTCATAAACTAGTTATGTTTTTGGTGAAAAATGACTTATTGTTCACATTCACTAGAACACATACGGATTTAGGACAAACACGTTCATCAGTCGACATGGACATATGGGGACCAAACCAACTTGACCCACGGGAGAGGGAGAAGAGACTAGAGGAACAGAAAGTCATAGGTAGTCAGACTCTAAGACCCTTAGGGCACCCCTCATTTTATGGATAGGACCCCTGAGGTGAAGAGACTTACTCGAGGCGATTTAGCAAAGAGTTGAGGCTCCCAAGTTGGGACCTTAGGAATGTGAGGCTCAGCTTTTAGCTTCCTGGGTTGGACATACTGTTTCATACCCAGAAACTCAAGGAGCTCGATGAAGCTGAGCCCACAGGCGAACGGCTTCAGGCAGCTGGCCCTTGAGCACAGCTCAAGGCAAAGGACACCCAGTGGTCTGGGAAGCAGGTGCTGCTGGCTTTGGACCTCGGCCCTGGTACCCTCCCATCACAACCCTCATACCCAAGGGGTCACCAGCAGACTGGGCGATATGGGGAGGTGGAGGAGTGCTGGCTATTTGGGTCGTTTAGCCCCCAGTCCAGCCCACTGAAGGCCATGTCCTGCCCCTGCAGTGACTCCCCAGGGAGAGACTGTATTGCAGGCTCTTGCCTATGGAAACAGAAAGCCTTTCTCCTTGCGTTTCCATACATTTACCGCAGCTTCCCAGAGGGACAGAAGAACATGGAAGC
Organism: Balaenoptera musculus; assembly: GCF_009873245.2. NCBI lineage: Eukaryota > Metazoa > Chordata > Mammalia > Artiodactyla > Balaenopteridae > Balaenoptera > Balaenoptera musculus. Next base: position 38,374,191 of record NC_045794.1, read on the forward strand.
ACCTTGGTTAACCTGAAATGAGATACTGTCATCACCACAGGGCACATCGCTATGTTCCAGGACATGAGATTGGCTCCCCTTTTACTCCTTTCTCTCCTTCCCACTTGGTGGTTCTTGAGGCGCCACCTGTTACCACAAATGCTCAGGCCCCAGAATGCCCATAATTCTCCAAACCTACTCAAGGACCAGAAGTTTCTAATTAGAGCAAACTCTCATTTCCTTTTTTTTTTTTTTAACAACCAGGCATTTTGCCTGGGGGCTGAGCTGAGGGGCTTCTCTGTCCTCCTACCCACTGTCTTGTCTGGCTCAGAGGTCACCCTGTTCATTCTCTAGGGCCGCGGGCACCAAGAAGAACACACATCACGGCACCTCTAGACACATGAGCCAAAGCCTCTCACATCCCTGCGCTGGGGGCTGAGAGCTTCCCGAGGCCCCAGGAGGGAGGGGGCCCCAGCGTCCTTTCGAGGCCCGTCTCTCCTTCCTCAGACTCTACAGGGCCTGCCCCTGCCCCTCACCAGTGGGCACCTCCCCCAACTACACATTTGCTTGGAAAAAGATTTTGAAACTTCACTCTCTTTCTTTTATCTTTCTCATGTTGTAAATCTGAAGCCTAACCTAGGCTTCCACACACAGGAGAGTGGAAGATAGCTGCTCAGCCCAACTTGGCCTGACAGCAGCAGTGGACTCCAGAGAGGCTGGGGTAGGAGTCCAGAGGACGCAGGGCTGGGTTAAAAGAAAGTACTGGGGGAGGGGGACCAGTGTCCTTGCTTTCAACCTTATATTAGGAGTATGAAGCCCAACAGGATTGAGATTGAAAGAGGAGGAAGAGGACCAAGACCATGACAAGGAGGGAGGGAGGGAGAGAAAGGAGGTGGTGGAAGGGGGAGGGAAGGAGGGAGGGAAGGAGGGAGGGAGGGAGAGAAAGGAGGTGGTGGAAGGGGGAGGGAAGGAGGGAGGGAAGGAGGGAGGGAGAGAGAGAAAGGAGGTGGTGGAAGGGGGAGGGAAGGAGGGAGGGAAGGAGGGAGGGAGGGAGAGGGAGGGGGAGAGAGACAGAGAGGGAAGGAAGGAAGGAAGGAAAGGAGAAAGGGAGGGAGGGAGGGAGGAAGAAAGATGTTAAAAATTCTATTGGCCAGGCTCACAGCAGGGCTCAGACGGGGGGTAAGAATGCAGCCTGTGTTTTTCACCCGTTGCCACACCTTGTCCTGAAGCCCACCAACCTTGTACTGTGTCTGCACATTATTTGAGCAAAGCAGAAAGCAGCCTATAAACATATGGAGCTCTGAAGTCATTATTATGAAAGCATACAGTAAGCAGCTCTTCCGTGGCTCCTCGACAGACAGAATCAGAGGCAAGGGGCTGGCTCGTGGCTGGGGAGACGGAGGCTGCACCTCACGCACAAGGTCATCACGCTCTGGGCTGTGGGGTCGGCCTTTGGGGCGGGGAAAGCTCTCTCACCAACTCCAGCAGGCAGGCCCAGGCCCTTCCCGGAGCCTGGGTTCTGGAGCCAGCCTTTCTGGCTTGCCTGGCCCAGCATGGCTGTTTGGCAGGACACAGTTTCCCTGGTCTCTGAGGCCCAGTGCTTCCCCAGTCTCCCGCCTTCTAAGGGCACTTGCACACATGTGGTTGTCAGCTAGCCTCTGCCCACGAGGACTTAGGGCAGCCCGACTGGCCTGGCTCTGTGCTTTGTCCTGAAGATCCACGCCCTGCCCTGCCTTCCTCCTAACACTAATTGCCTGGGAGCTGGTTTGGTTTTGAGAAACAAGAGCCTTGGGTTTCCAAGGGAGCCCATTTCCTCAGCAGCGCTCTCAGCCTGGACCCTGTCATTCTCTGGATGGTTGGCAATTATACCCCAGCTCAGGAAGGGGGGGTAGGGGTGGTGCAACCAGGCTAAATATAGACGCAGTTTCTAGAAAGCCAGGGTGAGAAAGGACATTGACGGATTCTTGCACCAGAGACCAATTCATCAAAACATGAGACAAGCAGCTCACAAAAGCATCAAGCGCCTGGGGCCAGGGTCTCGGGCCTGGGACAGGAGGGTCCTTTTGCAGTAGGTAACCCCGACAGCAGAGACACACCTTGTAAAACCCCAAACTGGGGCCAAATACTAGCTCTGAGCTTTGCCTCCACTGCAGCTCTAGTGTCACAGAAATCCCAGAGCCCAGTCTGGATGCAGATGTCTTACAGAGCTCCTGATATGAAAGGCCTGCCTGTGTGGTCTGATAATGAGACCCACTGGGCACATTTGTGTGTGGTGACATCAAGGGGTTCTCAGCAGGTGGGTTAAAAAAGAAAAACCAACTTTAAGGGAAGGTATGTTAGCACTGGTAAAGAGCACAGGCCTCTTTTTTGGAGGGCCATTTGGCAATACAGGCATACATTGCAACATCGCAGGTTTGGTTCCAGACCACCGCAATAAAGCCAATATCGCAATAAAGTGTGTCACGCAAATTTTTGGTTTCCCAGTGCATATAAAAGCTATGTTTACACTATATTGTGATCTATTAAGTGTGTAGTAGCATTACATCTACAAAAACAATGAATACACTTTAATTAAAATATACTTTATCATTAAAAACTGTTAATTATCATCTGACAATGCAGGGTCGCCGCAAACCTTCAATTTATAAAAAACAGTGTCTGCAAAGTGCAATAAAACAAAGCACAATAAAATGAGGTATGCCTGTATCTACCAATATATAAAGTGCACAGAGCCTTTCACACAGTAAAGCCACTTCCAGGAATTCATCCTGTGGGTAGGGACCTGAGAATTGGGTTGAGAAGGAGACTTATTTTTCACTTATGTTCCCTTTTGAACTGTCTACATCTTTTTAAAAAAACCATTCACAGGCATTACTTAACCAGACAAAAAACAAAAACAAAAAACCCCACCCTTTATAGCTATTTTAAAAATTTAAATGAAACACAGACTTTGGTTAGATGGATCTGTTTGGGTTTAAACTCTAATGCACAACCTTGGGTTAAGTTACTTAATCTCCCCATGCCTCAGTTTCCACATCTGTAAAATGGAAACAACCCTACAGAGGGGGTTGCTGTAAGGATTAAAATAAAGGAAGCAGGACCTGGTACAAAGTAAGCACTAAATAAAGGGAAGGGAGAGAAGCTGGCAGGGAGGGGCAGTGGGAGGGAGTGCTGAAGGGTGGCTGAAGAAAGCAGTGAGAATCCTGGAAGCAGAGAGCACATCTCACACCAACACCTGGAGTGCCTGGTGTGGGGCTCTGCAGGCAGAGAAACTTGAAACGTACCGTTGCTTCATGTTTTGTTGCTCCTGATGTCTAGACCCACAGCCCTTGTGTCAGTTACAGCGACCAATGTCCAGTTTCTCTGAGCACCAACCAGGTCTCAGAGTCCTTGACTGACGTGAAGGTCTCTAGAGCCCCCGGACCAGCCCTTTCTTTCTCACACCTGATATTTAACTCCTGTTCGGGGACCTTTAATCAGAGACCCTTGCTGGCACATAAAGTCACACATGTTCCAGGTTCCATGATAGAGGAGAGGAAAGGACTGTCTGTTCTCAAAAACTCAGACACTACAAAGGGACAATGATAATGGGTACCACTTACTGAGAGCCTTCTCTGCCGGTACTTTACATATTCTCTCCAACGCTCTCAACAACCTATTAGGATAGGAATTATCCCTATTTTACAGGTGGTACAAAAAGGCAATGGAAAGTTAAATAATTTGCTTAATGTCACACAGCTATAAAGTATAAAAGCTGAGATTAGAATCAAGATCTGTTTGATTCCAAAGCCTCTGGTATTCTTACATAATATGGTCCTTATCATGAATCCACCATATCTCAATCCAAGCCAGAGCAGCCGTCAAAAGTATGCCCCCCAAAGTCCATGAGCAGGAAGCAGGGGCTGTTTGAAGGACTTCTGTAGGACAGAGAAGCCACTGGGATAGAGGCAGGATCTGAGATGGGCGGGTTGGAAGTAGGGGATAACATATGGCCATCCTCTCCACTGGCACCTCTACTGCCATCGCACGGAGAGGATTCCCAGCGTGTGTCTAGAGGGAATTCACACCAGTGAGCCCTGAGGAGAGTGCTGGCTTCCTAAGGAAATGAAACACTGACCAGAAAGAAATGTACCCTCTTCCTCATGTCCACGTAGCTGCCTTTCTTGACACCTCCAGTGGCGTTCCCTCTCCAACTATTCTGGCCTCCTCCCCACAAGCTTCCAAACATCACTCTTGGCTGATCCGTAGCTGACCCCCTCGTTCTCTTCCGTTCACATCTTTGAGCAGCTATGGAGAGAGGCCAGATGCCAAGCTGGCCTGGACAAAGTTCTCTCCAGCAACACCAACCTCTTGGTGACTCATTCACTTGTGCCCACAGAATGCCCCAAGTGGCCACTCCTCCCCTCTCTATTTACTCTACTGCCTTTAAGCACTTTGGGTCGCTGGACACCTGCCCCGTTGCTCTGCTCCCTTCACAGCACAGCTGCTGCAAATATTGTCAGGATGAACTTCCTGAAAGCCAGAACCCTCCTCATGTACCTGGATCCTCACCAGCCTGTGCCCCCCAAGGCCCGTCATTAACAAGGTCCCTGAGAACCTTGGGGCTCACAAACAAGAAGGCATTTCTCCACACCGTCTTTGTTGGCTTGGCGCTTGCTGCACATGTCAGCTTCACGGTGTCCTGATGAGGAGGAGGGAGACGACATACAGAGGCAAGCAGTGATCTGTTTCTCAACCTTGCCTTCCAAGTCCACCTCTTAAACATCGCCAGTATTCTTCATTCTCTTCATCAAAAGGGTCTTTCTGACTTTTCTTCTCTGTCCTTTACACCTTTCCCTTATATCAAAATCTGGACAAAGCCATTCATGACCAGAGATTCATCCACATCCACAGATCATCACTATATATATATATGTGTGTGTGTGTGTATATATACATGCTTTGTAGTGGGCTTACATATTTTCCTCCTATGGCTCTTGCTTGTGCTCTGGTTGTTAACCTATTACCAAGACATATAACCATCTAGAAACCTGCCCATGCCAACCTTTTATTCACACTGGAAATCTTTCTCTGAGGAAGTACATGTATTCTAGAGGAGCAAGAAGCAGAAACAACATGAAATAGCTTGCAGGAGGAATTGGCCGGCGATAGTCTCTAATTCCTGACCATGGGTCAATAGAACTGACCAACCCCCATAATCACACTTTGGTTTGATTATAAATCTTGGACCTGCTGGGATGACCAGAGCTCTAGCTTCTAGAGCGGTTTAGCTTGACTTAGAAGTCAATCAAACACTAAATGGTCAAATGGGCTTATACCCCAGGGCTTAGAAAATAGCCAGTGACTCAACACCAAAGTAATGCTCTTGCCTTGAGAACTGCTACTGTAGGGTTGAGTGAGCTCCTTGAGAGCAAGGACTTGTGTTATCTTTATGTTCTCAAGGATGTGGTACCCGACACAGAGAAGTACCTCCCACTGACAGAGGCCTTCCTTCCCAGGATCAGGATTTCACAAACAGACATAAGTGACAATGGAATTCTCGAACAACTATTTGAAATAGACTAAAGTGGAAGAGTATCAAACAGAATTTGGATGAAGCAAAGGAGGAGAAGTAGGGGAAGGGGGGGAAAGAAGAGAAGAAATTATATATAGACAGTCTATTCTTGTTATTCAAGGTAGTTATGTTCTATCAAGCAAATATTGAACCATCAGCAAATATTGAACCATCGCTCCTAAGAGAATACGGGTTAGGTTCCTGAGATCCTCTGGTCACAACGTTTTCATCAATCCATCAGTACATAACTTTGTTTCATGTGTGTTGTCTGTTTAAAGGCACCTCACTTAATACATACTGTTGATTCATTAACATTGAACTCACAGCCAACAGCACTATAGCCCACGTCTGAACAAAGCTTGTGTAACACGTCTTTTCTCTGTAAGGCAACTTGTGGCTTTCCTGTGCTTAGGAACACTTGACAGAATTTCAGCACCAGGCTTGGGTGCCATCTTGAACAGTGAAATCACCATCAGGTACAAAAATGCAAAAAGGGTGGCACTAAATAGACCAAGAAAAAGACACTTGTTTACAGCGTGAGAGCTGAAGCAGAGGCAGGACGTCTTGCGTGGCCTCAGCTGGGAACGTGTGCATCGGGAGACTCGAATTTTTCTCCACTCTGCGCGTGTCCACAAATGAGCACAAAAGTGCCGCAAGTATTGATTTGGGGATTACAAGTAAATTTTAGCAGGTAGTCAAATTTGCAGATACGGACTCCACAAACAACGAAGATCAACAGTGCGTGCACGCGTGTGTGCGTTTGGGTGTGTATTTATAAAACAAAATTCAAGCCAAACAACAGAGATGTTGGCTCTTCAGAAAGTGCAGCCTGGCTCAGTCATCAAGGCAGAGATAGTAACGATATAAGGGAGACCGAGGACAGGGTAACAAGATAAAAGCAGCCTGCTGCTGGTAATGCCAGGCCTTGCAGGCAGGGCATTGTGGCCAGCAGCCAGCAGCAGAACTCTGAGGCGTCTCAGAGAGAGGGGCTGAGGCTGGGTTACGATAGCACAATGTGCCCATGTGCAGCAAGCCACACTGTTGGTCCGTGGTGCCCTGGATGTGCAAACCTGCCGTCCCCGTCCATTTGGCATCTCCTGTCCTCCCTCCACCCGGATGCCTAATGGGTCTGTCCCAAGGATTCACCGCCTAGTGGTGTGTCTGAGGGCAGCAAGCCCAGGTGCACAGGGGTCGGAGCTACTCTAGTGAGGAACTCCCACATGTCATAATCCAATAAGCAGCCACCTAAGAGTCCCATCTCTCAGAGCAGAACCCCAGTGGGTGGTGACCTGGAAAGAGAGGGGATTTGGGGTGGGGTCCATGAATCAACCAAACAGCCCTGAGAGCAGTTGGAGACGTTTGGGTCACAGATTGACGAGATATGACCTTTGTCTGGGTCTCCATGTTCCCAGCTCCTAGTCCAATGCTCGGATCACAGATGCTCATTAAAATCTGGGAGGCAGTGTGTGAAAGCGAAAACAAAAGGAGGGTGGATGGCTGGAGAGACTTTGGTTTATTAGGGCAAGGTTCCACGAAGGACATCAGTATTGACCCATCAGGCTCAAATATGTATATATTTCTATTGTGCTTTGTTTCTCAAAACACCTTTGTATACGTTATTTCATTAATCCTCAGTTTATTCTATATACTAGAGGGGTCGGGTATTTACACACCCATGTGGTTAGTTGGGGTAACTGAAACATAGAGAAGTCAAGAGATTTGAGCAAAGACAGACAATTAATTAACGGCACAGTAGCACTATAGCCCACACATTTCTGCCTGGTTTTAAGATGCGAAGCAGGCCCTGATGCGAGCACCCAGACTCCTTCTCCATTTCCACTCTGAAGGCAGCTCCCCCTTCCCCAGGCCCTGGCAGCAAAGGGTCCAGGTGGCACCTGGGACACAAGGCCTGGGCTCGGGAAGGCCCACCCTGCAGAAAGCACGGGCTTCAGGCCAGAGGAACAAGAGACGTGGCAACAGGACCTGGAACCAGCGACGCTGCCGGTCTGGTTCCCGAGATGCGGAGCAGCCTGCCGGGAAGCTGAGTAGGCAACAAGTGCCAGGCCGCACAGGCAGTTAGCACCCACAGAAACCCTGCCCGCGGCCCAGCGGTTGCTCGAGGCAGTGAAACTGCAGGCCTGCCAGCTCCCGAGACAGAGGGCAGGTGAGTCGGGAGCCTGTATATATAGAGCCCAGGGGTCCCCGAGCTGGAGGGGAGCACCCCAGACATCCTGAGGCCTCTGATTCACTCTGCCCTCAATGCCCGTTCAGGGAAATAGGAGTCCTTGTTCTGGACTTGACTGACTCTTTCCTCTCTTTGATGGCTAAAGCCTTGCCCTTAGTTTTACTCACCTCCAACAAGACTATTATACAGAAGCTCGTTTTTGGTCACCTTCTTGCAGGCTTCTCTCTCCCTCTCTCTCTCTCTCTCTCCAAAATATGCCAAATGCTAATTTCTCATGGTTCACAATCCCATCCTGCAATTCATCACTTCCCTATGCTCCCTCCCTGGTTCTGGATGGGAACAGCCTTTGTCTAGCCTGTCTAGTACTTTCCCATACTGTTGGCGCTGGTAGTGCTGGGCTCGCATGAGAAGAGAGGAAGCTGCTCATAGAGGAACTGGCCCTGACCAAACAGGAACGCCTGCGCTTCCTGGGCATTCTGAGGTTGGCTTTCCAACCCGGGACAAGCAAGCCGTGGATGTAGATCTGGGCACAGATCAACCATGGAGGTCCAGCCAGGGATGCAGTTTCCCTTGTTCCAGGGAATGGTTTGATTTGGATGGGGCGGTGGGGGGGAGAGGGCAAGCTCTGAGGCCAAGTTCTTGGGCCTCCCCGAGGCCATGCCGGTCTCTTGGATTAGGAAGCTGTGATCATCAACTGGTAGGAGGTTTGCTCTGGGAGGACAGACACGTGGGTCGGTGCAGGGGGCTGCAGGTCAAGGGGTAATGGAAGGATGGGGACCTACATGCCACCTCAGGAAAGCAGTTTCTGAGGGGGTCAGAGGATGAGCTGGAGCTGAGGGCAGAGGAGGAAGAAGATCGCCTCGAGACCCTATCGCCCCCCGGGGGCTGTGAGAGCTGGCGTGTGCCCGGGCCTGGTAGGGAAGGAGACACAGAAAACGCAGGGTCTCTTCCTGGGAAACCCCGTTCCTCTCCTCCCCCTCGCCCTTGGGGAGGATTTACCTGAAGAAGCCTTTGCAGCCTTCGCAGGTCATAGCGTTGAAATGGAAGCCGGTGGCTCGGTCTCCGCACACACCGCAGATCCGGGGCACGTGCCGGTCCAAGTCGCCGGGGTCAGGTAAGGAAGCGCCGGCTGCCATCGCCTCCATCCCTGCGAGGACAGCGGGCAGGGGTGAGACAGTGCCAGGGCTGGCTGGCGGCCCTTCCGCCAGGAGCTCAGCAAAGCTGGGCAGCTTCCCGGGGCCCAGGCCGGAGCAGGATTCTTCGGTGCCCTCCCTTCGTGGCTCTCGGTCCCCAGCTCACCCTCCTGACACTCTGCTGGCCACAAGCAGAAGGAGGGCTCCTAACCCAGTTCGGAGCAAATCTGTGGCGGGGGTGGGGGGTGGGCGCTGCAGTGATGCTCACGGCGTGGCCTGGAACTGAGGTGCCAGGGAAGAGAGGCTGCGCCTGCTGCCTATGGGCTGGGCTACTTTGCGTGAGATGTTCAGCCTCTCTGCACCCCACTGTCCTCATCTGAAGCATGTGTTTTTCTTCACCGGGTGTGAGGAAGGATTATGCGAATGAACATACGCCCACCCCTGGCCTCAGCTCCACCTCAGCAGTGGACCCGCCGCAGGTCAGAGGCCTCTCTTGCCCAGTGTCCCCTCCAGGAGGGACGAGGGTCCTCCAACAGCCTCCAACGCAGAGGGAAACCCTCGGCCCCTCTTTCCTTCAGGGCGAGGGGAAGAGGATGGATTACATGCCCAAATCAGACCCTGTCGTGCCAGCTCCTCGCCGCCCTCCTGCTCAGGATGGACAGGATTTGTGCCCCTGCGGTCCTGGTACCAAATTCATCAGTCTTTTTCTCTCTCTTTTTTTTCAATATAAATTCAACACATCGTTCTGAACGTCCTTCTGAGTAATGTGAGTCATATACAGTGAACTAATTTTGTTTTCAGAGATGGCTTTTATAAATAGGCATTATCTAGAGACGGAGTTCACACTTGAAGAAAGGGGGGAAAGAGATAGAGGGAACAAAATATATAGCTTTGGGAGATCCTTCTCAGGAAGCTGCTGACAGGTCTTCCCTTGGGCAAACTGGGGCCTTGGCTTCACCTGCTGCCTCTGGTCCCCACTGCTGGCAGCTCAGAGCTGCTTCTGGGGTCCCTCCTGCCTCCCTGAAATGGTTTCAGACCCTGCTGCCTCCCAGTTTTATCTGAGTCCTCACATGGGTTGCTACAGGTTTAAGTGCCTTGGCTCCAGGGCAGGAGGGTCCCTCAGGACAGAAGAAGAACAAGAGAGAAAGCCAGTGGTGAGGGGACAAGCACCCTACCCCCTCCTACCCTGGTGCCACGTCCTCCCACTGAGGTGAGAGAGGTAACTTCCGGGGGCCCTTGGGAAGCTCCAAGCTTCTTTCTTTCCAATGGCTAGGCTCTCAATCTGAGCTGAGGTTTGACACATCAATGCCTGGTAGGGTCTTATTTCAGTCCATCTTCATCTCACCGCAATGAGGCAAGTACTATTATTATCACTTGTTATACAAATGAGGCCCAGAGAAGCCCAAACATTGAGGTTTTCTAGCAACTATAATTACGAAGTGCACAAAACAAATACTTAATTTTGCAAAAAGCAAAATCTCACCAAGAGCTTCAAGCCAAACAAAGGAAGCTGGACAGATAAGGACAGGTATTGTCAGTCCTGCAGGGACAGAGGGGCCCTGATCACAGGCAGATGTATTGGATCCCCTAACTTTCTCTTTCAGCTCTTCTTTTCCTGGGAACTTTAAAGTAATAATAGTGACCCTGTTGCCCATCCCTATCACAGCTAGGTTGATACTTGTTAAACAATAATGTTTATATGTATACACATGCAGAGACAGAGAGAGAAACACTTAAAAAAAAAAGGAACACAGGAATGATTAACAGAAACTTTTGGGGGAGTAAGATTGGGGAGGGCATACAGAGGCATTATGCAGCAGCCACATTCCATTTCTCTGAGTGGTAGGTATACAGTGTCTTATTACTACTACTAAAACACTATTTTCCGTTTTATATGCTCATCTGCATACATAAAACACTTCATAACTGTAAAACAACTAAAAATAAAAGAGAGTGCCTTTGGCATTGTCAACACTGTCCTTATAGCCCATATTAAGTCCAGGCTGACTCCAGGCTCCTGGAGTGTCACCCACATCCCAGAAGTGGGCAGGGATCCCAGAGGCCCAGTACCATTGTGGGGCAAGAAGAGAAACTGTCTAGGATGCTTGCGGCTTGACCCCAGGTCAGCTGAGATGATGCAATTCCCAGTCATCGTGATGTTGCTACAGAGTCTGTGTCATCCAGCGACCAAACATCCGGTGGGTTTGGTGGAAAAAGGAGAAATTAAATGTGAGGGTGGAAGGAAATCATTCAGATCAGTCCAACAAGTATTCAGCATCATCTGGGCCCACTGGAGATGTGATGATGCAAGGGAATTGAAAAAACACGACACCACAGCTGGGCAACTGTGCCTTCCTGCAACAGAGTGATGGCAGGAAGGCTCCTGGCCCGGGGGTGGGACCCCAGGCACTGGGTTAGGCCTGACAGAAGGCTGGACCCGGCAGCCAGGGGCCCAGAGTGAACAGGACAATTTCAGGTGAGCTGAGAGACAACTCAGCCCTGCTTGGGGTTATGCGCTGCTACCAAGAAGCCAGGGCCCAGGACCAGAGTCCAGAGGTGGAGAAGAGTCCCAGGCACATATGGCCTGAGAGCTGGCAGTGCCAGGAGTGACAGGCAGAGACCGTGGAGGGCAGGAAAGAGAAAGGAGTTGGGAGCTGGATAGGAAACCTCACCATGCTGGATGGCCCCCTGGGGCCCTGGCCTGGGCATCTGCAAGCCCGTCCCTCTGAGGCCTCAGCCCGATCAGCCTGGCTCCAGGTCTCGGCCGCGGGCCGCTGAGGACTCTGCTGACACAGGACTGGACCGACCCACGTTTGCCAAGGGCAAGGGAGTATCTCCTCTTCCCCCTGCCCACCGCCTTCCCATGCCCGCCTCCCCTCGCCCCCGGATAACAGAGAGCCAGGAGGTTGTGGCTGAGGAGGAAACACCCACCTGAAGGAGCAGGAGGGAAGGGAAGTCGAGCGCAGAGGTGCCCTTCTGTGAGGGCTCGCAGACGCTTCCAACCAAAAGGACTCTGAAATGAAAAGGGGGAAGCGCTTTACAGCTCAGCGCTGACCTCACCGCCAGAGAGCTCGTCAAGCCGAATGAGAGGCTCTTTCCAGGGGCTTTAGTCCCCAGATCAGGGACTGAAAACTTGACGGAAGTGATCTGTTGGGGGCAGACATGTGGCGTCATCACTGGCAGGACTGAAGGGGCAGGAGCACAGCCGGCAGCCAGGAGCAGCCCTTGCTGGAGGCCGGGGGCAGCAAGAGCAGCGGGAAGGGGTGGGGGGGGGCCGCCAGCACATGGGCAAACGGAAAGAGCTGCAGAGAGTGTTGGGAGGGAGGAAGGGCTTCTTCCAAGGGAGCTCGACTGCTCCCACGGCCCCACCCCCAGGTTTTAGGGATGTTCGGAAAGGCAGAGCCAGAGGGGGGCCTGGCAGGCTGCTGAGGGCAGGAAGGAGACCGGTGCCCGGGCGATGGCAGAGGCCACCCGGGAGCTGGGAATGGTGCAGGTTAGCCCTGGCCTCTTGGGATAGCTTCAAAGACAGGTGTGTGGGATCCGCTGTCTGCGGAGACTGGGTGTAGGCGGAGCAGGTGCTGCAGGGGTTAAATACAGCAACGCACTGCTTTCAAACAGGATGTTTTCTGCCACTTTTAGCTCTTCCCCAGACATGCTCAACACCTCCGGCCTCGGCGAAGGCTGAAGGTGGGCTGACTCCAGTGTCCAGACTCTGGGTCTTGGTGGCGTGATGGGTCACCAAGGTGGGGCTGGTGGAATTTCACCCTTCCCACTTCCACCCACGCTCAGTGCTACTTGCCCACCCAGACAGACAAACACACACACACTTCCTCCCTTCGCTGACGCCAATAGGAAGTGGCTGGGGAGATAATAGACATGCAGGTGCCTGACCCCGAACCCTGGCAAAGGCCTTTCAGGCAAACCCCATATGGGGGAGGTTCAGACCCCCAGCTTTTGTTTCACCGCCTCCTAGTGGCCCGACTAGCCAGAGAAGGGGAGAGCCCAAGGGGCATCCAAGATCTGGGCCCAGTCCTAAGACTGCCAGCCCACTGACCGGTCTACCACCCCCTCAGGCACTGCCCATCCCCAAGGAACAAGTGAGGAAAGTGTCAGTGGACCCTACTGAGGTAACGTGAACATGGCTGGCCCACTCCCAAGGACCGTGGCTGGAGGAGGGGTACCTGCACGTACAGACATGTGGCCACTTCCTCCAAGCCAGGCTCTCCTCTGCTCCCTCTGCTTGTATCGCCCAAGGCCCCCCAGCCAACCGGGCTCTTCTAGATTCTACCCCATGGCCTTAGCAATTTCCCAGACTCCCTGCTTGCTCCTCAGGAAGGCTGAGGTTAAGGACCAAGTGGGTACAGAAAGGACCACTGCTTTCCTGCTCTCAGCCCCTAAGATATTTAGAGGTCAGACCTGAGATCCAGGTAGCCTACCATCCCTGAGCTTAAAGAGAAAGTGTTTGAGTATCTACTATGTGCCACCCGGGATCTCATGTAACCTCCGAACAGTCCTGTGAGATGAGAAGCAATCTCATTTTACAGATGGCAAAACCAAACTCCAGGTAGGGCACTTTGAGAGACTTGCCCAGGGTCCCACGGCCAGGCCAGTGGGGGTGCCAGGGACCAAACAAGGACAGGCTGGCTGCCTGCAATGGCCAAGGGCTGCCCTTGCCTCCTGCCAACTCAACACGTCCCAGCGATAATCACCAGCACAGGCGCTAATATTCACGCCGGGCCCTGCTTCAAGTTCCTCCTGTACCCTCACTCATTTAATCCTCACAACAACCTCGCAGGCGGGTACTGTTATTACCCCTATTTTAGGCATGGGGAAACTGAGGCACAGAGATGATTGCCTTTGGAGTCCAGATCTGAACCGAGGTAGCTGAGCCCCGAGTCCCTGCTCTACTTTTCCTAAGGAAGATAACTCAGTCATTTCTTCACCCTGTGCCCTGGACACCCTTCACTTCCACTAAGTCAGGGAGGAGCAGACAGGGCAATCCCCAGGTCATGACAGAAGAACGTCGTGGCACTTTTCCTTCCAAGGCTCCCAAATCAGCCAGGATCTCTCTTCTGCCAGCCAACCCCTCTTACCTGGGAAAACCCCATTCAAAAGATGGGCCTCTCCTCCCCATGCAACTTTGCACTACTGGGTGGTCCTTTTAGGAAAGATTGTCCTAGATTTAGCCTGTAGGTCCAAGTGCATGGAACGTGGGGTAAGGACACAGGGCGAAAAAAAAACAAGTGGAAAAAGCCCCAGCTTAATACCACCCCCTTTGCCACGTCATACACCCCCCACCCCCAATTCATGTTCTGAGTATAAGAGCATCCCACTGCCTTTGCTGGGGCTGTCCCCAGAGCCACCCCCTCCTGCCCTGCTTTAGAAATACCCAAACCCTTAGTATTGAGCCTTGGAGAAGCAGAGGGGTAGTAGCTCAGCTCTGCAGAAAGCCCCTGGCTTCCATTCCTCCAAGGTCAGCATCCCACATCAAAACCCCTCCCTGAGCCTGACCCCAGGCCTGACCTTGCTTTAGCAAGAAATGAGGAGATAATGTGTTTCCTTCCAGTCATCGAAGCCACAACCACTGCCTCTCCCACACGTCTGCCCGTCAGCTCACACAACAGACACCCCATCTTCCAGTGGTTTCTGCTGAATGGGCATCCCCGGGCAGAGTCTCACCTAGGACAGTCTTGTAGGGTGGGAACCGCAGGGTGTCCTGGGGAGACCCCCGGCAAGACAAGGATCGAAGTGTGCTACAGGGCTCGGTTTAACTCTGCTGCATTCACTAGACCCTCTTCGGAGTCCTGAGGGCAGTAAAGCTGTGACTCTAGGAGGACCAAGCGGCAGACAGAGGTCTGACTTCTAAGGTCTTTTCTAGCTCTGAAAGTATGCAACTCCAAGGCTGAATTCCCATCATGATGAGGCCTTAAGACCATTCAGGAAGTGAAATTCCTTCACTGAGTGCTCTCCCCAACCTTCCCAGTAACAGGTGAGGCCCACTCACCCTCAGATGCTAAGGGGCAGGAAAGGCGGGAGTGATGTGGCCCCTTTGGGTCCTATGGGGACTGGGAGCCCAGGAGAGGGGTTTCCCTCAGCAGGGTTGGGACTGGACTGATCAAAACGTGCTTTCTAATTGCTGACATTAGCTCAAAGCTCCCTCTCCTTCTAGAAAGAAATGCAAAGCTAAGTGATTTCCCAGCAGAGGGGGAGAAAATTCCTCTTTTTCCTAAAATTGGCGCACATGGAATCAACCACACGCTGGGCTCTCTCTGGAGCGGATGGGCCTGTGCACACGCCAGCCACAAGTGCACATGTGCTTATGCGTGCACGCCCTTTTCTTGTTGCATCATCCTTGCAACTCTGCCCATAGAGTGCTGAACGCTGTATGACCTACCCAACTTCTTACTTGCTGTCTCTTTATTCTAGTATAACTTAGGCACAGCAGTATCATGGCCAGTTGAGGTGATGCCTTTTCTTCCTTCTCCACCATCCCCAACATAAGCCCATATTCTTTCTCCAGAAAAGTCTCAGCATTGCTTCCCAGAAGAAGCTGAGGGGGGATAGAGTGGAAATGAGGGCAAGGAAAGAGGAAAGTGTACTGTAGAGTTAGAACTTGGCCCAATTCTTTCTTCCCCCACTGTCTCCCCAGTTCCTCGACACACACACACACATATTTTAAACGTGGCTGAGAACACTTGGAAATTATTTTCCAAAGACTACAATTTCCAAAGGAAAACCCAGTGGATACCAGCCATCTCAGAATATCTCAAGATTGGAAGGAAACTCAACACCACCTACTCCAACCATCTTAAATCGCTTCTATAATATTCTAGCCAGTTTTCTAGCCTGGACTTAAATATCTTTTCTGTTGGAGAACTATCTCCCATGGTAATCCATACTCTTTGGATGGCTCTATGCTTAGAAAGTTCTTCATTATGCACAGATGAAATAGCCCCCACAGTTTTCAACCACTGGTCCCAGACCAGGTCTCCGCAGCCATCTAAGATGAATCTACTAGGCCATTCCCACAGTGTCTCTGGAGGAGGGGTTGGTAGGGCCACCATGTGGTACTACCACACACATTAGAAAAAGAAGCACACTTCTCATCTGCTGGGAAATTGTCATGAAAAGATAGAAAAAAATCTACAAAGTTTGTGATGCGAGTGAGGTTTCAGGGGAGAAACACAGGAAGCTAGCCTGGCTACAGTTAATTTTGATTTAGACCTCATGAATGTCCCAGGTACGATCATGATTCCCACAAGGGCAGTGAATAAGGTGGTGAGTGCAGACAGCATCTGCCTCCTTGACTTCACCTGGAGAGAAGTTTCCAGCCCACGAAAAGGGCACTGTGGAAGAGTGTGAGTAGCTGCATAAGTTCTGCCAAGCCAGCCTGCCGCCTCTGTCTTAGGCTCAGTCGTTTCCAGGGGAGGCTGGCCCCCAGCACTGCAGCTCTAAGAACACGCCTGAGGTGGACCAAACTGTTTAACGACTGACTGAAGGATGGGAAATTAAGTGGCTGATGATCCAGCAGTTTCAGGAATAACTTTACCCCTGAAGGCGCTTCTGAATTAACTTTTTGGGGAATATACCTCGCCTTTGAGAACCTGGTAAAGGTCATGAACTGACACCCCATACGGTGTCACGGGTTAGCAGGTCACTCCAGAGAAGCCATGCTACAGACTCCCACTCGACTGGCCATTCATCAAGGCTCTTTCTTAGCAGATGGTCCTGTCACTCTTGGGAGCACTGGTAGCTTCTTGGAGCTGAGCAGAACCCAGAGGCAGGAACCCACGAAGCTCTAGGCAGTGGGACAGGAGATACGTAGCTTACTTAGATATATTTCCACTTCTTATCAACAACAATTATTCCTGCAAGCTGCCTTTTTCCAGTGGAAACTCAGCCCTCGGCTTTGTCAACAAGATTTCTGAGTTGATTACTGTTCTCCAGGTAACAGGCAGGCCATGCCCTGTCCCTGCCGGAAAGCGTGGGCAGCGACAGTGGCCGGTGAAGCATAGGGAACCAGCCCATTCATAGCTGCAGCCCGATCTCTCTCGTTTTACAGCAGAAGAAACTGAGGCCACCAGAGGGGAAGCGAGTTGTCAAAGGCCACACAAGGAGGGAGGATGCTTCTCCAACCCCACCCTGGCCAGGTCCCAAGACCTCTCATCACCAGCCCGAGCAGCTTCCCAGGGGAACAGAGTGAGGTGGGAGAGAAACAGGCCACGGAAGGGGGCATGAATTTCATTCTTCAGAGGAGGGGAGTTGTGGAGAGGCCACGAGGAGGCCCTGAGGCAGACTGCAGTGAGACCACCCACCACTGACTCCGTCCTTACAAGCAATACAGAAAAACAAAGTGGTGGGTGAGGGGTACCCACTCGCTCCTGCCTGACCATCTCAGCTCCCACATCCGGCTTCTCTGGCCTGAAGAAATGGATGAGGACTCAAAACAGTCAGAGACTATTTTAGAGGGAGGCAGGATACACCTGGCCTGGGTGTATCTCGCTCTTCTGGGTGGCTTTCCTGGGATACCAGGGTGGGAGTACTTCCCTGGGGCATCTGCCACAGGTGGAAGTTGATGGGACAACGAGGCTCTTTGTCCAGTGACTTGGAGACCAAGGAGTAGAAACTGAGGCAGCCCAAAGGGAGAGCACCAAGAATACAGGGAGAGCAGATCTAGCCCTCCTCTGGGAACACCTGAACCCCTGGGATTGCTGGTGCAACTAATGATTAAATGAGATTTTCCTTGATTTTCTAAAAAAAAAAAAAATGGCCCCAGGACAACAGGAGAGAGCTGCTTCTTTCTCCCAAGTGATTCCCAAGGCCAGTTTTTAGTGCCCCATGACCCTCTACCCAGCTTAAGCATCTTTCTGACTGCTGGTCCCCAGCCCAAGTTCATGTAGGCCCAAGTTCACCCCTGCTGGGGCAAACGGTTTTTAGGTCCACCCCTTCCAGCCCACCACCCTGGCCAGCCTTCTCTTCCTCATTTTCCTTCTGGGATCAATGCAATCTCTGAATCCCTCAGACTCTTCCTGGACTGTGGGAAAGGTAGTACCTAAGTCCCAGGTCCTGCCAGCTCCAAGCGGGATATTTGGGATCCTAGGCATCAGGTCCCTTGCTCACCTCCACAATCACCTTGGTCAGCCTGACACCCTTGGCTACCTGACTACTGTCCAGCTTCCCCCAGAACCCATCCCTGTGTCCTCATCTACAAATAGGGACATGAGAGTGCCCAGGTCACAGGCGGTCACGGGGACCAAGATCTCTGCGCAGCACTCAGCACAGGGCCCGGCACACTGGAGCTTTATATGTTTGCTCTCATTATTAGAGCGCTGACTGTTGTTAGTACATTTGTGGAGAGTTCAGGGCCCAGAGAGGTGCCGTGGAGGCCAGGAAGCCTGTTCTCCATCCCAGTGGCTCCAGCCCAAACAAACATTGCCCAGAGAGCCACATATCTGCTGAACTGGGAAAAAACGGACTACCCCACCCATTGGCTGTGACTCCTAAAACTCTGGCTGCTCGGGGTGGGGAGAATGGATTGTTCTAATCTCTCCCTGACGAGCGGAGAAGCTGAGCTACGCATCTGGACTTTTCCTCCACAAGGAAGATGAGGCCGTGGCCCCCAAGGTGCCACCGATTGCTCACCGCTTCTGCTCATAGCGCGTCCTTTCCCTCTCTCACCCCGTGAGCCTCTTTCCTACCTCCTCCGGCATCCAGGGCTTATCGGGCATCTGTTCTCCCCTTAGTGGGACCCTGCTCAGCAGCCCGGGGGCGCCCCCTGTCGGTTATCAGGGCAGCGGCACTTCCTCGCCCCACTCACGGCCACCACAGCAGGCAGCGGAAGGCAGAGTGATGGGAAAGGCTGGCCGAGGCCAGGGGGCCGGAGCCGGGGGGGGGGGGGGGGGGCAGTAAGGGCTGCAGCCACCCTGGCAGCGGGGTGGCCCTGTCGTGGCCCCTAACCTAAGCAGTGGGCTGGCTCTGGCTCAGTGGGCTGCCGCCGGCTCTTGGCAGCCCTGGAAAGCCATTCGCTTAACCTCGGATAGATTCTGAGGCCTGTGTCAGAATCCATGAGGGATCCCAGGGTCCTCTGAGATGGGTGGGGCTGGGGTAACTCTCTACCAGACAGCTCCAGTCCCATAAGGGGCTGATTTACCCAAAGGCATCCTGTCTCTCTTCTGCATTATTAGCGAAGAGGTGAACACTTCTCACGTATTCATGAGGCTTCTCAGGAAGAGGCCAAGTGGGGAGGTTCCCATTTACTTTAGAGGGCAGCAGCAGACACCCCCAAGCTGCTCCTCAGTTCCTGTGTAGAATGATTTCCCCAATAGGGCTTTTCCAGAGCTTCTGTTTGGTCAGAATTCCAGCCATCCTGCTGTGCTGCATAGATTTCTTCTTGGGGACCATACTGGAGGGCCAAGGAGGCCACAGTGTTTCTTCTTGGCCTCACACTCTGCTGGGTATTGGTTCTGGCCTCTGATGCCTTATCTATGATGGTGACCCCTGCCTGGTTTTAAGCACTGACTATGTGGCATGCTGTATACTAGGACTCAGAGACACCATGGTGAGCTGCCCAGAGACCCGGCCCTCATGAAGCTTACAGTCTACTGAGGGAGACAAACAGGAATCTCCAACTCAGATCCGCACTGCAATACAGATAGGCACAGGTGTGATGGGAGCACGTGGGAGAGCACCTGGCCTGGTCTTGGAGAGGGAGAGAGGCTCTTTAGAGGACGTCACTTCTCTGCCTCTCAACTGAGACAGAAAAGACCATTGTTTAACATGGCAGTGGTGAGAAGGGTAAAGAGGGGTCCGGGCAGGTGATACCATGTGAGCAAAGGCTATGGAAAGAGGAGCAAAGGCAAAAGGGAAAGAGCATTTTGGAGGCGGAGAAACTAGCTCCATATGGCTGGAGAGAGAGAGGGGACATAAGAAAGAAATAAACCAACTGACCACACTCATTTCAGTCGGAAGTAAATTCCATTCTTTCCTCTACCGAGCGTACTTCTTCTCGTAAACACACTGAGTCTTGAATACCAGGAATTTTAAATTACTGCAATGATATTTTGCAACCAAAGACTTTCAGACTCCATTCAGCTTCCCATTCCAACCGGAATTGACCTTGAGCTTTGTGAAGGAAGTAAAAATGGGCCTCCTTCCCGACTGCTCAAGGAGAAAGGGCCCCCCAGGTCAGAAAGGCAGTGGGCCTCTTCTACCACCCTGGTGCACACCCCTTGTTCTCCTTTGAGGGGGGGGGATGCTTTACCCTGGGATTATTCCATCAGTAACAGAGCTGGAATGGAGAGGTAGAGGAGAGAATTCTGGAAAATCCTGCGCAGCTAAATAGGAAAACATACTTTTTGTGAGAGAAAACCCAAAGAAAGAACAAAAGGTTCAACAAGGGCAGATGGAAGTTGTGAACAATTCAGTGGCACATCACCAGTCAATCCTTATTTGACGCATCAATCTGTCCAGGGTGGCCAGATGCGGTTGCCGGGGACAGAGAGAGCTGCCTTACCACAGAACCCACCGGTCCCCACATTTGCGTCCACCAGCACGCTTGGCTCACTCCTCTCTCTCAGTCAACAAGGTCACTTCCCTGTTGCCAGGAATCCCTCTAAGGGCACCAGCCACACACACACGATGGTCACAAACAACTTGCGCCATGGACATGTGTGGGAAGTCCCCTGCATGCGTGGGCACACGCCAGCCCCTACCCTGGGTCCAGATGTCCACGTTCACTGCTGACCGATGACATGACACAAGCACAGCCTTCCCCTTAGAGCTATCATTGAAGATAACCCTCTTGTTTCAATGTTTCAGGCCAAACCGCTGGAGGATTCTTCCCTGGGGCCACAAAGTGGTAGGAAATAGTGGCCTTTGTCCTAACCCATGAACCCTCTCCAAACTAAAACCCCCTCCCCCAACCCTACCCATTGGCTATCTTCCTCTTCCTTGTTTTTCTTTGGTACCCAGGGGCAAAGATGGAACAGATTCGCTACACAGAGTGGCGTTCATTGCTGCCTCAGGGTACAGGAGAAGCTGAGCCCAGGTCTCCAACAATCCTCTCACGGGATTGCTGTATCCGCTGAGATTAAAAAAAAAGCGTGTTATAAAATTGCTGTACTCCATACCAATGTTAGTTACTAGTTTACAATTATTTTCCCAGATGTTTAAGAGGGGGAAGAGGCCTGTACTCCAGAGCAACAACTTCTTTCCCTCCTTGGCCGTCTGCAGCCCCCCCGGCTGCCCACCTGGACCTCCACACCAGGTAACAGAATTTCCACCCCCTTCACTCCACACTCCTTCGGGCAGAGGCGAACATCCCCGGAGAAGGAACCTGATGGACCAGCTCAGGGCCTGCACTCAATCGAAGGAGCTGTGAGGGAACTGCTCTCCAGCTGGTGGGCAGGCTGCACACTGGCCGCTGGCGTGGCCGCTGGTCAGGCAGCCCGATGAACAGCATTCTGGGGAAGAAGGCCAGTGCTTGTGGCCATCGCAGCCCCTGGGGGAAGAGGTGGTACCCCTTCACCCACCGCTTCCCCTTTGCTCCCCAACTCATCACTTCTCCCAGTACTCCCCCTGTCCTGAAACACACTTCTGCAGCCAGGCTTTTCAGTAGTCCAGGATTGAAGTTTAACAGAGACAAAAATAATTCTCTTGAGTGAGCTGTTTTCTGCCCAGCTTGGGGAATAATAGCTCAGGGTGACAGGCAGTCGGGGTGGGCGTGGAGAGGAGGCCGGCCACGGGCCACCCTTTGGTTTAGGGCCTTCCCCGTGCCCCACACCACACTCACCCTGGAGCGGGAGTTTCAGGGAAGTGGAGACCTCAGTCAGGGGCTCCGGACTACCAGCTGTTCCTCCCAGCCCCCCACCTGGTGAGGAGTGAGGGTGGCAGGTATGGGAAGGCCTGGGGGAGCCAGGGGCTCCCCGCACACCAGGTTTCAATCCTCCCTGGCTACGGCTCTCTTATGGAATGGGAGGAAAAGAATTAAACACTGCTACTTGACCAAGCCTCCAAAAGGGGATTCTATACCCATTTGCCTATCTCACAGGAATGTTGTATCAGCTGAGATAAAAAAAAAAGCGTGTTATAAAATTGTTATACTGCATACCAATGTTAGTTATTAGTTTACAATTTTTTTTCCAGGTATTTAAGAGGGGGAGGAAGCCTATACTCAGGCATAAAGGGGAAAGCTGTGAGAAAACATTCTGAAGTATAACGTGGAGCGTGATCCCCTCTCTGACAGCATGAGGTCCTCGCAGCCCGGGAGAGCCCACAGTGGAGTGAGGGTTTCAGACCCAACCTGATAAGCGTCATTCATTGCCTACCGAGCCCAATCCAAAAATGCCACTTTTTTGGGGGGGGCGGAGGCTAGAGACCCTTTCTTTGACTGTTAGTCTCCTTTTGATTTTTCTACATCGAACCTTCCTTCTAATATCTATAGGGAAATATCTGACTGGGAAGACACAGTAGAGGAGGAAGGAGGGAGGAAGGAAGGAGGGAGGAAGGAAGGAGGGAGGGAGAGAGAAAGATAAGGAGGAAAGGGGAATATTTATTTTTTATCATTAAACTGAAAGATTTCATTATAACTCTCCAGAAAGAAACACTCTGCATTGTAAAGTATTATCACACGATGGGAGGGGTACCCATGGAGGGGAATCATTCATGCCTTTAGTAAGGAATTCTATATACACTAGGGCTTTCCTGGTCCCCCTCCAGGTAACAGTCATCTCTTAAAGGAAAGAAACTACCAGAGGACACACAGGAGGCCTGCAGGCTAAACCTGACCATGAATGAGTTCTGTTTGTCACCCCCCTACCCATCACCACCAGTGATTATACCTTTTTAAATTGGCTGTCAATGTTTCCAAAAAATAGAGAGATTTGACTTTTGGAAAAAACCTGGATGTCCCGCTTCCTATTAAAAATATTGTATAATCTGGCCACACTGCTGCAGTTCCAGTGGCCACCCTGTTGGCCTGAGGCAGGGCTGTCCCTCTAGACCAGGCTTGTGCCATCCCACCAGGGTTGGCACTCACTGTTCCCTACCTGGCCCTAGTTCCCGGAACCAGCCCCCAGTTTCAGCCGAGCTCTGTGACGAGGGAGACACTTGAGAGAAGAGGCTCTGGAGGCAGGCTGCCCGGGTGCCAACCCTGCCTTCCCCCCCTGCCAGAGGTGTGACCAGAACCAATGACCTGAGCTCTCTACGCTTCTGTTCCCTGGCCTGTCAAATGAGAAAATTAATAATACCTACCTCATTCATGTGTGAGGATTAAATGAGATAACGTATGTCAAGTGCTCAGCACAGGGCCTGGCGCATGGCACCTGCTCTGTGTTAGCGCTTGTTATTATGCACAGTTGGTTCAATTCATCTGAGCTGCAGGCCAGATTTTTAAGGATGTTTTAGTCACACGAAGCGATTGCCCTCCAACTCTCCTTTCTAGCTTAGGGGACTCGGTCTACCTAAAAAACAACCCAGTAAACATCTACTGAGCATATCTATGATGAGTTAGGTATTGTGTGGAGTGGTGACACCTCAGAGATGGGGTTCAGACCTGTTCTCAAGGGCTCACAGCACAGTGGGGGAAATGGACAACTGGACAGTCACAGCCTTGCTCCCTCCCAGTCCTGCCCAACCACCGGGGAGCCTGGCATTCAAGGAGAAACTGGGGTGCATCTGACCCTTCTCCTAGGCTCCAAACCCTCCCAGAGCCTTCCTAAGAGACACTCAAGGGCGAATCAACTCCATTTCATTTCTAGTTTCTCAGGCTGCATATTTGAGTTCTTCCACTGCACCCAGGTTAAAATAATTCCATTTTAACCAAGCCATTCAGATCTTAGATGGCGTTCATTATAATGGAATTTTACCTGAGGCAGCCCATCCCCCAATTCTCAACATCATGGCACCCAAGAAGTTGGCAAGCTTGCCAAATAGGCTGGGCAGAAGTAACTTCCCGCCTCTGGCAGAAGTCCGGAAATTCAGAGCCTTTTGGAACAAAGAACTCTGCCCTGAAGGTGTTTTCCAGCATCATCCTGGCCAGCCTGGAACTGTCCCATTCCCCCTCCACTGGCACCACCTGCTGCCTCTTTTTCCAGCCCTCTTCAGACAGGAAGGGGCGGGGAGTTGAAGGACGGGGACGCAGGGCAGGACAGGCAGTGGCAGGTGAAGAAGGACCCCACGTCGGGTCTTAGAAAGACCTGAATTTAAGTTCTGGTTCTGACTTGGGAGCTCGATGGCTTTGGGCAAGAAATTTAGCCTCTTAACTTGTTCGAACTCAGTTTTCTCTTCTGTAAAGTGGGGATAACAATATTACCTACCTCCTAGGATTATTGAGAGGTATATATGAGAAGATGCACGAAAAACATTTAACCCAGTGCCTGGAACATATTAAGTTA
Organism: Balaenoptera musculus; assembly: GCF_009873245.2. Classification (NCBI taxonomy): domain Eukaryota; kingdom Metazoa; phylum Chordata; class Mammalia; order Artiodactyla; family Balaenopteridae; genus Balaenoptera; species Balaenoptera musculus. The sequence continues at coordinate 38,398,434 of NC_045794.1, forward strand.
TAGTAACCTTTTGGTTTATTATGATTATCAGCTATTATATGATATGCGAGCTTCGAAAGGGTCAAAGGTTGGTATAGAGAGAGACACTGGGGCAGAGTTGGGGGTAGAAGTGGCTGAAAGATAGGTGAGGCCCTGCCACTGAGCCCAGCATGGGCCTGGTGACCAAGATAAGGCCCAGGGCAGAGGTGCTCTCCTGCCCGTGGAGCTGACAGGAACAGACTAGATGGGTAATTACGGGATTGTGGGCTGGGGTGGCCCATGCAACTGCCCAACCAGCCACATTCTTTTGTCCCGTGGGTGGCTGGGTGGGTGGGCAGCTGGCTGTTTATTTGGCTGCCAGGACACTGAGTATATCTAACGCCTTTCAAACCGGTACCCTCCACCCCCGGGCAGAGTGTTCAACTCTTGGAAGGGGAAGGGATTCTCCGTGGGCATTCGCCTCCTCCTGTGGCAGCAGGTGGTGCCAGTGGAGGGGGAATGGGACAGTTCCAGGCTGGTCAGGATGATGCTGGAAAACACCTTCGGGGCAGAGGTCTTTGCTCCAAAAGGCTCTGAATTTCCGGACTTCTGCCAGAGGCGGGAAGTTACTTCTGCCCAGCCTATTTGGCACCTCCTCTGTTCTCTTCACCCCATCTTCCAGACCCCACCCCTGCTCTCCAACCAGACAAGTCAGAGGGTCAAAGTTCAAGGCCAGACTCTGAACAACTGGTCAGTGGAGACTACTAACTTCGGTTCACCTCACCTGGAGCCTTCAAATGATCAAGAAGCCCAAGACAGACATAAATCCCATCACTGTCCCCAGCCCCAGGGCTCTGGTGAGCTAGCACATACATGATTCTGATACTTCCACGTCTTGTTCTTAAAATCAATGCTCAGGGAAAATATATATCCCTCCCAATCCATATGGCAAAAATGCAATTCAGTGGGTATTAATTGAGCACCTGGTATGTTCTCAGCCCTGACATCAGCCTCTCGGTTGAACTGAACAGAGCACCAAGTGTTGGGAAGGATGTAGAGCCACGGGATCCCTCACCCACTGTCGGTGGAAGCCCAGTGAGGAAGGGCTTCAGCTGCACCTGCAGACCCTGCAAAGGGCTCTCAGAGTCAGGCTGTGGCGTTTACGGGGCCACCTGTGCACCACACATCAGACAGGCACACACATAAGCCAGAAACCAGGTCCTTAGGTTAAGAATGATACATTTATTATAGGCGAAAGAGACTTTAGAAGCTCCTCCAGTACAAATTTTTCATTTTAGAAATGAAGTCTATATCAAGTGTTAAAAAGGATGGGGAACTTTTATCTTAAAGGAGTGTTTACTTAAAGGAGTGTTTTTGGTACAGTCACTGTGGAAGACATGTAGAGTAATGCCAAACAGGGAATTCCGTGTGGCCCAACAACTCCATTCCTAGTATGTGCCCTAGAGAAAAGCCTACACATGCACCAGAAGACAAGCACAACATCTTCCTAGCAGTATTAGCTTATCATAATAGCCCCAAACCGGAAACAGCCCAGATGTTCATCAACAAGAGGAAGGATGCACAAATTGTGGCATATTCTTATGGAATACGACAGCACTGAAAACTAATCAGTACAGCTGTGTGCTCCGAAGTGGATGAATCTCAGAAACATGATATTGAGTGAAAAAAGTGCATCACAGACAACACACATGTAGGTAAACTCCAAAGACGTAAAACTAAACAATACACTGTTTTGTAAAGCGTACAGAGATGATAACTTGCAAAGAAAAGCAAGGACATATTAACTAAAATTCATAATATTAGTTACAGTGTGGTGGAGAGTGAGGAAGGGGATGCAAATGGGAAGAGGAAAGGGGGCTTTTAAGGTTCTGGGAATGTTCCACTCCAAACTTAGGTGGTGGGTCAGGATATATTACACTATTCTTTAACGTATACATAGGCCTATTGTGTACTCTTGTGTGTATGATGTATTTCACAGTTTAAAAAAGTAGAGTCTTGGAGAAGCTAAATGACTTTTCCAAGCTCATCAGCTAACAAATAACAGAAAGAGAAATCTATTTACTGAATCTGAGTTTAGCTATTCCTGACTTCTAAAAGGACCTTTCACAATGATGAGTTTCTGGTTTAGGAAATTTGAAAACAATTGCAAGAGTCTTTTCTTTTCACTGTTAAATTCCCAGTGTCTTGAATAGTACCTGGCACACAGTAGGTCCTCAGCGCATATCTACCGAATGACCGTCTGCACAAGGTCTTCCGGGGCTTACATCGCGCCAGGCCTGGCGCTCGACTTGTATCATCTCTAATCCTCACACAACACTGCAAGGGAGTTATTCTTACCCCAGTTTACAGATAAGGAAACTGAGATTCAGAGAGATTAAAAAACCTGCCCAAGGTCACGAGCTACAAAGTGACAAAGCCAGAATTTAAACCTAAGTGTGTCTAACTCAAACCCAGTGTTTCTCCCATTCCGCAAGGCTGCTAGCACAGCTTCTAATAGCACTATCTAAAATTTCAGTCATTTACCAAGAAACCCTGGGAACCCCAGCTGAGGGGTAGGCTCAGTGTTTTCTCCTCCTTCTACCTGTCTCCAGGCTCTGGCTCTGGCACTTAGAGTGGTTTGTACAGCCAGACCCATCACCAGCACACAACGTAGAGCTGTGGTCATGGGTTAACTTTACAGCATGGGGCAGATTACTGCATCTCCTTAAACCTTCGTTTCCCATATGCTGGAGAGAATACTAGTAACTTACTCCAAAGAAAAGCTGGGAAGATTAAGGGAGACAAGGAAAGTGATCAACACAGTGCCTGGAAGAGACTGTCAGGTGAGGCTGGGTCTGTTTCTCTTTCCAGGTGGGTAGGTTCGGGAGTGTTCCTTAAGGGGTAGCCAGGAGAGGAAGAGGTAAACAAGGTGAGAGTAGCTCCCAGTTGGCCAGTGGGACAATGGCCTTTTCTTCCTTGGTGCACTTAGCACATAGAAGGTCATCAATAAAGTGTTCTGTTTGAAACTGAGAGTTTCTTATTTACCTTCCAGACCATCCAAGTCTTCTCTGATCCCTGCAATCTCTCCACACAGAGCTATCTCTCTCGGGTTCTTGTCTGCTGTTTTTACCCAAGTAAGGTACCCAAGACTGCCAGAGAGGCACCGAGGCCTGAGGGTATGGCAAAGGGAGCCTCCTCTGAGAGACCACCGTCCCCAGAGTAACCTTTGGACAAACTGAACTTGCTCCCAGGTCAATTCATTCAAACTGCTATGTAAATCTAAGCTTGCTGCTCAGGGCCATTTCTGCAGGCCTATTATGTGTGAGGCAGGCCCTGAATGCTTGTGGCCGCCTGGTAAGGGCAGAGGTGGCAGGGTCCCCCTGAGGTTGAGACAGACCCAGTGTGAGTCCTGACTCTCCCTCTCACCAGCTGTGTCACCTCAGCACATGGCTCCACCTCCCCGATCCTCGGTTTCCCCATTTTTGTAAAACGAACATGGTGGTGGTTCTCGTCTACACAAGCTGTGACAGCTCTGGGGGGCAGTGCACGCGGTGTCCGGGGCCCAGTACCTGGTGCCACTGGGCTGAGTGCTCAGTAAGTAGCTGTTCCTGGAGCTACAACTCCAGTGCCAGCAGGTGGCACACACTGGATGTGTCACCAGCTAAGCTTTGGGCCTCATGGGTGCCTCACAGGGCTTAGAATATCACACTTTGCGTAACACCTCAAAGCTTCAACCTGTCATCAGAAGGCCAATGAGAGGCAGTGGCTTCCCAGGAACTGGCTGCTGGGTGCTGCCCAAACTCCACTTTCTCACTGGTGCAGCTGCCTACACCATGCTCAGGACCAGGACCCTGCCCTGTGCCCAATGGGGACTTTGTGTGGCAAAGACTGTGGAATAGACTGCATGGTCTATTCCTTGGCATGGGACCTGTCGGGCAGGTTTGCGAAGGTATGACACACACTCAGACTCCCTGAGCGTCTGTTCCTTCTGCCTTTGGCTCCTGCCATTTACCTACCAGCCTGCCACCTCTGCCACCCCTGTCACCCCTGCCACCCCAGAAGCTCTCTCCTCTCCCCTCTCCATAAGTCGCTTCAAAGGGTGGGACTTCCCAAGAGGTCTCCGCCTGCCGTTTTCATTTGTCTGTGAGGAGAATGACTTCCTTCCTGCCACAGTAGACAGAGTCACTATACAGTCATCAAGGAGGCTCCACCCCCATGCCCGGCACCCCGTCTCTCATGCTGAACCTCTGGGGACTCTCCAGGGCACCCACCCTGAGCATCTGGGCCACAAGGACCAAGGACTCAGAAGGGAAGGCAGTTTCTCTTCCACGTGTCTCCACAACAGGCTGCAGTCGTCCACTGCCACCAGCGCCTTTAGTCGGGGTTGAGAAAGTCTGTCCCCACCCTGCACCATTTCCCCAGAAGTCAGACAAGCCGAGAGTCAAGCTCCAGTGTCCAGGGGACCTGGGTCCCCCTCCTGCTACGCAGCTTCTCTCGGCCCTGACCTCCACTTTGCTTGCCATTTCCCCAGAATCTGATTACAAGTGACCTGTGCCCTTTAGCCACATGGGCAAGGTTTGACTACCCTTCCCTTCCTGGTTGTTTACCCGCTTTAATGCTGAGCTTTCCCGCGGGACGGTGTGGCCCCCGGAGGTCTGGGAAGATGGATGGATGGAATGAAGAGGCTACAGATTTGGGGGAAGAGAGAAGAGGAAGCGTGAGGCTGAGTCTTGGCTTCAGTATAAATCCCAGTTCCCCAGGGGCACCTGAAGGGGAGTTGGCAGGCCTTCCTGAACCTGTGTGAGGTAGGGGTGGGGCAGGAAAACCAAAGGTGAGGCCAGTCACAAGTCAAGGGTGAAGGGAAGTCACAGGGAAGGGGAAGGGAGTGAACAGTAGGCTAGTCCAGAGAGAGGGCGGCCGAGAGCAGTGCTGGCCTCAGGGAGAGACTGCAATTAGCGGTAGCACCGCAGAGCAGGCTACCACCATCTTCCCCTCATCATTAAGCACCACCCCCATCTTCTCCTCATTAAACCCACACCCACCCGTCTTCCCCTCATCACCGTGACCTCCGCTGGGTCTGGGGTGGGGTTCGCTAGAATGCCTCAATGTTCCAATTTGTCCTGAACAGCTTGGGTTTAATTATTCATCACACCCCATTCACTCTCAAAAGTCTCCCAGTTTGGGCAATAAATTATACAGTCACTCTCTCTAGCACATCCAAGAGGGCACTGAGACAGGAGACAGTCAATGGGGAACCGGAGAAAAGCATAACTAGAAGCAAGACCTTAGTGGTCCAGAGCTATAGCCAGGCTGGCTCCTGTCCAGCTGGACCCCCTGAGAACTGGACTGTAGTGGAAGAAGAGCCCACCAGCCACTGCCCAGCCTGAGCTCAGACCGTCTAGGGGGAGGAGGCCCGGTCTGGTGGGTTCCCTTCCCTGTCATCCCTCAGAGGGCCTAGTACCATGCTGGGCACACAAGAGGCTCTTAAGAAAATCTTGTCATTTCCTTACTTCTCTTTACCTGCATCCAAACCAGACGTAAGCAGTAACAAATGGAAAGCTGGAGCTCCTATAACTCATCCTGTCCAGCAACACACTGGAGTGCCATCCTAGCTCAGACCTCCAGGTGCTCATGACTCTGGCTCTCCGGCCACTAGAACCCACCTGCTGGATGTAAGCACCGGCCAGTTTCTTGCAGAGAAACTCTGGCTCTCAGGCAGGATGACCTCTGCCTCCTCAGGATGTGAGGTAAAGAAATGAACAACTGCAAGTCCTTCTCCTGTCTTGGATAACCACTTGGTCTGGCCCACTAGACCCCAGGCCTTCCTCCAAATGTGGAAGACATTGGCTTTAACACTGGCTATTTGTTCTGGGAGTGGACGGTGTGGGTCCAAGAGGTCCTCCTGGTGCTTCCTCTGGGACTCGGTGCCCAAAGGAGATCAGTTCTGAGGTCGAATAGGGAAAGAAGACCGAGAAACCATAAACACAAGTAACTAGGGCACCTCAAACAGCATCAGACCTTCCACAGTATTTATACAAATAAAGTGTGATGGTCTTGGCTGTGAGTGGTGAGGAGAGCTCCCTAACCCTAACCCTCTTCTTTCCCTCCTTCCTTATCCCACTCTCCTGTTTTCTTATCCTTTTTCTCTTCCCTCCTTTCTTATCCATTACCCTGGAAAGGGACAAGTCATGGCTGATGAGGGACAGCCAAACTGAAGCCATGGGACCCAGCCAGAGCACAGACTGTGAATTCCCCAGCTGTTTGCAGTTTGAGTCAGCCCCCTAGCCTGCTTGTGGATTGTCTTCAAATGGGTCCAGAGAGGCCACTGAGTAGGGGGCAAATGGGGCCCCTACTTCTGCTCAAGGATCTGAAACACCCAAAGCAAAAGCCAGAGAGAAATCTGCAGTCTTAATAACCTCCTGGTCTGGCTGCATACAATCCTGACACCATTCCAGAAGGACTGACAATCCCCTCCAGCACTTGGACAGGGATGGGATGAGGAAGGTCCCCCGAAACACAGCACTCTTGGTTCGTAAAGTTGAGGCTCCAGTGTCCAGATAATCCATTTCCACCTTAGCAAACCACCCCCACTTCCCAGCCTGACTTAAAACCTTTGCCAGCACCACGGCTTCCCTTATCCCAGAGTCTTTCCCAATCTCTTGTGCACGCCCACCTCCCTAACACACATAGGCAGCTAACAAGATCACTAGGCAGAAATGGAATGAGGGGCTGGAAAATTCTGCCGTGCTGGGATGCACCTCCTGATCCCAGGAGAATAAGAGACGTGGATTTACCACAAAGCCACAATCCCTTCCCAGTCAACCCATTCTGGAGTCATACCATAGCCATCCCATAATCATTGCTGTGTAGAGTGTCCCCTCCAGGAGTGGCCACCACCAGCCATGAAGAAGCCGGCCTTCCAGCAGGGAGCTGGCGCAGAGCTGAACTCTGCCCAGGAGAGCTTTTGCAATGCTCAGAAAATGCCTGCCCAACTGCTTGCCTGGGCTCTGGCCCCTCTGGCTGCTGAGCCCAGACAGGAGGTTGACTCACTCACCGCATGGAGAAGGAGGAAGAGGAGGAGGAGAAGGAGGAGGAGGAGGAGATGCGGGAAGGGCCTGGGTTCGGAGACCCAGGGCTCTCCCAGCCCAGGCAGCCTAGGTCTCAGCCTCAGTGGTCCATGGGGGGAGGGGGGCAATGTCAAACTGCTCCCCGGAGACCATATGATGGTCCCTCCTAGATACTTCCCCTGAAATCCTCCTCATCCACCACCCACAGATGTGAGACTCCTCACTCCCCCAATAGAAGCTACTCCTTGAGCCCCCTCCTCAATTAGATGCTTGCCCCTGAGCTCCTGTGGACATCTATGGATTGGCTTTCCTGAGAAAATAAGTCCAGTGCACTGGACTGGTTGATCCAGGATCAACCAGGTCTAAAATAATTGGTGGCTTAAAAAAAAAGCAAGAAAAGAAAAAAAACCCTCTACTTAAGAGATCCAGCTCCATCATCGCAGGTGACCATGGCGTGGGTCCTATAAGATAACAAGGCTATACACACTCCATCCCCAGAAGACCTCAGCACGTAGAGAGCCAACCCCTCCCTTTCTTATTCCTTCAGTCCATGCCAAGGCGGCCCGACAGAGGAAGGAAACAAATGTTTCTTGTTGCCCAAGTGCCGAGCACCCCGCCGGAGGAGCGTTTCTGTGTTCCGCTGCCTGAGCCCCGAGGAGGTCGCTGCCCCCTCGCCAGCCTGGCACGAACTTCAGCTTTCTCTCAGACCTCAGGGTCCCCTTAGTGCCCCAGCCTCAAGGCACGACAGCCCAGATCTCAGTCGCCAAGTTCGCCCAGACTCTAGTGCTTGCACACGGGCACTCAGGCCCGGTACTCCCGACGCCCCCACCCCGCGCCTAATCCCGATACTGGGGCCCCCCTCCCCGCCGGTCCCGGGTCCGCACCTGGTCCTGCGTGTGGGCACGCTGCTCCGCGCTCCCGGCGCCTGGGGATCGGCGGCTGCCTTTTGACAAGCAGAGACAGCCCAGCACCTGGCCCCGCCCCTCGCAAGGCCCCGCCCCGCCCCTGGGCCCCGCCCACAGATCCAGTCCTCTCTTGCCCGGCGCTCCGACTGCGCTGCAACCATCTTGACTTGGAATCAACCACTGCACTGCCTCCTGGGAGACTCTGCCCAGTCCTCCAAGACTGCCGTCCACGGGGCAAGGCAAGCTGTGCCCTCCGTGCGTGAGAGCTTTCGATGGTTATGTGTGTGCAGATCCACGATTCTGCCTGCGATAATCCGTGATGCCTCCCCTCTCCCCCCACTGCAGTGGTTCTACCCAGCCTGCTTGCGGACGCCTCTTCCAGGTGCGTCACCCCCACCTGGGCTGACCCGGCCAGGACTTCTCCGTCGTCTGCGGGGCTCCGTGGTGGGGGTGGAGAGGTGCTGCGGCGGGCACCAAAGGTTCTCTCAGCGCTCTTGGAGAATCCCAGTGCAGCCCGCCGTCGTGTTACTCCTGCAGAGCGTCAGGGAGCTCAGCCCGATCCCACAGGCTAGTATAAAAGAGCGAACGAAAACGGGGCCGAAGAGGAGGCTGGAGTTGCATTGTCACCCCTACTCGATGTCCCCTCGGGCGCGACCACGGCTGACCACGTTCTCGGCCCGTCGCGAACCTCATCCAAACAAGCTTAGTCTCAGCTTCCCTGGGCCCTGGGCCCCAGCCCCACACACCCATCCCATCCGACATTGGTGTGAAGGGATGGAAGGAGGTAAAAAGTACATCTGAGACCTGGGATTGTAGGTGGATGCGGAAAATTCGCCATAGAAAATCTTGGCTAAAAATTACTGCGTTTCCTTGGCTATGTGCTAGGCACCACTCTAGATGCTAGAGGAGAGCCGAAAAAGATGTGGTTCCCATCTTAGAGCTCACTGTCCAGTGGGAGAATATATAAATAAATAGTAATTACAATGTAATGTTCTATAATAGAGATGCCCAGGAAGTCATCCAGCAGTTGGTGACCCCCTTTAGGCAGGGAAGATGTTGTCATTCACCTTTTACAGAGGAGGAAACCATGGCTCAGAGGGGCAAGCTGAAGAGGTGGGAAAATGAGGTATAGAGAGGTTGATTTGCCCAACATTACACACCTATTCAATGAAGGGCAGTACTAGAGCTCAGCAAATAATAGCCTCTGATCCATTTCTGAAACAGTTATGCTAGACTGTATGATAACCAGCCCCTCTCAAACTCTCAATAACTGAATCAAGAGAAATGGACTGAGGCTAAACAGAAAAAAGGACCTTCAAACAGTGAAGTTTGTTAAGCACTGAAACAGTTCATTAAGGGAGTATCATGGACACTTTCTCTCTGGACAGGTTAAAAAAAAAATAGAAGAGACACAGATTGTTTGATTGACCTTGGGAATGGGCTATGCATTCTGAGAAACAGATGAAAGGAAGTGCCCCTTTGGAGGTCCTGCCAGTCTGATGGATGGATTAGCTGCTTGTAATGAAAGTAAAAGAAAGAATCCCCTTGCCCAGAGCATCATGGGAAAGCTAGCAGTGGTTCTCGTGGGCAGGAAAGTGTAAGAGGAAATCTCTAACAACCAACACTTTGGGGCATCCTCAGAAAGTTCCATGAGCCTCTGGAAGAGGTTGATCACTCAGAAGTCACTTTCGTAATGCTTAATTGGCCAGACAGGAGAACCTGGCATCTTGAAAATAAACCTTATCAAAAAGTGGTAGAAGATGAGTCCTAAGTGTTCCACAGTAATTGGCAGTGTCTTTTCACAGCTCTTCATTTGGTCTTCATCATGACCTTTTGAGTCAGGCCGGCTAGAAAATACTCTCCCCGTTGTATAACTGATGTGCGGAGTTGCCAAAGCTCTTATAGCCGGTGAGTGACAGAGCCACTTGAACTCAGATCTCTCTGCACTTTCCACTGTTCCATGCTGCCTCTCAAAAAAAAAAAAAAAAAAAAAAAAATGTCCATAGGTTTTCCACCTGTTTCACCAATCTAGATAACCCAGCCTTGGAGAACTCAGAGGTTCTGGGTTTGACAGATTTGCAGGATTATCGATGTGATCACAGTCACCAGCATATGCACTAATTAGCCCATCTCTCTAACCCTAACCAACTTCTTTTTATCTTCCCCCAATACCTAAACTGCTCCCTCTCACCTGTCCCTCCAGACCCTGTCCTCTTCCAGGCTGCTCTCCAGGTAAAAATGTGCCCTTTGAGCCCTCTCTGGAGCACTCCCATCTGTTTGCTTTTCCCTTTTTTAGGGCCGTTTTTTCTCCTTAAATATTTTATGGTTATAAGTATGGTGGGAATGAAGGAAAGGCTCTCACTCAGCAAACTTCAGAACATCTGAGAGACACAGAGTCATGAATTCATAAAGACAGAAGCTACCAGGCCATCCCAGTTAGTTCTCTTGTTTTAGAGATTAAAAAAAATTAAGTCCAGAAAGGTGAACTTATTTATCTTTTCTAAGCCATGTTAGGGCTGTTCTCTCTGTTTATGTTCCGGATGGTGAAAATGGAATGAATAAATGGAAGAAGCTGTAAGCAATGAAAGCAACCCAAACAAAAGGGTCTTCCCAGGACAGTGTTTACCAAAATTTTAACTGCAACCCATAGTAAGAAACAATTTTTTGTCATGACCTAGTATACCCATGCAGATATACATTTTTATAAAACAAGAGATACCCTGCAATGTTTTCCATTATTTTTCCCTTCCTTCCTTCCTTCTTTCCTCCCTTCCTCCCTTCTTTTTGTCTTTCTGTCTTTCTTTTTCGGATCCACCAAACTGATTTCACAGACCACAGTGGGTTGTGACCCAAAGTTTGAAAAAGTCCCAATTATCATGAGATCCCTTCATTTAGAACCTGCAACATGAGATTCACAGAAGGGCCTTTCAGAGCCCAGCCTGGCTTGCACAGAGCGCCCTCAGAAGCCCATGGGGGCTCCAAGGCTTTGGAGGATTCTACTTCCAAGGCCACATTGTCAGGATTAGGTCACTGAGGCAGCGTGTATCTACCCAATGTTTGCCTTTATGGCCTTAACTCAGCTGTTATCCTACCATGCTCCTGCATTTTCTAGCATGGGAGCTTCTTTCAGCCTCAGGAAGCTTTATGGCATCTCAGAAATCCTGACTTCCCCAGAACAGGACAGCTGTGGGGGAGTAGTGTGCAATGTCACGAGAAGTGAGTGTCCACAGACTCAGCTTGCCCTAGAAAGTGTAGCTCACCCCCGGTTGTTCAATCCAAATGCATGTGGCTCCAGGGCTCCATTCCCAGTAGCCCAGCTCATGTCTCCATCCTCAGGGCTTTTGGCACTTGTCTTTCCCATCTGCTCCCACATCCTTGAGCCCTAGGCTGCCTGCCTGCTGGCCCGCACACAGCGTCTGCTGGCATGGTAAAGCAGAGCCTAGGGGCCGGACGAAGGAAGGTGGAGACTCCCACCTGCATCTCCAGGCAGAGGGAGCTCCAGAGCTCCCCAGGTATTTGCTGGGCTCCCATCCAAACCCCAGCAGACAATGATGACTCTTCAAGCCCCAACACCAACTACAGAGACCAGTGGAATAAACAAGAGGCTCAAGATCCTTTCCCACCTATGAGGGTCTGTGGCTCTAAGTTTTGCAACAATTACGGTCACTCTAATAGGAAATGAAGTGACCCTATCCCTTAGCCCTCGGGGAATTCTTATTTTGCTCCTCTAGGGAGGCATATCTTGGAGAGCCTAGTGAGGCAGGTGGATGGAGAGGCTCTGAGGCGTGGGAGTAGGTATCCTGGGAGCAGGTGAGAGTGCCCTTAGTGTCACATCACTGCTGAAGAAGTCAGTAGGAAATGGCTGACTGTTTTCAAAGGAAGCCCCCTTTACCCAGAGGAGAGTCTCCACGGAAGGCGATTATGCACAGATCTCCTTTTCTTCATACCAAGAAGCAGAAGCCTCACAAGCCCCATCCTGGGCATGCCTGCTTCTTTCTCCAGAAGAACAGGAAGGACATTCCGTAAGCAGCCCAGGAATGCATTAAACAGCTCTTCCCTGAGGCCTCGACTCCAGAAAGATGTGGCTATTGACAGCTGTTTTCCTTTGCCTTTGGCCTCTGACCTGGGACGAACACTACTGAGCATGGACGCCCCTCTCTTTGTATTTGCCTCGTTGTTCCATGTTGTTAAAGATGCCACCGTTGTTAAGACTGGTGTTTCTGGTGTCCATCTCCACTTGCAACAGAGTTTACTCTGGACCAAATGATAATGGTATTGTGCTGCTTTGTATCGTCCACATGTCCTACAGCCAAGAAGTGGTCTCTAGACATTTCTGATTGTAAAACATTATTGGCAAAAAAAAGTTGCCATCCCCATATATGAATATGACTTTAAAAGTTCTATCATTAACTCATATTTCAAGTCAAACTACACAGTTCGGGTGAGATTCATCATCAACATTAATGAATGTAAATTCGTATTTCAATTGATGTTCTTGATACTTTTTACTGACTTCCCTAACACTTCTTTGCACTCAGATACCTCACCCGACATACCTGACATGGAGACCATCTGATACGAGGACCAAGTGAGGGTTCAGTGTCAATCTGTATTGACATAAACAATATTAAACATACTAAACATACTATATGTTTAAACTTTAAACATACTAAGGCTTAATTTATTTTTAATTAAATAATTAATTAATTTTTATTTTTGGCTGTGTTTGGTCTTCGTTGCTGTGCACGGGCTTTCTCTAGTTGCACCAAGCCGGGGCTACTCTTCATTGTGGTGCATGGGCTTCTCATTGCGGTGGCTTCTCTTGTTGCGGAGCATGGGGTCTAAGTGTGCAGGCTTCAGTAGTTGTGGCTCACGGGCTTAGTCACTCCGCGGCATGTGGGATCTTCCTAGACCAGGTCTCATACCCGTGTCCCCTGCATTGGCAGGCAGATTCTTAACCACTGCACCACCAGAGAAGTCCTAAAGCTTAATTAAAAAAAAAAAAAAAAAAAAAAAAAAAAAAAAAAAAAAAAAAAAAAAAAAAAGGGCTTCCCTGGTGGCGCAGTGGTTAAGAATCTGCCTGCCAATGCAGGGCACAAGGGTTCGAGCCCTGGTCTGGGAAGATCCCACATGCCGCGGAGCGACTGAGCCGCAACTACTGAGCGTGCGCGTCTGGAGCCTGTGCTCCGCAACAAGAGAGGCCGCGATAGTGAGAGGCCCGCGCACCGCGATGAACAGTGGCCCCCGCTCGCCGCAACAGGAGAAAGCCCTCGCACAGAAACGAAGACCCAACACAGCCAAAAGTATATATATATAAATAAATAAATTTATAAAAAAAAAAAAAAAGAAAAAGGAAGTCTTTGATATTGTCCTCCCATACCCAGTGGATCGTGTAACATATCCTCCCTCGGAGATCTCTGCTCTAGAGAACAGAGAAACAGGATTGGACCCCGAGAGTTCGTCAAGTTTAGGTGACCCATTCAAGTTTATAATTGGTGAGTTGCAAAGCAGGGACTAGAGGCCAAGTCTCCTTCCTTGAAATCCAGGTCTTGCTCTTTCCACCACCCTGTGCCTCCTCTTCCCTCTGCTTTGTGGAGAAATGGAAGCACTTTGTGTGTGGGGGGGTGGGGGGTGGGCAGGGAGAATCTCTTGAAGGCTGGGAAGCTAAATTCTTTGATCTGATTGGCTTATTTAAGCAGAGTCTGAGGCAAGATCCAGGTGGAATTGACTGTGATGTGTGTCTGGAGTCACAGCTGCCAATAGTCTGATGCCACAGGTCTCCAACCAGATTAAACCAGAGAGGCAAACAGGACAGGCTCTCCCAACAGTGGCTACCAGGGTTGGGAGAAAGGGTGTGGTGGCCACTTGTGGATAACTAGGAGTAGGAGAATAGACCTTAAATTCTTAGCTGGGGCACCACCAAGGACCTTCCTTTGACCCACAGTCTCGAGGAGAGATGTCGCTCAGTTGGGGTTTCTGGAACCTGGGAAGAAGGGGTTGCCTGACCTCTGAGTGCCAGCTGTCAAGCCCAGAAAGAATGTGGTGAAGAGGCCCGAACCATCAGGGGTTTCCATCTCTTTACCCTTTAACCCTCCTTTTCCCCACCCATCTTCTTAGTCCAGACAAATCAGTTACTCCTCCCTAGATCTTTCTTTCCTGCCCTCCCTCTGCTCCCCAGTTTACTTCACATACCTCACATGCCTCTGTACCTTATTCATCACCAGGCTCCTCATCTGTCAAGAGATGGGGAGTTTGAGGGCCATCAAGGGCTGATGATCAGTGAGTCTATGACTTGGACCTGCCCAGAAAGGAGAATAATATCTCAGTTGCCAACACTCCCCCACCTTCTCCCTGCCTTTCCTTCCAGTGACACCCATAATATGGGTGAGGATGAGTTGAGAGAGAACATTTAGGCAAGTAGTCCAGATGCCCAGGCATGAAAACGCCAGCTGTAGGCTCCTCACAGGGTTGGGATGGAGTTCCTGAGCAGGATGCTAGACCCAGAACAATGAATTATAGCAACTGAGTCTTTGTTCTGTGTCCTTGAAGTAATCTTGGTATCCCAGTTCCCTGTCCTCTTCTCTTCCCAAGAACCTTATGCTTGATCTTGACAGGAATTAGAAGTGAATTCCAAAGGCAAATACCAAAATCTCCACTGTAGCTTCCTAGAGGTGATCAAAGTAATTCAACCACTTCTGCTATGTTGGGAGCTGGAACTCTAGAGAAACACATGTCTCTACATCACTTTCACTCCCCCATCTTCTCTCCCATTCCATGAGGCCTAAACTGTGGACTGATACCATATACCCTGTCACTTGTGACAATGCAATCTAGCCTGATAGAGAGGCTGATCTGGTGCCTACAGCTGGTTTACTTCCTTGTCAAACCCCTGAATGTGAGGAGATACAATTCCTGCTTTGTGATTAATAATAGTCTCTCCTCTAATCACTTGTTATCTTACTGCCTTAGACTATACGTTGACATTTGATCTGCAGCAATTAAGGATTTATTGCCATGTTTCTTTCTCCCAAATAGCATACACCCTTTAAGTAGAGGGCATTTGAGGACGAGTGGTGTTGGAACCAGAACAATTGACAAAGAATTGTATGTGTCAATGTTGCATTACCTCTGTCTCAACCTCAGTCTAAAAAAGATGTTTCATTTCTGATAGTACAATGGATTAGATACCTTGAATGACCCTTTCAGTTGAAATAACAATTTTAAACACAACCGTTTAAATTAAACAACATTTAATCTTAAATGTATCACCAAGCTGGCACAAAAGAAGGAAATCTACAGAACTCAGAATGAAGTGAAAATAGGAGCACAGGTTGGAAAGCAAGGACCAAAGCTGGTCTTCACCCTGAGAGAGTCTTGGGAACCTTGAGCTTTCACTTTGATGGTTTCACAGGTCATGGGACATGAGGTATGGCCAAGGGATTATCCTGCATAAATCTGGGCTCTCAAAGTGTATACCCCAGAACTCTCTGTGTAAAGAGAATGAGAAATAAACCTCCATATAGAAAGGAGCAGCAAGGAATTTGGCCTGTGTCATTCTGGATGGTAGGAAAAATAATAAATATTCCCTCAGAATTCACAACCACAAGCCAGTGCTCAGCTGGGTTTGCAGTCCAAATTCATGTGCTATGTGATCAAAAAAAAAAAAAAAAAAAAAAAACCCCAAAACCAAAAATTCAAACAGAAAACTTAAAGTTATCCTAGGTTGGTACTATTCAGGTAACTTGCTGAATCAATTGTAATCCTCTTTGAAGGAACTCAAACACATCCTAGTACTCAAAGGCTTGCCACAGGTGAAATCTCAGGGAAAATTACAGCTTATGGTCCAAGTCACAAAACACACATGGAAATAAAGCACGTTGAGTGAAAATCAGCAGAAATAGACCCACAAAGGCATTAGATATTTAAAGTTTTAGACACTGAATATAAGGTTTTTGTTTGTTTGTTTTAAAGAAACAAAAGAGAAGCTCAAAAAAGTGAGCAGGAAATAAGAGACTATAAATAACTAATTAGACTTGGAAAATAAGCAAAAAGAATTTCTGGATAAAAAATAATAGGTGTTGAATCTTAAAACTCAGTGGATAGATTTAATAGCTGATTAGATATGGCTGAGGAAAAAATTAGTAACCTGGAAGCTAGAGCTGAAAAAATGACCAAGAATGTAATCCAGAAAGACAAGACATGGAAAATATGAAAGATTAAAAGACATAAAGGAGAGAGAAAATTGAACTGTGCCAAATTAGAGCTCTGGAATGAAATAGAAGGATAGGAAAGAGGTAATATTCAAAGACAATGGCTGGGATGTTTCCAGAACTGTAGAGAACTTCTGGAAGCTCAGTGAATGCCAAGAAGATAAATAAGAAAAAACTCACATGTAGGAACACCATAGGAAACTAAACATCAAAGAAGAAAGAGAAGATTGTGAACATTGGCAAGGAGAATGATCACCAACAAAGGAATGGTGATAATTAGACTTATGGCTGACTTCTCAACAGCAAAAATGGGGGCCAGAAGACAGGGATATAGCAGTATCTTCAAGGTGCTGAAAGACAATTACTATGGACCTAGAATCTTATATCAATGCAACTATCTTTCAATAATGAGAGAAAACAAAAATATTTTCCAGTAAAAATTGAGAGCATTTGTAACCAACAGACCCTCACTAAAGGAAATTCTCAAGGATTTATTTCAAGCAGAGGTAAATGATCTTAGATTGACCATCTGTGTTACAAGAAGGAATGATGAGTAAAGAGATTGGTGAATACCTAGGTAAATCCCAACAAACAGTAACTGTTTAAAATAGTAATTATAACGTCTTATTTACGTGTAGTGGGGGAAAGCTAGTACTAAAAGAATGGATGATAAAAACAGGTAGGTTGGGTAGGGATGATTAAGTTTAAAGTGTTTTCAAGATCTTTGTATTGTTCAAGGGGGGGAGACAGAAATTGATTCATTGCACACTTTATTAAAGTAAGAATGAATATAAAGAAATAGCTAGGCTAATCATTAAAAAAATGATATTAAGTGGATAACTTCAAGTAAAGGATAAAAGGGGAACAAGTAAAAGTAAAAGTAAAAGTAAAGGGGAACAAAAGAAGTCAAGAAAATTGTAAAGAAATGAATACAAAAATCAAGATAAAGCACTTAGGAGGATTACTGGACTGAATGTCAATATTATGACATAGAAAAAAAAATAGATATGTATGTGTCATCTTGGACATGTTACTTAACTTCTTGTCTCATATGTAAAATGGGATAATAGTAGTAGTATTGTTGGGAAATTATGTGAGATAGTATATGTAATGTAGAGCACTTAGAATGGTATATGGTTCAACCAAAGACTATATATGTGTTTGCTTTCTTCATGGTATTTTATTGTGTATATGCAATATAATTAATTTAGCTAGTTTCCCATTGATCAATGTATAGCATTTTCAATTCCTCTGCTATTCCAATGTTGTTGTCAATATCCTTACATATCCATTAAAAAAAAAAAAGATAAAGCACTTAATAAGATGGTAGCAATAAATCAAAATATGTCAATAATCCCAGAGTTGTAATTAAATAAATGTTCCAGTGAAGGATGAAGCTAGATCAGAATTTTAGAATACCAGATATAAACTGTTAGGAGTCAATTAATCAGGAAGCTAAAATAATTCTAAATTTGTATGTGTTAATAACATAGCCCCAAAAATATAGAATAAAAAGACAAGATGATAAGAAAATGATAAGTACACTATCAGAGTGGGAAATTTTTACTACCTCTGTCAGGAATTGATAGATTAAGGAAACAAAAAATCAGTGAGGATGGAGAAGATGGTTTGCAAGCTTGATCTAATATGCATTGAAGGAACAGTGCGCACACAATTAGAGAATAAATATTCTTTTCAAACGTTACAAGGAATGTTTATGGAAACTGGACACATAGTATGCCATAAATCCAGTCCCAACCATTTTAAAGGATGACTTTCAAACAGATTGTATTCTTGGACCATAATTCAATTAAAATAGAAATAATATCAGGTAGGATAGGCTAGATTATGGTGTGGTAACAACATCAAAACTTGTGTAGCTTGACACCATGATGTTTATTTTTTGCTCAAGGTGTTGAGAGCCCTCCAGAGCAGCTGCCCACTATGTGTGGCTTTGTGTTACAGACTGCTCTGACCTAGTGGCACCTGTATCTCAACATGTATTTCCCCAATCCCTGCAGAAAGGGAAAGAGCATGGAAAATTGCATGCTGCTTTCTTAAATGCTTCCACTCACATTTCATTGAGCAAAGCAAGTCCCTTGGCTATGATGAACTCCCAGGGGTCTATGAAGTGTAATCTTCTCATAGGTCCAGGAAGGGAGGAAAACTGGAAATACTGACAACTAACATTTTAAAAACGCACTTCTGAAGAATAAATTATAATGCAAAAGAGAAATTACTAAGAATTTACTAATAACCATACCATGTATGCAAACTTATGGAAGTAGCTAAAATAGTACTTAGAGGAAAATATATAATACTAACATTTACTTAGGATTTACTGTGTGGCAGGCATTGGTTTATGAGCTCTACATATTTTACTCATTTAATTCTCATAACAACCCTTGATGCAGGCGTAAACGGGGAAATTGAAGCACGGAAAAGTGAACTGAACTACACAGCTAGCAAGTCGCAGCAGAGCCAGGAATTGGACTCAGCCAGTGTGGCTTCCAAGTCCATATGTTATAGTTGCAAATGCTTACATTAGAAAAAATTTCAAAGCTTAGAATTAATGTGCTAAGAACTTTGTTTAGGAAGTTAGGGAGGAACAAAAGCAAAATGGCCCCAAAAAAGTGTAAGAAAAGAAAAAATGAACAGGGTCCAAATTAAGTTGGAAAAGATACATTATAGGGGAAAAAATCAACAAGTTAAAAGTTGGTTCTTTGAAACAACTTTGAAACAGTATAGACAAACCTGTCACAAGATTAATCAAGACAAAAAGAAACAAGTTGAAAAGAAACAATATTAGCAATTGAAAAGGGAATATAACTAGAGATGCTGTGGAAATTAAATAGTTGAGAAAATATTAAAAACAACTTTATGCCAATAAATTTGAAGTTTTCAAGGAAGTGGATAAATTCCTAGAACAATACTATTTGCTAAAACTGACTAAAGAAGAAATAGAAACCTGAATAGTTGTATAAGCATTAGAGAAAAAGAATTGAACTGGCAGTTAAAACTGTTCCCTCAAAGAAAACACCAGGCCACACAACTTAATTACAGGTAGTTGTTGTGGCCTGGGTTCCTCCAGAAAGCAAAGCCAGAGTCAAGGATTTGGGTGTAGATGGTTTATTTTGGAAATTTAAATGTTTTATTTTGGAAATGGAGAACCAGGAAAAATGAAACAGGGAAGGAGGAACAGCCAACACAAGAGAGTCACTACTATGGGCAACTAAGGCTCAATCTCGCTGCATGGAATGTACCTTAGAATTGTTTGCCCAAGGGATGGAAGGGGAAAGCCACCAGTTTCCATCCTCCATTGGTCAAGGGTTGCCCCGTGGGTTATTAACTTTCTTGAACTTCCAGATTTGCAAACCCTCAAGCGCTAGGGGTTTTTCCAGGCTCCCCTCAACATCCATAGTGGAGAAGCCATAGGACAGAAAGTGAGAGATTGGTGGGGTAGCTGAGGCAAGATTCTGTCACATTACACCTGTATCAACCTGGTTATTGCTGTCATAGCTGGAGTGCCAAAAGGATGTGAAGTGGGCACAAGAGGTGGTACATACAGGAAGTTCTAGAAAACATTCAAGAAAATACATTCCTTAACTCATCTGATGAGACTAGTAGAACTTTGATTCTAAAACCAGATAAGAACAGTATAAGGAAAATTACAAGCTAATCTCACCCATAAACACAGACAGAAAAATCTTAGACAAAATATTAGCAAACCAAATCCAGCAATGTGTGAAACACTAACAGATTAAAGAGGGGAAAGAGCCACATGACTATCTAAATAGATGCCCCCCCCAAAAGTGTTCAATAAGATGTAACATTCATTCTTGATTTTTTAAAAAAAGTTTGCAAACTTGGTAGAGATGGGAACTTCCTTAACCTGATAAAACATATGTAAAACAGTATACTTAATAATGACACTTTGAAATACTTCTGTTAAGACCTAGAACAAGATGAGAATGCCCCTTATTACTGGCTCTATTCAACATCATACTGGAAGTCTTAGACAGTTGATATAAGTCAAGAAATAGAAATGAAGTCAAGAAATAGAAATGAAAGCTATGAGGATTCGAAAGGAAAAAACTAAACTGTCATTATTTGTAGGTGATGTGATTATCTGTTTGGAAAACCTGAGATCATTTACAAACGAATTCTAGAATTAATAACAATTTAGGACAATTACTGGATACAAAATATGTAAAAGTAATTGCATTTCTATATACCATCAACTATCTGATGGAAAATTTAAAAGAGTGAAAAGAAGCATCTTACAATAATAGCAAAAATATAAAGTTCCTAGGAATAAAATCTAACAAAAGGTGTTCAAGTTCTTCAAGGAGAAAAATATAAATCTCTATAGAAATATATTAGAGAAGATCAAATAAATGAAGAAATACACCATGTTCTTGGCTAAGGCGACTCAATATAATAAAGCTGTCAATTATTTACAAATGGAATTATGAATTCAATGCAATTCCAATAAAAACCCCAACAGAGCTTTTCTTGGAACTGAGTAAGCTAGTTCTAAAGTTTATTTGGAAAATCAAGTGCCAAATGCAGGCAAAATAGTCCTGATAAAAAAAAGAACAAGGTGGGATACTCACTCTACCCAACATCATCATAATATAAAACTCTAATCATTAATATTGTGGGATATCAGTGCAGAGAAAGACAACTAGATCAGTGACTCAGAATTGAGACACACATGTATGGAGACCTATTTGTAACAGAAAGTATTTCATATTAGTGGGGAAAGGATGGACTATTGAATAGGCTGGAACAAATGGTTATCCATTTAGAAAATGATTAAATTGGATCTCTACCTCAAACAGTACACTCAAACCCATTACAAGTTGATTCAAGCCTTAAATGGGAAAATGCAAACCTAGAAAACTCTTAGTAGGTAATATAGAAGACTACTAATAGGACTTTCACATTACAAATAGATTTCTTTTATACTTTGGGTAATAATCTAATACTCCCTCATTTACTGTGTTGTTAAAATTATTCCAGCTTTGGCCATGGGGAGCTCTGAAGGCTGCTGTGTCCCTTTAACATACTCCCATCATTCTGGGGGGTTTTGAGTACTTCCTTACTTTCTGGCACTATAAGATGGTCCAGGCTCATCTTGTATATTTCCTGCCCAGTCCTAGAATAAGCCATTTCTCTAAAAATCCCTGGTTCTTTTTATTGGAGAATGGTATTAGAAATCAAAATCTTGGCGCTGGGTCTGCTCATAGCTACTGGGGTACTGTAGACCCTCTCAGCAGACAGAGTTAGGAAATATATGTATGTATACTCTACATGTGTATACATACATCTATAATTATTTCTATATCTCTATTAAGCTAAACATGGGTTCATATTAATGTCACCAACTCTCATCAAGAACTATATGGTTCATTCCAGCCTTGTCCCCTTGCTTATCTGTAACCTCTCCAATAGTGAGAAACTAAACTTCTACTATTCATGTTCCATAAATAAATATCCATGATAAATAAATAAACATTAATTAGTGATTGAATAAGTAAATGGAGGAGGATAGACCACTTTCCATACAGAAGAATTCTAAATACTTTATAGATACTCCCCCTTTAAGAAAATGAAGCATAACTCCCTACTTATTAAGTGTGGTATGTACATTATGACTTCCTTCTAAAGAATACAGTATGGAAAGGGGTAGGGGATGTAACTTTACATTACATCACAGGTGGGGAAACCTGAGAAACACTACCTCAGCCAGGGTATCAAGGTTAATGTAATCAATGATAAGTAATATTAATAGCATATACCTTTCATATGATATGATGAAAATGGCACTTTACCTCTGTGGTCTTCTTTCTGAAAATCCATAATCCTGTCTAACAATTCTTTTAGACAAAGAAATCCCAATTGAAGGACATTCTACAAAATACTTGACCAGTCCTCAAAATGGTCAAGATTCTCAAAAACAAGGAAAGTTTGAGAAATTGTCATAGTTTAGAGGAGCCTAAGGAGACATGAGGACTAAATGTGATGTAGTATCCTGGATGGGATCCTTGAACAGAAAAACTAAGAAAATCTGAATGAAATATGGACTTTACACTATTTATAATAGCCAAGACATGGAAACAACCTAGATGGGTAGATAAAGAAGAAGTAGTACATATATACAATAGAATATTACTCAGCCATTAAAACGAATGAAATAATGCCATTTACAGCAACATGGATGGACCCAGAAATTATCATACTAAGCAAAGTAAGTCAGAAAGAGAATGATAAATACCATATGTTATCACCTATATGTGGAATCTAAAATACGACACAAATGAACATATCTACAAAACAGAAACAGACTTACAGACATAAAGAACAGACTTATGGTTGCCAAAGGGGAAGGGGGGATGGGGAGGGAAGGAATAGGAGTTTGGGATTAGCAGAGGCAAACTATTATACATAGGATGGATAAACAACAATGTCCTACTGTATAGCACAGGGAACTATATTCGATATCCTGTGACAAACCATGATGGAAAAGAATATATATGTATAACTGAGTCACTTTGCTGTGCAGAAGAAATTAACACAACGTTGTAAGTCAACTATACTTCAATAAAATTTTTTTAAAATGGACTTTAGATAACAATGATGTATCAATATTTGTTCATTAGCTGTGATAAATGCACTGTAGTAATAAAGTAAAACGTTAACAATAGAGGAAACTGGGTGTGGGGTATATGAGAACTATCTGTAAGACTCTTGCAACTTTTCTACAAATCTAAAACTATTCTAATATTAAAATTTCATTGAATGTTTAAAAGGAGGATTCCTTAAACAAAAAAGAAAAGGGGCAAACTAAAAGAAAATGACTCTCTACTCAATACTCTGTAACGACCTAGGTGGGAAAAGAATCTAAAAAAGAGTGGATCTATGTATATGTGTAACTGATTTACTTTGCTGTACAGCAGAAACTAACACAACATTGTAAGTCAACTATAAAATATTTTTAAAATTTATTTTTAAAATTTTCCAATAAAATTTTTTTTAATTTTTTAATTTAATTTTATTTATTTTTTTATACAGCAGGTTCTTACTAGTCATCAATTTTATACACATCAGTGTATACATGTGAATCCCAATGCCCAATTCATCCCATGACTCCCCCACCTCTCCTCCGCTTTCCCCCCTTGGTGTCCACACGTTTGTTCTCTTCATCTGTGTCTCAATTTCTGCCCTGCAAACTGGTTCATCTGTACCATTTTTCTAGGTTCCACATATATGCGTTAATATATGATATTTGTTTTTCTCTTTCTGACTTACTTCACTCTGTATGACAGTCTCTAGATCGATCCATGTCTCAACAAATGACCCAATTTCGTTCCTTTTTATGGCTGAGTAATTTTTTAAAATTTTTTTAAAAAATAAATAAAAGAAAAAGACTAACAAATCTGACTGTATTTGAATGGAGAACTTCAATTTACAAAAAGATACCACCAAAAGAATAAAAAGACAAGCCAAAGAGTGGAACAAGATATTTGCCACATAGATAACCAATGAAGGATCTGTATCAAGGATATATAAAGAACAACTTTGAGTCCATAAGAAAAATACAAATTATCACATCAAAAGATGAGCAGAAGACATGAACAGGCATTTCATGGTAGAGGAAACACAGATGGTCCATAAACATATTGGGTGAGGGGCCGGGAAGGAGTCCAACTTCATTATTAATCAGGAAAATACAAATTAAAACCACAATAAAATACCACTTCACACCTCCCAGATTAAAAAGTCAGTCAATTCCAGTTTTAGCAAAGACGTGGGGCAATCAGAACTCCAATCCACTGCTGAAGGCAGGGTAAATTGGAACCACAATAGAGAACACAGAAAGCTTATGACTACCTAGTGAGGTTTAATGTGCTCAGACTTTACAACCAACAAATCCACTCCTAGATAGGAGCTCTAGAGAAACTCGTGTCCATGTTCACCAGGAGACAGGAACAAAATGTTCACTTCAAAATTATTTACAATAGTCCCAAAATAATAATAACCTGGAGGAAAAACAGATATCCATCAATGGCATAATGAATACATAAATAGTGGTATGTTAAAAAAAATGAAATACCACATGGCAGTGAAAAATGAAGGAACTAAAACAACACATGTCCACATGGGTGAATCTCCAAAATATATTGAGTAAAAGAAAAGTGACAAAAGAATACATACAGAATAGTTTCATTTATTTAATGAATAGCAAGTGACAGAAGAATACATACAGAAGAGTTTCATTTATTTAATGTCCCAAATATGCAAAATTAGATAATCTAATACCTAGGGATACATACACAGGTGGCAAAACTGTAAAGACAAGGAAATGATTAACACAGTTTAGGATAATGGTGAACTATGGGGGGAGGAGCATACAGGGGCTTCTGATACACTGATATTATTCTCTTTCTTAATCTAGGTATATGAGTATTCATTGTAATATTAGTATTAGTGTTTAACTGTGTGTGTAATAGTACTTTCTTTTGTGTATTGTATGTGTGCCCATTAGTCAATAATAACTAACTAGCTCAATGAAAGATGTGCTGATGAGCAAGCTATGTGGACATTTTTTTTTCCTTCCTTCCTTCCTTCCTGCCCTCCCTCCCTCCCTTCTTTCTTTCTTTCTGTGGACATATTTCTTTTAAATTTATTTTATTTTATTTTATTTTTTAAATTAATTTATTTATTTTTGGCTGCATTGGGTCTTTGTTGTGGCGAGCAGGGGCTACTCTTTGTTGCGGTGCGCGGGCTTCTCATTGCAGTGGCTTCTCTTGTTGCGGAGCACCGGCTCTAGGCATGTGGGCTTCAGTAGCTGTGGCACACGGGCTCAGTAGTTGTAGTGCACGGGCTTAGTTGCTCCGTGGCATGTGGGATCTTCCCGGCCAGGGCTCGAACCTGTGTCCCCTGAACTGGCAGGTGGCTTCTTTTCCACTGCACCCCCAAGGAAGCCCGGTGGACATATCTCTGACGGTAAGAGTGAGCTGGGAACATTTAGTAGGTAGAATCCCTTTTCCACTTCTCACTAAGGCTGACTCTACTATGCAGTCCACCCAATTTCTCATTTTAAATTTGTGTTTAAAAGTCTTTTCATTTTCTGCCGGGTCATTCCAGATAATTGTCATTGTGGTCTTCTTCCTGAGTGCCCTCTGGACCCTCCCTGTCGTTCCTGAGCACAAGCTTCCTCCTGACGTGGCACAGTCAGATCCGCTCGATTCCATTCCCATTGGGACTGGATTTGCTAACACCTGGACCTCTCTCCAAGTTCCC